>NC_045961.1:10120156-10420156 GCF_010909765.2 Amblyraja radiata
TTCAACATCCTGAGGGTGGTGAATCTGTGGAATTCTTTGCCACAGACGGCTGTGGAGGCCATCAGTGGGTATTTTTAGGTAGATTAGTACGGGTGTCAGATTCTTGATCAGTACGGGTGTCAGAGGTTATGGGGAGAAGGCAGGAGAATGGGGTTAGGAGGGAGAGATAGATCAGCCATGATTGGATGGCGGAGTAGACTTGATGGGCTGAATGGCCTAATTCTACTCCTATTCCTTATGACTTTAGAGATACAGAGTGGATATAGGCCCTTTGTCCCACGGAGTCGGCACCAATCAGCAATCACCCCGTATACTAGCACTATCCTACACACATTGGGGATAGTCTGCAATTACAGAAGCTAGATCCAGATACCCGGCATCCTCTGTCTGAACAACGTACCCTCAGATCTACCGTGTAACTCCACTGCTCTGGTCCCCTGTCCCAGGAACAAGACTGTGACATGAGCACTGGTCAGTACAACACAGCGACAGGCCCTTCAGCCCATCATGTGCTTGCCAAATCAAGCTGACCCACATCTGTCCGCACCTGCCTATCCATCCTGAGTCTGAAGAAGGGTCTCGACCCGAATCGTCACCCATTCCTTCTCTCCAGAGACGCTGCCTGTCCCGCTGAGTTACTCCAGCTTTTTGTGTCTATCGTTGGATTAAACCAGCATCTGCAGTTCCTTCCTTCACATTCTTCACATCTACTCTATCCAGGCCTTTCACTATTCTGTATGTTTCAATGAGGTGTCCCCTCATCCTTCTAAACTCCAGCGAGTACAGGCCCAGTGCCGACAAACGCTCATCATAGGTTAGAAACATAGAAAATAGGTGCAGGAGTAGGCCATTCGGCCCTTCGAGCCTGCACTGCCATTCAATATGATCATGGCTGATCATCCAACTCAGTATCCTGTACCTGCCTTCTCTCCATACCCCCTGATCCCTTTAGCCACAAGGGCCACATCTAACTCCATCTTAAATATAGCCAATGAACTGGCCTCAACTACCTTCTGTGGCAGAGAGTTCCAGAGATTCACCACTCACTGTGTCACTTTCTCATCTCGGTCCTAAAAGACTTCCCCCTTATCCTTAAGCTGTGACCCTTTGTCCTGGACTTCCCCAACATCGGGAACAATCTTCCTGCATCTAGCCTGTCCAACCCCTTAAGAATTTTGTAAGTTTCTATAAGATCCCCCCTCAATCTCCTAAATTCTAGCGAGTACAAGCTGAGTCTACCCAGTCTTTCTTCAAATGAAAGTCCTGACATCCCAGGAATCAGTCTGGTGAACCTTCTCTGCACTCCCTCTATGGCAATAATGTCCTTCCTCAGATTTGGAGACCAAAACTGTACGCAATACTCCAGGTGTGGTCTCACCAAGGTTAACCCACTCATTCCTGGGATCGTTCTTGTAAACCTCCTCTGGACCCTCTCCAGAGCCAGCACGTCCTTCCTCAGATACGGGGCCCAAAACTGCTCACAATTTGCTCACGTCACCAGTGATCAGGTCTCTGCTCGACCTCTGACATTCCACAGAGAACAACCCGTCCGGTCCCAGCGCTCCGTGTGGCTAAAACCCTTCAATTCCGGTATAACTCCACTCAACTCCTCGGCACCTTTCCAAAGCCACCACCCTGTCCCAGGAATGGGGTGACAAAAACTGCACGCAGTATCCCAGCCGTGGCTGGGACAGTCATTGGGCACTGGACCCACATCCCGGGGTTGATGAGACGGGGAGGGGGGGGAGGGGGGAGGTTCTGGGAGGAGGTGGGCTGTGACTACTTGGAAAGTACTGTGACTTTCTCTGTCTCTCTCTGTCTCTTTCTTCCCCCCTCTCTCCCCCTCTCTCCCTCCCTCTCCCCCCCCCCCCCGACAGGGCCGCACTTTGTTGCTGTTAACAACAAGAACGAGATCCTGGTGACTGATTTCCACAACCACTCAGTGAAGGTGAGCTGTCCGTGGGGCCGCGGGCAAACGTAGAACAATAGGTGCAGGAGTAGGCCATTCGGCCCTTCGAGCCAGCACCGCCATTCAATGTGATCATGGCTGATCATCCACAATCAGTACCCCGTTCCTGCTTTCTCCCTATATTCCTTGATTCCTTTAGCCCCAAGAACTAAATCTAACTCTCTCTTGAAAACATCCAGTGAACCGGCCTGCACTGCCTTCTGTGGCAGAGAATTCCACAGATTCACATCTCAGTTCTAAATGGCCGACCCCTTATTCTTAAACTGTGACCCCTGGTTCTGGACTCCCCCAACATCAGGAACATTTTCCCTGCATCTAGCCTGTACAATCCTTTAAGAATTTTATATGTTTCTACAAGATCCACTCCCATCCTAAATTTCAGTGAATACTTCCCTCCCCGTCCCTCCCACCTCTCCCTCTACTCTGCCCCCCTCCCCTCCTCCCCCCCTGTGTGTGTGGGGTGGTTAGTGTGTGTGTGATGCAGCTGCCCCCCCCCCGCCCCCCCCTACAACGGTGCATTGAGGGGATGGGACCCAACAAGTCCCACTTGGTCTAGTGTTTCTATAAGGTTCCCTCTCATTCTTCACACTTCTGGTGAATACAAGCCCAGTCTTTCATCATATGACAGTCCCGCCATCCCGGGAATTAATCTTGTAAACCTACGCTGCACTCCCTCAATAGCAAGAATGTCCTTCCTCAAATTAGGGGACCAAAATTGCACACAATACTCCAGGTGCAGTCTCACTCGGGCCCTGTACATCTGCAGTAGGACCTCTTTACTCCTAAACTCAAATCCTCCCGCAATGAAGGCCAACATGCCATTCGCTTTCTTCACTACCTGCTGTACCAGCATGTTTACTTTCAGTGACTGATGCACAAGCACACCCAGATCCCGTTGTACTTCCCCTTTTCCTAATCTGACACAATTCAGATAATAATCTGCCTTCCTGTTCTTGCCACCAAAGTGGATAACCTCACATTTATCCACATTAAACTGCATCTGCCATGCGTCTGCCCACTCCCCCAACCTGACCAAGTCACCCGGCATCTCCCACTGTGCTGAACCTGCTCGCATTAAACTCCATCTGCCATTTCTCTGCCCATTTCTGCTGCTGATCTATATCCCGCTGTATACTTGACAGCCGTCCTCACAGTCAATCTGTGACCCCAGCAATCTTGGTGTCATCTGCGGATGTCGTTAGTGTCATTCGTGGATGATCAGCCATTGAATGGCGGTGCTGGCTTGAAGGGCCGAATGGCCTACTCCTGCACCTATTGTCTATTGTGTAAACTTACTCACCAACCCGTCTACATTTACAGCCAAGCTGTTTGTATTTGCCACAAACAGCAGAGGTCCCAGACAAGATCCCTGGGGAACTCCACGGGTCACAGACCTTCCACCACAAGCAGTCAGCCCGTTCCACTCAGTCACAAGGGGGAGAAATTGAAACATCACCTGTCCATGTTCTCCGGAGATGCTGCCTGAAGTTGCTCCAGCAATTTGTGTCTTGTTTAGTCAGTTTTATTTTAGTTTAGTTCAGAGATACAACGTGGAAACAGGCCCTTCGGGTCACCGAGTCTGTGCCGACCAGCGATCCCCGCACATGAACACGACACACAATGGGGACACATTACAATAGCTCACACCCTCTAGTCCCGGCAACATCCTCGTAAACCTTCTCTGTATCCTTTCCAGCTTGGACCAACTTATAGAAACCAATCAACTTACAAACATGTACATCTTTGGAATGTGGGAGGAAAACCCACGCAGGTCACGGGTAGAATGTACAAACTCTGTACAGACAGCACCCGTAGGCAGGATCGAACCCGGGTCTCTGGCGCTGTGAGGCAGCAGCTCCACCCGCTGCGCCACCGTGCCGCCCACGGAGTTAATGTAGGAAGTGTGAAGTAGCGCACAATTAAAGACTGAGCATGTCGTGACTGAGAGACGGGGGCCAGCGATAAGGTCAATGGTGCATTACTCAATCTAACATCACCCCTGACCCCACTGACCCCTGACCCCAGTGCTGTCCAGCACTGACACTATGCTCACAGGTTGATGGGTCAGTCGCGGCCTCCAGCCCTCATGCACTGGCTGTGACCCTGCCGTGACCTCTCCCATGGGTCTGTGACCTCTCCCCTGGGGCCGTGACCTCTCCCCTGGGGCCGTGACCTCTCCCCTGGGTCCGTGCGGGCAGGTGGGGTAGGGGTTAGGGTGACGAGTGGGGTAGGGGTTCGGGTTAACCCCCCCCCCCTTTCCCCGGGCTGCCGGGCTGCTGGGCCTGTGGCCTCCGCGGCCGACTGACCCTGTGCTGCTTCCCACAGGTTTATAACTCCGACGGGGAATTCCTCTTCAAGTTCGGGTCCCACGGCGAGGGCAACGGTCAGTTCAACGCCCCCACGGGGGTGGCCGTCGATGCCAATGGCAACATCATCATCGCTGACTGGGGCAACAGCCGGATACAGGTGGGGGGCAAGAGGGGGCGTGACCCTGAGAGGGTGTGTGACCCCGTGACCCTGCGAGTGTGTGACCCCGTGACCCTGCGCGTGTGCGTGACCCTGGGAGTGTGTGTGACCCCGTGACCCTGGAGTGTGTGACCCCGTGACCCTGGGAGTGTGTGTGACCCCGTGACCCTGGGAGTGCATGACCCAGTGACACTGGGAGTGCGTGAACCCCTGGAGTGTGCGTGACCCCGTGACCCTGCGAGTGTGTGACCCTGCGATTGTGCGTGATCCTGTGACCCCGGGAGTGCGTGTGACCCCGGGGGTGTACGTGACCCCATGACCCTGGGAGTGTACGTGACCTCAGGAGTGTGTGTAACCCCATGACCCTGGGAGTGTACATGACCCTGGGAGTGTGTATGACCCTGTGACCCCGGTAGTGCGTGTGACCCCGGGAGTGTGTGTGACCCCGGGAGTGTGTGTGACCCTGTAACCCCAGGAGTGTGTGTGACCCCGTGACCTTAGGAGTGTGTATGACCCTGTGACCTCGGGAGTGCGTGTGACCCCGGGAGTGTACGTGACCCCAGGAGTGTACATGACCCCGTGACCCCAGGAGTGTGCCTGACCCCTGGAGCCTGTGTTTGGGTTGGAGGTCGTGGAATCAAGTGTGCAGAGGAGTGGTTAGTTTGCATGTCTTCACTGTTCGCTCACTTGTGACAGGAAGGCTGTTCAGCCCATCGAGCTTATACTAGCTTTGAGCCATCCATTCTGACGCTGGCCCCCACTGTATCTGTGTTACTGTCGCTGACACCAGCACCCACATTCCGCACTAACGGATCATTAACTGAGGATCTCGCTGACAGCTCAGCCACCCCACCTACAATAGACACGCCTGTCTGAGCTTGGCCCATATCTCTCCAAACCTGTTCCTGTCCATGTACCTGTCCAACTATCTTTTAGATGTTGTTATAGCACCTTCATAAGGTCATCAGTGATAGGAGCAGATGTTAGGCCATTCGGCCCATCAAGCCTACTCCGCCATTTAGTCATGCCTGATCTATCTCTCCCTCTCAACCCCATTCTCCTGCCTTCTCCCCGTAGCCTCTGATACCCGTACTAATCAAGAACCTATCTGTCTCTGCCTTAAAAATATCCACTGACTTTGCCTCCACAGCCGTCTGTGGCAAAGAATTCCACAGATTCACCTGCCATGGACTGCTCCTTGTCTCCTTTCTAAAGGTACACACGTTTATTCTGAGGCTGTGATCTCTGGTGCTAGACTCTCCCACTAGTGGAAACATCCTCTCCACACCCACTCTATCCAGGCCTTTCCCTATTCTGTACGTTTCAATGAGGTCCCCCCTCATTCTTCTAAACTCCAGCGAGTACAGGCCCAGTGCCGACAAACGCTCATCATATGTTAACCCACTCATTCCTGGGATCATCCTTGTAAACCTCCTCTGGACCCTCTCCAGAGCCAGCACATCCTTCCTCAGATACGGTGCCCAAAATTGCTCACAATATTCCAAATACGGCCTGACCAGCGCCTTATAGAGCCTCAGCATTACATCCCTGTTTTTGTTTTCGAACCCTCTCAATATAAATGCTAGCATTATGTTTGCTTTCTTTACTACCAATTTGACTTGCAAATTAACTTTTTGGGAATTCTGCACCAGCACTTCCCGTTGCACCTCCGATTTTTGGATTCTCTCCCCATTTAGAAAATAGTGTATCCACGGTTGTATCTGGTCTTTGATACCGTGGGCTCTCACCTTCCACAGCCGCCTGAAGTGTGGCACCTTATCACAGGTTTTCTGAAAATCTAGGTCAACAACTTCCACTGACTCCTTTCTCTGTCCAGCTATTTACTTCCTCAAAGAATTCCAAACTTCCTCCTCTGGCAGCTGCTTCCATCCGCTCAGCTGCTGAGGACATGGATAGATGATGTTTCTGGTCGGGATCCTTCCTCAGACACGGTTCTGTGGCTTCCACGTGCTGTTCTCTCTCCCCGCAGGTCTTTGACAGCTCAGGCTCCTTCCTGTCATACATCAACACCGCCGCGGACCCCCTGTATGGACCCCAGGGTCTGGCCCTTACCTCCGACGGACACGTGGCTGTGGCCGACTCTGGCAACCACTGCTTCAAGGTTTACCGGTACCTGCAGTGATGGCGCAGTGGGAACGGGCACCCCAGTCCGTGGAGCGTGTGGGACAGGAGCTGTACCTGTAAATATACCTGGGCCAGGCCTGGACAGGAGCTGTACCTGTAAATATACCTGGGCCAGGCCGGGTTAGCACCTGTGCTTGTAAATACACCTGGAGTGGCCCGGACCAGCCCAGTAAAAGGCCTGGCACAAGAGCAGGGGTTCTAAATCACCTGGATAAGTCCGGGCCAGGACTTGTAGCTGCAAACATATATGGACCGACCCAGGACAGCACCTGGGCTTGTAAATACACCTGGAGTGGCCCGGACTGGCCCAGGACAGGATCTGGGGACCTAAATACACATGGACCAGCAGGGACTGTCCCAGGACAGGGCTGTAGCTGTAGCTGTAAATAAACCCAGACTGGTTCGGGAGAGGCGGAGAGAGGTGGCCTGCTCACACCCACTGACTACTCTGGGCTTCTGGCCACTGGCTGACCATCAGACTGACCGCCGGCCTTCGAACCACACCGGGACACGCCCCCACATGCCAAGCGCTCGCTGCCGGTGAACCTGGGCCCCAGGACCACTCACCGCAGGAGGAAGGGACCAGGGCCCCCCTCCCCCACTGACCCACCCCCCTCACTGGCCCCCCTCCCCCACTGACCCCTCCCCCTCACTGGCCCCCCTCCCCCACTGACCCCCCCTCACTGGCCCCCCTTCTCCCACTGACCCCCTCCCTCACTGGACCCCCTCCCCAACTGACCCCCCCTCACTGTCCCCCCTCACTTGCCCCCCTCCCCCACTGACCCACCCCCCTCACTGGACCCCCTCCCCCACTGACCCCTCCCCCTCACTGGACCCCCTCCCCCACTGACCCCTCCCCCTCACTGGCCCCCCTCCCCCACTGACACCCCCCTCACTGGACCCCCTCCCCAACTGACCCCCCCTCACTGGCCCCCCCTCACTGGCCCCCCACCCCCACCGACCCCCCCTCCCTCCCTGGACCCCTCCCCCACTGGACCCCCCCCCCTCACTGGCCCCCTCCCCCACTGACCCCCCTTCTCCCACTGACCCCCCCTCACTGGCCCCCCCCCCCTCACTGGCCCCCCTCCCCCACTGACCCCTCCCCCCCGCTGACCCCCCTCCCCCACTGACCCACCCCCCTCACTGGCCCCCCTTCTCCCACTGACCCCCCCTCACTGGCCCCCCTTCTCCCACTGACACCCCCCCCCCCCGCTGGGTGATCTGCCTCTAGCACCCCAGGGTGCCGGGATGGGTGCTCTGACCCACGGGGACTTTATGTAAATTAAGGTATTAAAATGTTTGCAAAGTGATTTCTGAGTTTGAGGTTTTTGATTCCCGGCATCAGTCCAATTAGGAGGCTCCTCCCCCTCCTCCACTTTTCCCCTCCCCCCTCCCTCCTCACCCTCTCTCCCCTCCCTGCCTTCCCCTGAACCCCTCACTAGCCATCTCTTCCAACTCCTCCACCATCCCCCTCCCCCTCCTCTCCCCACTCCCCTTCCCCAGCCCCCACCCCTCCTCCACAATTTTGTGCCCCATATCAGAGGAAGGATGTGCTGGCTATGGAGAGGGTCCAGAGGAGGTTTACAAGAATGATCCCAGGAATGAGCGGGTTAACATATGATGAGCGTTTGTCGGCACTGGGCCTGTACTCGCTGCAGTTTAGAAGAATGAGGGGAGACCTCATTGAAACATACAGAATAGTGAAAGGCCTGGATAGAGTGGATGTGGAGAGGATGTTTCCATGAGTGGGAGAGTCTAGGACCAGAGGCCATCGCTTCACAATTAAAGGACGTTCCCTTAGGAAGATGAGGAGGAATTTGTTTAGTCAGAGGGTGGTGAATCTGTGGAATTCTTTGCCACAGATGGCTATGGTGGCCATGTGAATTGATATTTTTAAAGCAGAGGAGGGGGCGGGAGATAGATAGAATGTAGTCGGAGACAGTAAGACTAGTGGGAGAACTGGGAAGGGGGAGGGGATGGAGAGAGAGGGAAAGCAAGGGCTATCTGAAGTTAGAGAAGTCAATGTTTATACCGCTGGGGTGTAAGCTGCCCAAGCGAAATATGAGGTGCTGTTCCTCCAATTTGCGCTGGGCCTTACTCTGACAATGGAGGAGGCCCAGGACAGAAAGATCAGTGTGGGAATGGGAAGGGGAGTTGAAGTGCTGAGCCACTGGGAATAGATAGATTCTTGATCAGTACGGGTGCCAGAGGTTATGGGGAGAAGGCAGGAGAATGGGGTTGAAAGGGAGAGATAGATCAGCCATGATTGATTGACGGAGTATACTTGATGGGCTGAATGGCCTCATTCTGCTTCTATCACTTATGAACATCAATGTTTTCCACAATGGTGGGGGCCTGGAATGCACAGCTGGAATGCACAGCTGGACGCACAGCTGGACATGGTGGTGGAGGCACAGCTGGATGCACAGCTGGACATGGTGGTGGAGGCAGATGTGATAATGGCTTTCAGAGTCACATAGCATAGAAACAGCCCTTTGGCCCAACATGCCCCATCTACAGCAGTCCCATCTATCTGTGTTTGGCCCATATCCCTGGGGCAGGGGGGGGGGGGGGGCTAGAGAGATACAGTGTAGCAGTGGCTAGAGAGATACAGTGTAGCAGTGGACAGATATATTGTGTAGCAGTGGACAGAGATACAATCAGATACATTGTGTGCAACTGCATCAGGGATGTGAGCCTGCAGTATCTCGGTTACCCACATGGGGGCAGCAACTCACACGGCTCGTTGGATTTCAACGTGTGTTTGCGTGCGTGTGTAAATGTGTTTGTGTGCGTATGTAATGTGTGTTTGTGAGTGTGTGTGTTTGTGAATGTGTGATGTGTGTGTATGTTATTTGTGTGTGGGTGTGTGTGAGTGTTTGTGGGTGAGTGTGTGATTGTGGGTGTGTGAATGTGATTGTGCGTGTGTGAGTGCGATTGTGTGTGAGTGCGATTGTGTGAGTGCGATTGTGTGCGTGTGAGTGTCATTGTGTGTGTGATTGTGTGCGTGTGATTGTGTGTGTGATTGTGTGTGTGTGTGTGATTGTATGTGTGTGAGTGTGATTGTGTGTGTGTGTGTGTGAGTGTGATTGTGTGCGTGTGTGTGCGTGAGTGTGTGTGATTGTGTGTGTGTGTGAGTGTGATTGTGTGTGTGTGTGTGAGTGTGATTGTGTGTGTGTGTGTGTGTGCGTGTGATTGTGTGTGTGTGTGTGTGTGATTGTGTGTGTGTGTGTGTGTGTGTGTGTGCGTGCGTGTGGGCCAGTGTGAGTGGGTGTGTGAGTGTGTGCGTGTGATTGTGTGTGTGTGTGAGTGCGATTGTGTGTGTGTGCGTGTGATTGTGTGTGTGTGTGTGTGTGTGCGTGCGTGTGTGCGTGTGCGCGGGGGTTACGAGTGATCCCACATTGCAGTCGATGCATTGGCTGTGGGCAGCCGGGGTGACAGGGTCGCCGGCGCGGGGTGAGTGAGCGCAGTAACCGGGTGTGTGTGTGGGGGTCAGTGTGTGTGTGGGGGTCAGTGTGTGTGTGTGGGTCAGTGTGTGTGTGTGTGGGCCAGTGTGGGCTGCCGGGTGAGTGATGGGTGGATACAGTTGAGGGGGTGAGCAAGGCTGGAGGTGAGAAGCGGACAGGAGCCGGAGGGAGGGGGATGAAGATAACTGTGTCTCTGTGATGGGACGTCCTGACCCCTCCCCCCTCATTCCCAGCGCTGCAGCCTCGTCCTCCGCGGTCCCATTAACCGCCCTCACCTCCATCTAGTGGCGGCTCTGAATGAGCTCCCGCGGCCAATGTTTCCCAAAATGTTCGCAAAATTCCGGAAGTTTTAAATGGCGGATCTTTTATGTAACCGCAGCAAATAGCAGCCTCTAATAGAAGACAGTTGTTTGTAGCCGCTCTCCTCTCCCCCTCTCCCCCTCACCGGTCACACTTGTAGCTGCCCCACTTCCCCTCCCCTCCCCTCTCTCTCCCCCTCCCCCGTTGGGGATGGACATTGCCTGGGGTGGTCCACATCTGGTGAAGGAATTTCAGGGGTAGACTGGGGGTTTCGGGGGAGACGGGCTGGGGGTTTCTCGGGCAGATCGGATCGCTGTGGCAACTTTCAGGGAGTTTTGGATTTGGACTCCAGGTCCTTCTGCCCATCAATATGGTTCAGGATCCTGCATTAACTGTATACTTCCCCCTTTCAGTTAAGACACTTGGACAGGTACATGGATAGGTGAGGGTTAGAGGTGATACGGACCCAATGCAGGCAAATGGTACGATCTTAAATGGGTCAGCATGGACGTGTTGGGCCGAAGGGCCTATTTCCACGCTGAATGGCTGTATGACGATACAAAGTGGAACACCTCACACTTGCTGGGATTAAACCCTATTCACGGATTAATATCCCACTGTATACTTTGGCAGCCTGGAACTCCACCAATGATGTTGTTGTCTGCAAACCGACCAACCAACGTCCAATATTTACGTCCAACTCTCTTTGTATAAATATCACAAACAGCAAAAGATAGACGCAAGATGCTGGAGTAACTCAGCGGGTCAGGCAGCATCCGTGGAGAACATGGATAGGTGACGTTTTGGGTCGAGACCCTTCTTCTGACAGGACAAACAGCAACATCCCCCAGAGCCTCACACATTGCACGGCTGACCAATGTCTCCTGTGACCCAACAGTTCCCTCCACACCGTCACGGTGTCACCTGCAAACTTCCCACTCCAAACCACAGATCTGCTCTCACATGCAGGTCAATCACAGTCGCTTGCGTTGTACTCCCCCCTCCCCCCAACTCTTCCCCCCTCGCCCACTCTGCCGCCCCCTCCCCACTGAACCCCCCCCCACTCTGCCCCTATCCCACTCTGCCCCCTCCCCCACTCTGCCCCCTCCCCCATCTGCCCCCTCCCACCTCTGCCCCCTTCCCACTCTCAACTCCCATTCTGCTGCCCCCCTCCCCCACTGCCCCCCCACTGTGCCCTCACCACTGCGCCCCACTCTGTCCCCTCCCCCACTCTAGCCCCCCTCACACCTCTGAGCCCCCTCCGCCCCTCTGCCCCCCACTCTGGCCCCCTCCCCCACTGCCCCCCCTCCCACTCTGCTGCACCCTCCCCCACTCTGCACCCTCCTCCACTCTGCCCCCTCTACAACTATGCCCCCTCCCCCCCACCCACTCTGCCCCCTCCCCCCGCTCTGGCCCCCGACTCTGCCCCTCCCCACTGCCCCCCCCCACTACCGGTCCTCCATCCCCCCTCTTGCCCCTCCCCCACTCTGCCCCTCTGCCCCCTCCCCCACTCTTCCCCCTCCCCCACTCTGCCCCTCTCCCACGCTGCCCCACCCCACTGCCCCCCCACTCTGCCCCCCCACTCTTCCCCTCCCCCACTCTGCCCCCCTCCTCCACTCTGCCCCCCCACTCTGCCCCCCTCCACTCTTCCCCGCTCCCCCCACTCTTCCCCTCCTGCACTCTCCCCCCCACTCTGCTCCACCCCCCCACTCTGCCCCCCTCGCCCCACCCCACTGCCCCCCCACTCTGCCCCCCTCCACTGCCCCCCCACTCTTCCCCTCCTCCACTAGCCCCCCCACTCTGCCCCCTCCTCCACTCTTCCCACTCTGCTCCACTCTGCCCCCCTCCTCCACTCTGCCCCCCCCCCACTCTGCCCCCTCCTCCACTGACCCCCCCCCACTCTGCCCCTACCCCACTCGCCCCCCCCCCCACTCTTCCCCCCTCCTCCACTATGCCCCCCCCCTCACTCTGCCCCCCCCCCCAACCTCGATTAGTGCAGGTTTACATTCAACTCAGGCAGACACCGCCCTCACTCCCACCCTCTTTAATCCACTCGTGGAGGGTCAGTGAGCGTTGAGTAAGGGGGGGGGGGGGGGGGGGGGTGTACTGGGTGGGCCATGAGCGAGTCTGTGGAGTGAGAGGGAGTGGGGTTAGTGTGGGGGGATGTTGACGGGAGCTGGTGCCCGGGGGTTGAGGACGTTACTGATGGCTCTACAGGGGCAGGTCAGCCTGTTGTCGGGTCTGTCTCACTGCCGCACTCTAACCGCTGCTTGTCCTCGAGTGACCAGGGGTCAGTCACTGCTCCGTGGAGCGGCCGAATGACGAGGCAGCTGGCGGCTGCAGGCCAGACTGACGATCAGCTGAGGAAGCTGGGCCTCCGTCCGCACAGATTTATTTCTTCACGGGGTCTCTGCGGACGGTTAATGTGAAAGTCACAGCTCATGAGCTAATACTTCCTGCCAAAGGTTTATTGCAGGGGAGAGATCTGGCAGGAACTCGGTAACTCCATCAAACTACGAACAATTCTCCAGACAGCGAGAAACACTCGCTCCGATCCAGTCTAATTGACTCTGTGCCGGGTAATCCGGCTGTCTGGCGCAGTCTCGCCCGCTCCAGCCCCCTCACAGACTGATCCAGGCCGGGCTATGGGACTGATCCCGACCGGGTTATGGGACTGATCCAGGCCTGGTTATGGGACTGATCCAGGCCTGGTTATGGGACTGATCCAACCGGGCTGATCCAGGCCGGGCTGTGGGACTGATCCAGGCCTGGTTATGGGACTGATTCAGGCCTGGTTATGGGACTGATCCAGCCGGGCTGATCCAGGCCGGGCTGTGGGACTGATCCAGGCCTGGTTATGGGACTGATCCAGGCCTGGTTATGGGACTGATCCAGGCCGGGCTGATCCAGGCCGGGCTTTGGGACTGATCCAGGCCGGGTTATGGGACTGATTAAGGGTTTCGGCCCGAAACGTTGCCTATTTCCTTCGCTCCATAGATGCTGCTGCACCCGCTGAGTTTCTCCCGCATTTGTGTGTACCTGCGGGCTATGGGACAGTTCAGGCCGGGTTATAGAGGCCACCGTGGTCAGGTATCGCGGACTCTGTCTCCACACCCACCCCAGTGCTTGTCTTCTGCCTGTCCCCGTCACCCAGATGTCGACACAAACAGCTGGAGTAACTCAGACTGATCAGCCCGAAGAAGGGTCTCGACCCGAAACGTCACCCATTCCTTCTCTCCACAGATGCTTCAGCATTTTGTGTCTATCTACCTTCAGTGTGTGAACCCGCATCTGCAGTTCCTTCCGACACCGTGTTACCCGGGGCTCTGCTGTTGGTCTGGGCTCAATGTCCCCGGGTATAGACCCCGCCCGTGTGCGCAGGCAGGGGTGCAAGTGAGGGGGGGGGGGGGGGGGGGGGGGGGAGAGGGGTGCAGGTAATGAGGGGGAAGTGTAGGCAAGGAGGGGAGGGTGGGGGCAACACCGGGGCTCCGAGAACATATTCTCGGGGGATCATCGAGAAGTTAAGCAGGTAAAACATGGAAGTGCTGCTCACTCTGATGTACTGGATCACAGGCCCTGAACAGTCCACAGGGTTTAGAGGAACAGATGTGGGGAGATGCCTCACAGCGCCAGACACCCGGCTACGGGTGCTGTCTGTACGGAGTTTTCATGTTCTCCCCGTGACCGCGTGGGGTTTTTTTTTCGGGTGCTCAGGTTTTCTTCCACACTCCAAAGATGTACAGGTTTGTAGGTTAATTGGCTTCTGTAAATTGCCCCGAGTGTGTAGTTCAAGCTGGGAATGGTTCTCAGAAGATTCACGAGGATGTTGCCAGGACTAGAGGGTGTGAGCTATAGGGAGGTTGAGTAGCCTGGGTCTCTATTCCCTGGAGCGCAGGAGGATGAGGGGGTATCTTATAGAGGTGCACAAAATCATGAGAGGAATAGATCGGGTAGATGCACAGAGTCTCTTGCCCAGAGTAGGGGAATCGAGGACTAGAGGACACAGGTTCAAGGTGAAGGGGAAAAGATTTAATAGGAATCTGAGGGGAAACCTTTTCACACAGAGGGCGATGGGTGTATGGAACAAGCTGCCAGAGGAGGTAGTTGAGGCTGGGACTATCCTAATTTTTAAGAAACAATTAGACGGGCATATGGATAGGGCAGGTTTAGAGGGATATGGGCCAAATGCAGGCAGAGGGGACTAGTGTAGATGGGGGCATGTTGGCCGGTGTGGGCAAGTTGGGCCGAAGGGCCTGTTTGCACACTGTACCACTCTGTGACTGTAGGGTAGAAATAGTGTACCGGTGATTAGTGGTCGGTGCGGACTCGGTGGGCCGAAGGGTCTGTTTTCACGCTGTATAGCTGAACTAAACTAAACTAGACTGAACTAGACTTCCCTCATATTGACAGATCGCTCTTAGTGTAAAGGTTTGGACGCAAATCAATTTGTTAAATGTGTTCAACAAAGCTTCCGTAATCATATAATCCCCACAAGAGAGGGGCCAACACTGGGCCGCCTCTTGAGGAAGGGGGGTGGGCAGTGACTGAGGTGTCAGTGAGGTCGCACTTTCAACACTGACAGTAATGCTTCTGGTTCTAACGTAGTTATGGAGAAGGATAGAACCGGGGGACATAGGCTTAAGGTGAGGGGGGAAAAGATTAAATAGGAATCTGAGGGGCAACTTCTTCACACAAGGGTGGTGGGTGTATGAAACAGAGGAGGTAGCAAGGGCAGGGACTATTGCTAAATGTAAAAAAAAACATCTGTACAGGTACAAGTTTATAAGGATGGATAGGATAGGTTTGGAGGGATATGGGCCAGAGGCAGACAGGTGGGACTAATGTAGACGGGACATGTTGGTTGGTGTGGGCAAGTTGGGCTAAAGGAAGGGCCTGTTTCCACACTGTATCACTCTATGACTCTCTAAGTAAATGTCCTAAAGTGAGGCAATGATGACTTTGGAGGCATTAGAGGGGAACTTGGAGAGGTTGGTCGGTGGAGTCGCTTTACGTGTAAGGGGACGGCTGGCTGGGGGATGGGGGATGGGGGGGGGGGGGAAAGTAAGTTGGAAGGGTATAAGGGCAGCCCGTTCCTGTCAGCCCAGCGTAATGTGAGGGTGGGTGTGGGTGGGTGAGTGTGGGTGAGGGTGGGTGGGGGTGAGGGTGTGGGTGGGTGAGGGTGTGGGTGGGTGAGGGTGAGGATGGGTGAGGGTTGGCGGTGGGTGAGGGTGTGGGTGGGGGCAGGTGAGGGTGGGTGTGGGTGAGGGTGTTGGTGGGTGAGGGTTGGGGGTGGGTGGGGGTGAGGGTGTTGGTGGGTGAGGGTTGGGGGTGGGTGGGAGTGAGGGTGTGGGGGGATGAGGTTGGGGGTGGGTGAGGGTGGGGGTGGGTGTGAGGGTGTGGTAGGAGAGGTTGTTGTGGGTGGAAGGGGATGGGGAGTGAGAGTTATAGGGAAAGTAAAGGTGTGGGGGTCAGGAGGGGAATGGGGTGAGGGTCAGAGAGTCAAGAGTGTTTATTTGTTATAGGTACAGACATTCTTACAGTAGGTGACATGGTGGCGCAGCGGTAGAGTTACACAGACCACACTCCCCACCATTGTGGATGTAGCCCTGTCCATCACACAGACCACACTCCCCACCATTGTAGATGTAGCCCAGTCCATCACACAGACCACACTCCCCACCATCGACTCCATCTACACTTCACGCTGCCTCGGGAAAACAGTCAACATCATCAAAGACTTGTCCCGGTCCCACCCTGGTCATTCCCTCTTCTCCCCGCTCCCGTCCGGCAGAAGGTACAGAAGCTTGAAAGCGCACACCACCAGACTCAGGAACAGCTGTTATCAGTCACCATGATGTCCTGACCTGCCATCCCAGCTCCTTACAGCCCATCGCCAGTATCGTCCTTCTGCCGATCATTGTTCCACGACCCTTCTGTAAACTTGGCTGTTCAGATAATCCTCCTCAGTCCAAGATCACACTAATATTGTCTATTCCACCGGCAAATATACTGCTGGCATTAACTGCTTCGCCGTCCAAATGGTGACCAGCACTGCCCCCTGCCCCCTGCGGCACATCGCTGCCCTCCGCCCTCTGACCCTTGTATATGGCCAATCGGCAGACCCACCATCAGGCTAACGGGAGGGGCACTGATGGGGGTAGCTGGTGGTGGTGGTGGGGGTGGGGGTGGGGGGCTGGAGAATGGGGAAGGGGCTGGAGGGGGGGGGGGGTGGCTGGGGGTGGCACTGATTCGGGGGGGGGATGCATTGGATCAGGCACCCACTGCCCCTCTGATCCCCACCGACCTGATCAAAGGGAGAAATGATCGCTTGAGCCTGGAGAGCGGAGCGATTAAAAGTTGCAACAGACCGGCTCCGCTCGGCAGCTGTTCACATCCAGGATAAGAATCAGCGAAGGCTCGCTTTACACGAGACCCCATCCAGCTCATTCCACACCCGTGAACCCTGCCGGAGTTTCAGCCACAGCTCACGGGGAGAGCTGGTGCGAGGGCTGCCTCTGTCAGGGTGGATCAGTAGCGACGGACTCCAGACACCTGTGTTCCATCCTGTCAATGGGTGCTGTTCGCACGGAGTTTGCACCTTTATCCTGTGACCGCGGGAGTTTCCTCTGGGTGCTCCGGTTTCCCCTCAACACTGCAGAGATCTGCAGGTTTGTATGTTAATTGGCTTTTGTAATTGGTCCCCAATGTGTAGTGTTTGTGTATGAAGGTCCTGCCCTGCTTTGAGTTCCCAAAATGCAACACCTCGCACGTATCTGCATTAAACTCTATTTGCCACTCTTCAGCCCACTTGCCCCCCTGTTCTGATTGTTTGATAACCAACTTCGCTATATATGACATACCCACCACTTTAACATTATAGACAATAGACAATAGGTGCAGGAGTCAGCACCGCCATTCAATGTGATCATGGCTGACCATCCTCAATCAGTACCCCGTTCCTACCTTCTCCCCATATCGCTATTTTTAAGAGCCTCTCTCTTGAAAGTGTCCAGAGAACCGGCCTCCACCGCCCTCTGAAGCAGAGAATTCCACAGACTCACAACTCTCTGTGAGAAAATGTTTCTCCTCATCTCCGTTCTAAATAGCTTACCCCTTATTCTTGAATTGTGGCCCCTGGTTCTGGACTCCCCCAACATCGGGAACATGTTTCCTGCCTCTAGCGTGTCCAAACCCATAACAATCTAATATGTTTCAATAAGATCTCCTCTCATCCTTCTAAACTCCAGAGTGTACAAGCCCAGCTGCTCCATTCTCTCAGCATATGACAGTCCCGCCATCCCGGGAATTAACCGTGTAAACCTACGCTGCACTCCCTGAATAGCAAGAATGTCCTTCCTCAAAATTAGGGGACCAAAACTGCACATAATACTCCAGGTGTGGTCTCACTTGGGCCCTATACAACTGCAGAAGGACCTCTTTGCTCCTATACTCAACTCCTCTTGTTATATAACATGCCATTCGCTTTCTTCTCTGCCTGCTGTACCTGAATGCTTACTTTCATTGACTGATGAACCAGAACCCCCAGATCCCGTTGTACTTCCCCTTTTCCCAATTTGACACCATTTAGATAATAATCTGCCTTCCTGTTTTTACAGCCAGTGGATAACCTCACATTTATCCACATTAAACTGCATCTGCCATGCATCTGCCCACTCCCCCAACCTGCCCAAGTCACCCTGCATTCTCATAACATCCTCCTCACAGTTCACACTGCCACCCAGCTTTGTGTCATCTGCAAATTTGCTAATGTTACTTTGAATCCCTTCATTTAAATCATTGATGTATATTGTAAATAGCTGCGGTCCCAGCACCCCACTAGTCACTGCCTGCCATTCTGAAAGGGACCCGTTAATCCCTACTCCCTTGTGCTGGGGTAACTCAGCGGGTCAGGCAGCATCTGTGGAGAACATGGATAGGTGACGTTTCGTGTGGAGCGTTTTTCAGGTTGAAGGTGAGAACCGGGAAGAGGGAGAACCAGTAAGTTTAAAGTTGGGAAGAGGGTGTGAGGGGGTGAGAGGGACAGAAGGGGGTGGGGGTGAGGACAGAGGCGGGTGGGAAGGGGTGGTGAGAGGGACACGGGGATAGAGGGAGTGAATAGGACAGATTATCCACTGTTTACCCAGTGGGAGTAAGCCGACAGCCGAGCAGTGGGTGTGGGGAGAGGGTGTGTGGGGAGGGGTTGTGTGTGGGGAGAGGGTGTGTGGGGAGGGGTTGTGTGTGGGGAGGGGGTGTGTGGGGAGAGGGTGTGTGGGGAGAGGGTGTGTGTGTGTGGGGAGAGGGGGTGTGGAGAGTGGGTGTGTGGGGAGAGGGAGGGTGGGTGGGTGTGTGTGTGGGGGGGGTGTGTGAGTGGGGGGAGGGTTGTGTGTGGGGAAGGGGTGTGTGGGGAGAGGGAGGAGTGGTGGGTGGGTGTGTGGGAGGGGTGTGAGTGGGGGGGGGGGTGTGGGGAGAGGGAGGGGGAGTGGGGGTTTGTGTGGGTGGGGGAGGGGGGTGTGGGGAGGGGATGTGTGGGGTGGGGGTGTCTGGGAGGAGGGTGTGTGTGTGGGGGATGGTGTGTGTGTGAGTGGGGAGGGGGTTCTGTGAGCAGATGCTGTGACCAACACATTTGCACGCTTGCAGTCTCGGACAGACAGAGATCCGGCGACCCGTGAGCTCAGAAACGGAAACATCAGGAAGCAGTTTTGTACAAATGTGTAGATTTAATGAAACATCCGTTTAGTGGGCGTTGGGGCCGCAGCAGAGCCGAGCTGCCCCATCGTTACAGATTCATGCACCTCGCTACATCGGAATACAAAACACGCCTCTTATATTACAACATGGAAAAATAAATATCGCCCTTCAAACTCCCGCGCGGTGAAACTGTCCACAGATTCCCTGGACCCCAGCCCGGGCATCACGGCCAGGGGTCATGGGGAGGGGGTCGGCCGGGGTACCTGCTCTCCGTTATCACACAGAGACCCCCCCCCTTCTCCCTCCGGGTTGGAGAGAGAGGGGAAGGGGATCAGTCAGTTCCTGCCCCCCCGTCACGGCCCAGTGACCCCTGGATTATAGAAAGAGAGAGACAGAGAGAGAAAGACAGACAGACTGTCACTGTCATTGTCTCCGTGGGTTACAGAGAGAGAGAGGGGGGGGGGGGAGCGCCCTGTGATCCCTGGTTACCAGCACGGGTGAATGTCAGGGAGCCGGCCCCCGGTGCGTCACCGATGCTGCATCAGAGAGAGATGACCCCGGGCCCCATGGCCGCCGCCCGGTGAATTATGTTCATGCTCTCTCGCTATGAAACTCAGACAGATTATCATCTTATTCCAGGGTCAGTGTGTGAGTCAGTGTGAGGGTCAGTATGTGGGTGGTTCAGTGTTGGGCCTGAGAGGGTGACGGAGAGCAGGGCTGTCTGCGACCTTGGCTGCACAGGTGTTGCACAGGTGCTCGGGGTTGCAGGTATCCTCTAGCATCAGGGACAGTAGATGAAACAAAGACCGCGAGTGGGGGTGAAGGGAACGGCCCGGGGTCGCCTTCGTCAGTTATGCGGTAAAGTACACGCACTATTTACACTAAATTTGTGCGGATTAACAATAGGAAAGTGAGAGTTTACATCTTCAAAGATAAAAACCGATTCCGCATTTACCTCAGGTTGGCCCGGTGGCATCGAGACACGGACCGTGGGCGCGGCTGTTCTAGCACCCACTGTCATGTGGGCGGTGCAGTGGTCACCGCACCTAGTGTGGTCACGGGGCCCAGTGTGGTCACGGCACCCAGTGTGGTCACGGCACCCAGTGTGGTCAAGGGGCCCAGTGTGGTCACGGGGCCCAGTGTGGTCACGGCACCCAGTGTGGTCACGGCACCCAGTGTGGTCACGGGGCCCAGTGTGGTCACGGCACCCAGTGTGGTCAAGGGGCCCAGTGTGGTCACGGGGCCCAGTGTGGTCAAGGGACCCAATGTGGTCACGGCGCCCAGTGTGGTCACGGGGCCCAGTGTGGTCAAGGGGCCCAGTGTGGTCAAGGGGCCCAGTGTGGTCACGGCGCCCAATGTGGTCACGGGGCCCAGTGTGGTCAAGGGGCCCAGTGTGGTCACGGGGCCCAGTGTGGTCAAGGGGCCCAGTGTGGTCACGGGGCCCAGTGTGGTCACGGGGCCCAGTGTGGTCACGGCACCCAGTGTGGTCACGGGGCCCAGTGTGGTCACCGCTCCCAGTGTGGTCACGGCACCCAGTGTGGTCACGGGGCCCAGTGTGGTCACGGGGCCCAGTGTGGTCAAGGGGTCCAGTGTGGTCACGGCGCCCAGTGTGGTCACGGGGCCCAGTGTGGTCAAGGGGCCCAGTGTGGTCAAGGGGCCCAGTGTGGTCACGGCGCCCAATGTGGTCACGGGGCCCAGTGTGGTCAAGGGGCCCAGTGTGGTCACGGGGCCCAGTGTGGTCACGGGGCCCAGTGTGGTCAAGGGGCCCAGTGTGGTCACGGGGCCCAGTGTGGTCACGGGGCCCAGTGTGGTCACCGCTCCCAGTGTGGTCACGGGGCCCAGTGTGGTCACCGCTCCCAGTGTGGTCACGGCACCCAGTGTGGTCACGGGGCCCAGTGTGGTCACGGGGCCCAGTGTGGTCAAGGGGCCCAGTGTGGTCACGGCGCCCAGTGTGGTCACGGGGCCCAGTGTGGTCAAGGGGCCCAGTGTGGTCACGGGGCCCAGTGTGGTCACGGGGCCCAGTGTGGTCACGGGGCCCAGTGTGGTCACGGGGCCCAGTGTGGTCAAGGGGCCCAGTGTGGTCACGGCGCCCAGTGTGGTCAGGGCGGTCACTGTGAGCCGCCATCACGCCGCCTGACCCTCACACACGCGCCATGGACCAACTATTACACCTCGTGTAACAAAGTCACACTTCCCTCCACCCCGTCCCGTCACTCACTCCCCCCCGGGGTCACACACTCCGCGCCGGGGAAATTATTCACAAATCTGATCCCGCGGATTAACGCGGTCCTGGAGTTCCCGCCAACCCAGCGCTAGTTACACCCGGGGACCGGAGCGCGCAGTAACGGGAGCGCGCAGTTCCCGGGATCACGCGGTGGCGGGAGCGCGCAGTGACGGGAGCGCGCGTTCTCGGGAGCGCGCAGTGACGGGAGCGGGGCCGGCCTCAGATGCGGAGCTCCGGTTCCTCGGGGCTGTCGAGCGAGGTGTCGGTGCTGAGGAGGGAGGCGGGCGGCGCCTGGGACACGTCGAAGGGGGAGACTACGGGCGATCGTGCGGCGAGCGGCGACAGGGACGGGGAGAAGCTGGGCGACATGGCGGCGGAGGCGATGGAAGTGTCGCTGGTGATGGGCGAGCGGGGCAGGGCGGCTCCGAGCCCGCGGCCGACGGCCAGTCGCGGCGGCACCGACATGGCACTGGGGTGGGCGACGGCGGTGATGAGTGGCGGGGGGTCGATGCAAGGTCGTGGGTCCGCGCCCGCTCTGGTCGCCGCTTTACGGGGCGCGCTCTCGTCCTTGAGACGCGCGATCTCGGTGAAGACGCTGGCGAGTGGCTGGAACTGCGGACACCAGTTCAACAGATAGTCCCAGTTGTAGCTGCCCCGCAACTCCTCGTCACTCGCCACGATGGCCGTGAGCGAGCCGCGCGCCGCCGGACGCCCGTCCTCCGGGAACGCGCAGTCCCGGATCCCGGTGCCCGGGAGCGCGCCGCCAGGGGCTGGCGTGAGCGCGCACGGTGCCTTGCCCGGCTTCAGCCAGTCGGACGCGGGCTCGGTGGACGTGTCCGACATCTGGTCGGCGTCGCGCTGGATGCCCGAGTCGGGGCCGCGCGCGGACACGCGCTCCGGGAGCGCGCTTCCCAGGCGCGGGAACTCGTTGATCATGCGGATCTCATCGTCATCGGCCGCTTCGGCGGATCCGCGGCCGCTCGAGTGCGACGGGTCGACCGAGTCCCCGCGCGGGTACGCGCCTGCCACCAGCGTGGGCGCGCCCGCGTACCCGGGCAGCGTCTGGTGGTAGATGCGGTCGGCGGGCGGGAGCGAGCCCTCGGCCGAGCGCGCCTTGTCCTGCAGCGCCTCCGCCTCCGCCTCGAGGCCGCGCTTCCTACGCGCGCGCACGATGACGAGCGCGAGCCCGACCACCGCCAGCATCGCGCCGACCCCCAGCGACGCAGCAAGCGCGGCCACGAGCAGCGGGTTCACCTCGGGGGCGAGCCCGATGGACGTGAGCGACACATCCACCGTGGCCTGAGTCAGGGCCGAGCGCGCGTCCGCCAGCGGGCCACGCGCAGCGATGGTCAGGGTGATGGTCCGCGGCTCCCGGGTGGCGCGCACTTCGCGCGGTCCCGCGCCGTCCACGCGCAGCAGCAACTCGCCGGTGCTCCGGTTGACGGCGAAGTGGCGGGACGGCGCGAGCAGCGAGTAGACGACGGCGCCGTCCAGCCCCCGGTCCTCGTCCGTCGCGTGCACGCGCCCGATAGCGTGGCCGCGGCGCGCGTCCCCGGGCACGGCGAAGGAGTAGGCGGCTTGGCTGAAGACCGGGTCGTACTCGTCCTCGCCCGTCACCAGCACCGTGACCGTGACCGTGGCCGAAGCGTTGCCGGCGTCCAGCGCGCGCGCCACCACCTGCACGGCCGCGCGCCTCTCCAGGTCGAGGGGCCGAGTGGTCCGGAGCTCCCCGGTACCGGGGTGCAGTGACAGGGGAGGCTGGGATGCACCCGGCTCCGTGCGCCCGACCAGCGAGTAACGCAGCTGCCCGAAGGCGCCCCGGTCGCGGTCGGTGGCGCGCAGCGCGATCACGAGCGTCCCCGCCGGCAGGTTCTCGCGCACGCTCGCGCTCAGGCGCGGCACCGGGAAGAGCGGCCGGTTGTCGTTGACGTCGGTCACGCGCACGGCCAGCGGCACCAGGGCGACGTGCGCGCCGGGCTCGTGCCCGTCACGGGCCTGCACGATCAGCAGATGCCGCTGCTGCAGCTCCAGGTCGAGAGCGCGCACCAGGCGCACGACCCCGCTCCGCTCGTCCACCGCGAACTGTCCGGCCGCGTCTCCCGAGCTGATGGAGTAACGCAGCGCCGTGCCCGTGTCCCGGTCACTCGCCCACACTCGTGCCAACTCGCCGCCCACCGCCGCCGCCTCGCTCACCGTCACCTCGTAGCGGGAGCGCGCGAACACTGGCGGGTTGTCGTTCACGTCGCGGACGGTGACCAGCACCAGGGCGGTGGAGCTGCGCCGGGGAACCCCGCGGTCAGACGCGGCGATGGTCAGGTTATAGGCGGCGACCGTCTCGAAGTCCAGGCGCTGGGCTAGTACCAGGCGGCCGAGTGCCCGCCATGCACGGCCGCCAGCGCCGCGCCGCAGTCCGCTCTGCACCTGGAAGGCATTTGCGGTGTTGCCGCTGACGATGGTGTAGTCCACGCCGCCGTTGTCCGGGCCCCAGTCCGCATCTGTCGCCTCGAAGCTCAGCACCGTGCTGCCCGGCCGCAAGTCCTCCGGTACCTCGGCCCGGTACTCGCGCTGCCCGAACACCGGGCTGTGGTCGTTCACATCCAGAAGCTGCACCCGCACCTTGGCCCGGGAACTGAGGGCCGGAGAGCCCCGGTCCCGCGCCTCCACCAACACGGTCAACGAGCCCGACATCCCGGCCACCAGCGGCTGCACCGTGAACAGGGTCCCTGAAACACACAGTGACATTGTGACACACACACTCACCGTGACACACACGCACACCGTGACACACACACAGACAGTGACACACACACACACAGACAGTGACACACACACAGACAGTGACACACACACACACAGACAGTGACACACACACACACACACCGTGACACACACGCACACCGTGACACACACACACACAGACAGTGACACACACACACACAGACAGTGACACACACACACACACACCGTGACCAGTTAGCCTGACATCGGTGGTGGGGAAGATGCTGGAGTCAATTATAAAAGATGAAATAGCCGCACATTTGGATAGCAGTAACAGGATCGGTCCAAGTCAGCATGGATTTACGAAGGGGAAATCATGCTTGACTCATTTTTTGGAATTTTTTGAGGATGTAACGAGGGAAATGGACAAGGGAGAGCCAGTGGATGTAGTGTACCTGGACTTTCAGAAAGCATTTAATAAGGTCCCACATAGGAGATCAGTGGGCAAAATTAGGGCACATGGTATTGGGGGTGGAGTGCTGATATGGATAGAAAATTGGTTGGCAGACAGGAAACAAAGAATAGGGATTAACGGGTCCCTTTCAGAATGGCAGGCAGTGACTAGTGGGGTACCGCAAGGCTCGGTGCTGGGACCGCAGCTATTTACAATATACATCAATGATTTAAATGAAGGGATTCAAAGTAACATTAGCAAATTTGCAGATGACACAAAGCTGGGTGGCAGTGTGAACTGTGAGGAGGATGCTATGAGAATGCAGGGTGACTTGGACAGGTTGGGTGAGTGGCAGATGCATGGCAGATGCAGTTTAATGTGGATAAATGTGAGGTTATCCACTTTGGTAGCAAAGACAGGAAGGCAGATTACTATCTAAATGGTGTCAAGTTGGGTAAAGGGGAAGTACAATGGTCCTTGTTCATCAGTCAATGAAAGTAAGCATGCAGGTACAGCAGGCAGTGAAGAAAGCGAATGGCATGTTTGCCTAAATAACAAGAGGAACAAAGAGGTCCTTCTGCAGTTGTAGAGGGCCCTTATGAGACCACACCTGGAGTATTGTGTGCAGTTTTGGTCTCCTAATTTGAGGATGGATATTCTTGCTATTGAGGGAGTGCAGCGTAGGTTTACAAGGTTAATTCCAGGGATGGCGGGACTGTCATATGCTGAGAGAATGGAGCGGCTGGCCTTGTATACTCTGGAGTTTAGAAGGATGAGAGGAGATCTTATTGAAACATATAAGATTGTTAAGGGTTTGGACACGCTAGAGGCAGGAAACATGTTCCCGATGTTGGGGGAGTCCAGAACCAAGGGCCACAGTTTAAGAATAAGGAGTAAGCCATTTAGAACGGAGATGAGGAAACACTTTTTCACACAGAGAGTTGTGAGTCTGTGCAATTCTCTGCCTCAGAGGGCCGTGGAAGCCGGTTCTCTGGATACTTTCAAGAGAGAGCTAGATAGGCTCTTAAAAATAGCGGAGTCAGGGGATATGGGGAGAAGGCAGGAACGGGGTACTGATTGGGGATGATCAGCCATGATCACATTGAATAGCGGTGCTGGCTCGAAGGGCCGAATGGACTAATCCTGCACCTATTGTCTATTGTAACACATAGACACACACACAGACCTTGACACACACACACAACACACAGTGATACACACACCCTCATCGTCACATACACTCACAGACACACACCACACATACCCTCCCCTCATTACCCCCCCCCACCCCTCGGTCGGGCTGCCTCACCGTTGTGGGGGTCGATGTTAAACAGACCGTCCTCGGGGTCCAACAGGCGATAGTGGACCTGGCCGTTGGCTCCAGAGTCCCGATCAGTGGCCGTGACGGTAACGATGCTTGTCCCCGGGGGCGTGAACTCTGACACCAACACCTACAAAGGTCAACGTCCGAGCGTCAGACAGGCAGAGACGAGGGTATTCCCAGACACAAGGCCCTGTCCACTCCCAGTGTGTGTATGTGTGTGTGTGTGTGTGTGTGTGTGTGTTTGTGTGTGTCCGTGTGTCCGTGTGTGTGTCTGTCACTGTGTGTGTGTGTCTGTCACTGTGTGTGTGTTTGTGTGTCCGTGTGTGTGTGTCCGTGTGTGTGTGTGTGTCACTGTGTGTGTCACTGTGTGTGTGTGTGTGTGTGTCACTGTGTGTGTGTGTGTGTCCGTGCGTCCGTCCGTGTGTGTGTGTCCGTGTGTTTGTGTGTGTTTGTGTCCGTGTGTGTGTGTGTCCGTGTGTGTGTGTGTGTTTGTGTCCCCGTGTGTGTGTGTCCGTGTGTGTGTATGTGTGTGTGTCCGTGTGTGTGTGTGTTTGTGTCTGTGTGTGTTTGTGTCCGTGTGTGTGTGTGTCCGTGTGTGTGTGTGTGTGTTTGTGTCCGTGTGTGTGTGTGTCCGTGTGTGTGTGTCCGTGTGTGTGTGTGTGTCAGTGTGTGTGTCCATGTGTGTGTGTGTGTGTTTGTGTCCGTGTGTGTGTGTGTGTCCGTGTGTGTGTGTGTGTTTGTGCCCCCGTGTGTGTCCTGTGTAGTTTGTTTGTGTCCTGTGTGTGTTTTGTGTTCCGTGGTTGTGTGTCCGGTGTTTGTGTGTGTTTGTGTCCGTGTGTGTGTGTGTGTGTGTGTGTCCGTGTCCGTGTGTGTGTGTGTCCGTGTGTGTGTGTGTTTGTGTCCGTGTGTGTGTGTCCGTGTGTGTGTCCATGTGTGTGTGTGTGTGTTTGTGTCCGTGTGTGTGTGTGTCCGTGTGTGTGTGTGTGTGTTTGTGACCGTGTGTCCGTGTGTGTGTGTCCGTGTGTGTGTCTCCATGTGTGTGTGTGTGTGTGTTTGTGTGTCCGTGTGTGTCCCCGTGTATGTTTGTGTGTGTTCGTGTGTGTGTCCCCGTGTGTGTGTGTGTCCGTGTGTGTGTGTGTGTGTGTGTGTTTGTGTCCCCGTGTGTGTGTGTCCGTGTGTGTATGTGTGTGTGTCCGTGTGGTGTGTGTGTGTCCCCGTGTGTATGTGTGTGTGTGTGTGTGTGTGTGTCCGTGTGGTGCGTGTGTGTGTCTGTGTGTGTGTGTGTGTGTGTCCGTGTGTGTGTTTTGTGTCCGTGTGTGAGTCCGTGTGTGTGTGTCCGTGTCCGTGTGTGGTGCGTGCCCCTGCTGCCTCACCTGGTACAGGTCCTGCATGAAGAGTGGAGGGTTGTCATTGACGTCCTCTACATGTATGGTGATGTTGGCCTCGGTGCTGTGCTTGGAGTCTGATGTGCGGACGGTGAGCAGGTACCAGGATTGCTGCTCAAAGTCCAGTGCGGCCGCCAGCGAGACCAGGCCGTGGTAGCGATTGATGCTGAAGACGTGGGTCTCGGTCAGTAGCGTGTAGGTCAACACGGGCCCCGAGTCCACGTCGTTGCCCGTCACCTTGGTGATCTCCCGGCCAATCACTGCGTCTGTGGCAGAGCAGGGCCAGGGGTTAACGTGGGGGCTGGGTCGGCCGGGGTCAGTGCTGGTTGAGGTGAGGGAGGAGCGGGCGGGAGGGGGGTGAGGGGGGGGGGGTGGGGAGGAGGGGGTGAGGGAGCGCCGCACTGTGGGAGGGGGAGTGAGGGAGGAGCAGGGGTGGGGGTGGGGGCGGTGAGGGGGGGGTGAGGGGTGGTGGTTGGGGGTGAGGGAGGAGCGGTGGAGGTGGTGGTGGTGGGGCGGGCGGTGGGGGGGGGTGAGGGAGGTCGGTGAGGCAGGGTTGAGGGGGGGTCGGTGAGGGGGGGGCAGTGAGGGGGTGGTGGGTGGGGGGTCAGTGAGGGGGGGGGCAGTGAGGGGCTGGTGGGTGGGGGGGAGAGGTAGCGCCGCACTGTGGGAGGGGGAGTGAGGGGTGAGAGACGGGCATGAGGTCAGTACATGGGGGGGGGGGGCGGTACTTACTTTCGGAGACTCGCACCTCCTGGGGCAGGGGGATAGTGGGGCTGTTGTCGTTGAGGTCGAGCACGACGATGGTCAGAGTGGCCGAACCCACCAGCCGCGGTGATCCACGGTCAGTGGCCGTCAGACGCAGCCTGTAACCACGGCAACCGGCTCAGTCACACCACCCATCACAGCCCCCCCCCCTGACCCTCCCCCCTCGTTCACTCCCCCTCCCTGCTCCCCCCCCTCACCCGGTCCATGTCCACCTGGCCAGTGTCTGGGCAGTGTGGTCATTATGGTCAGTGTCTGCTGTGGTCAGTGCCTGGTGTGGCCAGTGTGGTCAGTATGGCCATTGCCTGGTCTGGTCAGTGGGCAGCAGCTGTGGTCATTGTGGGCAGTGCCCACTGTAGTCAGTGCCTGGTGTGGGCAGTGCCCGGTGTGGTCAGAGCCTGGTGTGGTCAGCGCCTGGTGTGGGCAGTATGGCCTGTGTGGTCAGTGCCCAGTGTGGTCAGTTCCTGGTGTGGTCAGTATGGCTGGTGTGGTCAGTGCCCAGTGTGGCCAGTGCAGCAGGGAGTGTGGTCAGTATGGCCAGTGTGGTCAGTATGGCCAGTGTGGTCAGTGCCCCGTGTGGTCAGTATGGCTGGTGTGGGCAGTGCCCGGTGTGGTCAGCGCCTGGTGTGGTCAGCGCCTGGTGTGGTCAGTATGGCCAGTGTGGTCAGTGTCCAGTGTGGTCAGTGTCCAGTGTGGTCAGTGCCCGGTGTGGCCAGTGCAGCAGGGAGTGTGTTTGGTGCCCACTCTGCCACAGCCGGATAGATCTTCACTCACTGTGTCTTTGGCCAGATCTCCCTGTCCATGATGGCCGCAGTGCTGATGTCTCCGGTCAGCGGGTTGATGTGGAAGAGTTCGCTCTGGGGAGAGGCAGCGATGGAGTAGGTCACCTGACCATTCTGACCCTGGTCCACGTCACTGGCCAACACCTGGGGCAGAGAGAGGGAGACAGGTACAGTCACCCAACCAAGTATAGTCACCTGGACAGATACAGCCAGCCAGACAGATATGTAATCGCCTGGACAGGTACAGTCATCCAGACAGGTACGGTCACCTGGACAGGTATGGTCACACAGACAGGTACAGCCAGCCAGACAGACATGTAATCGCCTGGACAGGTAGTCACCCAGAGTGAGAGGTGAGTCACGGAGGTGTTCAGTTGTATGGTCAGTGTGTTGGGCGGCGTGGGAAAGTTGGGACGAAGGGCCTGTGCGGCCAGTGTTTAGTTTGGCCAGTATGATCACAGCTGGGCTAGCCTGGCCGGTGTGATCATGGCTGGGCTAGTGTGGCCACAGCTGGGCTACCTGTATCACAGCTGGGCTACCTGCATGATGGGCGTGCTGTAACCCTGGGCCTCCCAGATGAAGGCCACGTAGTTCTGCTGCTGGAAGAGGGGCAGGTTGTCGTTGATGTCCTGGAGGACCAGCGTGACGGAGGTGAAGACGGCAGACGACGAGGATTCAGCTTTAATGACCAGGCGTCGGCGCGCCCCCTCCTCAAAGTCCAGTCCAGCCGCGCTCTTAATGGAGATGTCGCCTGGAGTAACACACAGCAACGCCAGAGATGGCAGCAGTCACAGTGGGGATAGACAAGCACTTGGGAAAGCTGAATATAATATAACAATAATATGCTGCCTCATCACTGCCCCTCCCACGGTGCGGCGCTCCCTCACTGCTGATCCTCCCACAGTGCGGCGCTCCCTCACTGCTGATCCTCCCACAGTGCGGCGCTCCCTCACCGCCCCTCCCTCCGTGCCGCCCCACCCACAGGCGCCCAGTGTCTATGGCTGTGTCTCGGTGCCGGGGCCCTGTGGTTAGCCTCGCCTCCTGCTTGCTGTTTACTGTGGGCAGCAGCTGATGGCCTGGAGTCCCAGCGTGTGGCTGCCAAACCCCAGCGGCCGGGCTCTGATCCATGCTGTGTCTCTGCTGCCGTGACTCACTGCTGCCTGAATGACTGACCCTGGCTGAGATCCAGTCACGGAATGCGCGAAACAGCTCTCCACTGTGAGAAGTGTGAGAGGGCTCTGCTGGGCTGAGGGGTGGGCTCTGCTGGGCTGAGGGGTGGGCTCTGCTGGGCTGAGGGGTGGGCTCTGCTGGGGTGTGAGAGGGCTCTGCTGGGCTGAGGGGTGGGACTGTCAGCACCCACACGCCAACACTTGTCACACTGCAGAGCAGCAGAGCCCGTTCACGTTATTGGAGGGGAATTAAGCCATTTGGCCCAACATGTCTACTCCGACATGGCTGATCGCTGCCTCCTAACCCCAATCTCCTGCCTTCTCCCCATAATCTCTGACACCCGTACTAATCAAGAATCTATCTGTCTCTGGCTTAAAAATATCCACTGACTTGGCCTCCACAGCCGTCTGTGGCAAAGAATTCCACAGATTCACCACCCTCTGACTAAAATAGTTCCTCCTCATCTCCTTTCTAAAAGAGCACCCTCTACCCTCCCCCCTTGTCTCCACCCTGCTCCCCCCCCCCCCCCCCCCCCCCCCCCCCCCTGCCCCCCCCCCCCCCCCCCCCCCCCCACTCACCGGTGTGGGAGCGGATGGTGAATGTCCCTCGCTCGTTCCCACTAAAGATGCTGTAGAAGATTCCTTTGTTGGAGCCGTTCTGGTGCTGGGCTTGGACCCGGACCACAGACGTGCCTGAGGTGGGGGGGGGGGGGCAAGACCCCAGTTACACTTTGTTCCGTCACACCCCCGATATCACCGTCAACTCCGCCACATCTCTGCCCCTTACCAGGGAGAGAGGGCAAGGGCAGCGAGAGAGAGGGGGATTGTTGTGGGTCGGGCAATGGGTGTTGTCTACATGGGCTTCAGTGAATCATTGGCAAGCTCTCTCCCACGGGCTGGACTAAAAGATTAAGTGTCTCCAGAGACATTGGGTAGAAGCCTCTAACCCTTATCTGTAAATGGCTCGATTGTAATCATGTATTGTCTTTCCGCTGACTGGTTAGCACGCAACAAAAGCTTTTCACTGTACCTCGGTACACGTGACAATAAACTAAACTGAATTGTGGATTGGATTCCAAGTTGGTTTGATTGGACACAGAAGGCCAGGAAGAGGGCTGTTACTCTGGATGGAGATCTATGATTAGTGGGGTCCGTGAGCATCAGTGCTGGGACCTCTGATGATCGTTATATTTATAAATGGCTTGGACGTAAATGTAGGTGGTCTGATCAGTATTTGCAGATGACACAAAATTTAGCAGAGTTGCGGATAGTGAGGAAGGTTGTTAAAGGATACAGCTGTTGATAGATCAGTTACAGATGTTGGCAGAGAAATGGCAGATGCAGTTTAATCTAAGCAAGTGTGAGGTGGAGCAGTTTGGGAGGTCAAATGTAAGGAGTAGGTATATGGTGAATGATACAGAGGGCTCTTGGGCTCCTTGTAAGTGGTGACACAAGTAGATAGATTGGTAAAGTAGGCGTATGTTGTCATGCAGGACCCTGTGTGACAGTCACCTGTAGTAAATGTGGGTCGGGCTGCATTTGGAGTATTGCGGACAGTTCTGGTCGCCCCCATTACAGGAAGGATGTGAAGGCTTTGGAGAGGGGTGCAGAGGAGGGTTACCAGGATATTGCCTGGATTACAGGGCATTAACTACAGGGAAGAGGTTGAACAAACTTGGTTTGTTCTTTACTGTTGGGGATCGGACGGAGAATATAAAATTATGGACAGGGAAGACACTCAGAACCTTTTCCCCAGGGTGGAAATGTCCAAGATGCTTTTCAGGTGAGAAGGGGGAATGTTTCAGGGAGATTATGGGGCAATCTATCTAGATTATGATTTTTACCCAGACTGTGGTGGGTGCCTAATACTGCCCAGTGTCAGCACCGGCACGCCTGCCTTCATTGGGAATGGTGTTAAGTACAAGAGTTGGGACATGAAGCGTCTGGCCAAGTTGTTGGCGAGACCACACCTGGAGCACTGTGTACAGTTGGAGAGGGTGCAGGAGAGATTCACCTGGATGTTACCTGGGCTTGAGTTACAGGGAGAGGTTGGATAGGCTGGGACTTTGTCCTTTGGAACGTAGGGGGCTGAGGGGTGACCTTATTGAGGTGGACAAGATCATGAGGGGCACGGATAAAGTGAACGCTCGCAGTCTGTTTCCCAGGGTAGAGGATTCTACAACTAGAGGGCACAGGTAGGAGGAACATTTAAGAGGGAACTCAGAGTGTAGTCCTATCTGGAACGAGCTGCCAGAGGAAACTATAGAATACAATTATGACTTTTAAAAGACGCACGTACACATACATGTGCCAATGTGAGTTGGTTCATGCAAACATGTATGTCCATCCTATAAATTGTGTGTCTATCACAGTGTGCGTGTGTGTATATACCCGTGTGTGGCCCGTGTGTGTGTGTGTGTGTACCCGTGTGTGTGTGTCTGTGTGTGTGCGTATACCCGTGTGTGGCCTGTGTGTGTGTGCGTGCGTGTGTGTGTTTGTGTGTGTATACCCGTGTGTGTGTGTATGTGTGTGTGTCTGTGTGTGTGTATGTGTGTGTGTGGCTGTGTGTGTGTGCTTGTGTGTGTGCGTGTGTGTATGTGTGTGTGTGTCTGTGTGTTCGTGCGTGCGTGTGGCTGTGTGTGTGTGTGTGCGTATATACCTGTGTGTGGCCCGTGTGTGTGTGTATGTGTGTGTGCGTGTATACCCGTGTGTGGCCCATGTGTGTGTGTGTGTGTGTGCGTATGTACCTGTGTGTGTCCGTGTGTGCGTGTGTGTGTGTGTGTATACCCATGTGTGGCCCGCGTGTGTGTGTGTGTGTGCATGTACCTGTGTGTGTCCATGTGTGTGTGTGTGTGTATACCCGTGTGCATGTGTATGCACCTGTGTGTGGCCCGTTTGTGTTTGTCCATGTGCGTGTGTCCTAGGTCCGTGTGGTACCGTGTCCGGTGTCTGTTACCTGCCGTCGTGTTCTCGGCCAACGCCGTGTGTGTGTGCGTGCGTGTGCGTGTGTCCGTGTGTTCTGATGCCGTGTTCTCATGTGTGTGTCCACGTGTGTGTGTCCTGGGTCCGTGTGTGTCTGTGTCCGGTGTCTGTTACCTGGCACCATGTTCTCATGTGTGCGTGTGTGTCCGTGTGTGTGTGTGTGTTCTGTGTGTGTGTCCATTACCTGGTGCCGTGCGGTGCGTGTTTCCTAGTTTCCCTTGTTCTCTTGTGTGCATGTGTGTGTGTTCATGTGTGTGTGTTCATGTGTGTGTGTGTGTGCATGTGTGTTCGTGTTCATGTGTGTTTGTGTGCGTGTTACCTGGTGCTGTGTCCTCATGTGTGTGTGCGCATGTGTTCATGTGTGTGTGTTTATGTCCTGGTGCCGTGTTGTCAAGTGTGTGTATGTGTTCGTGTGCGTGTTATCTGGTACCATGTTCTCGTGTGTGTGTGTGTGTTCGTGTTACCTGGTGTGTGTTCTCATGTGTGTGTGTGTCCGTGTGCGTGTTACCTGGTACCGTATTCTCATGTGTGTGTGTGTGTGTTCGTGTTACCTGGTGCGTGTTCTAATGTATGTGCGTGTGTGTGTGTGTGTGTGTGTCTATGTGCATGTTACCTGGTGCCATATTCTCATGTATGTGTCTGTGTGTGTCTGCGTGCGTGTTACCTGGTGCCGTGTTGTCATGTGTGTGTGTGTGTATGCGTGTTACCTGGTGCTGTGTTCTCATATGTGTGTGTGTGTGTGTGTGTGTGTGTGTGTGTGCATGTGTGTTACCTGGTGCCGTGTTCTCATATGTGTGTGTGTGCGTGTGTGTTACCTGGTGCCGTGTTCTCATGTGTGTGTGTGTGTGTGTGCGAGTGCGTCCGTGTGCGTGTTACCTGGTGCATGTTCTCATGTGCGTGTTACCTGGTGCCGTATTCTCATATGTGTGTGTGTGTGTGTGTGTGTGTGTGTGTGTGTGTGTGCGTGTGTGTTACCTGGTGCTGTGTTCTCATATGTGTGTGTGTGTGTGTGTGTGTGTGTGCGTGTGTGTGCGTGTGTGTTACCTGGTGCCGTGTTCCCATATGTGTGTGTGTGTGTGTATGTGTGTGTGTGTGCGTGTGTGTTACCTGGTGCCGTGTTCTCATATGTGTGTGTGTGTGTGTGTGTGTTACCTGGTGCCGTGTTCTCATATGTGTGTGTGTGTGTGTGTGTGTGTGTGTGTGTTACCTGGTGCCGTGTTCTCATATGTGTGTGTGTGTGTGTGTGTGCGTGTGCGTGCGTGTCACCTGGTGCCGTGTTCTCGGCTACTGCCACGTCGGTGAGGCTACGGCGGAAGCGAATGCCGAGGTCCAGCTGCTCCCGCAGGTGTACGTTGACCACGCCGGTGGTGGAGCGAGCGGGCGTTCCCTGGTCAGTCGCCACCACCAACAACGTGCGTTCCCTCTGGGTCATGGGGCCGAGCGCCGACAAGAGCCGGATCTCCCCGGTGAAGGAGTTGATGCTGAAGCCCGCCACCACCATGGCAAAGCGGTAAAAGATGGAGGCGTTGGCTCCAAAGTCCTTGTCCTCTGCCTTCATGGTGGCCACTACCTGGTGGACAGGTGTGTGTTTGGAGATATTGACCACCAGCGGGTCAACAAGGAAGTGTGGAGAGTTGTCGTTGACGTCCTTCACGATGACCTCTAGCCTGGTGGTGGAGCTGCGGGGGTCAGAGGGTGCCGAGTCCACCGCTCGCACCAGGAACGTGTACGTGTCCTCCTTCTCCCGGTCTAGGGGCTGGGCTGTGGTCACTCTGCCCACGGAGTCCACACTGAACATGCCCAGCGAGTCGCTGCTCAGGTAGTAGAACACCTGCCCATTAGACCCCGTGTCCCTGTCCACAGCAGACACCTGCAACACCAGAGTGCCCACCACACTGTCCTCTCCCACCTCCGCCATGTAGCTGGGCTCCGGGAATGTGGGCGAGTTATCGTTCATGTCCAACACGTGGATAATGACAGACACTGAGCTGCTGTGTTGTGGCTCACCCTGATCCCACGCTGCGATGGTCAAGGTGTAGAGGACAGTGGCCTCCCTGTCCAGGCCAGCAGTTGTGGACAATATCCCACTGTCTCTGTCGACGCTGAAGTGGCCATGGTCATCACCCCCTGCAATGGGACAACCAGTCAACTATCAAAGTCCACCTTCACTGGAGATTAAACAACACCGTTTGAAATCCTCACCCCTCATTCAGTTTAGTTTATTGTCACGTGTAGCGAGGTGCAGAGAAAAGCTTTTGTTGCGTGCTATCCAGTCAGCAGAAAGACTAGACATGGTTATAACCGAGTCATTGGCAATGTACAGTGAAATGATAAGGGAATAACGTTGGTGCGAGGTAAAGCCAGCAAAATCAGATCAAAGATAGACCGAGGATCACCAATGAGGGACTCTGCCCACAAGATGATGGACCCGCAGAGGACCCATTCTTGATTGGAGCGGTTGTGGGATGGGGCAGGGGAATGGGATTGGGGGGCAGAGATCAGCCACGATTGAAAGGCGGAGTAGACTCGATGGGCCGAGTGGCCTAGTTCTACTCCTATTACTTGTGAATGTGAACTTGTGATCCACAACCTTCCAACAAAGTCAATCACCGTCTTATGTCAAATTCCCATCTCTCCACTTTCATTATCCTGAAACTGCTTCCTGGGTTCTTGCACGGAGTGAAGCATCTCCTCAGTATCCACCCAAACCTCTTCGCAATCCTCTATGTTTCAGTAAGATTACCTCAGATACATAGCACAGCACAGCACTGGGACAGGCCCTTCGTCCCACAATGTCCGTGTCGAATATATGGCAAGTTAAACTAATCTCTGCCTGCACGTGATCCACATCCCTCCATTCCCCGCATATCCACGTGCCTATCCAAAAGCCTGAACACCACTGTCGTATCTGCCTCCACCCCCACCCCTGGCAGCACGTTCCAGGCACCCACCACCCTCTGTGTAAAACACTTGCCCCGCACAACTCCTTTAAACTTTGTCCCTCTCACCTTAAAGCTGTGCCCTCTAGTCTGTGACATCCCCACCCTGGGGACAAGGCTGTGACTGTCTACCTTATCTACGCCTCTCATTATTTTATAAACTTCTATCAGATCTCCCCTCAACCTCTGACGTCCCAGAGACAACAATCCCAGTCTGTCCAACCTCTCCCTGTAGCTGAAACCCTCTAATCCCGGCATCGTTCTGGTAAACCTCCTCCACACCGTCTCCAAAGCCCCCACATCCTCCCTGTGATGGGGGCGACCAGAACTGCCCGCAATACTCCTGATGCAGCTCGACCCAAGTCCGATAAAGCTGGATGGTGACTTCTTGACTCTTGTACTCACTGCTCCACATAGGATGGCCAGGGCAACGTCTTACCAACCTATCCACTTGACCGTGACACTGTGACTCTGATCTGTAAGGACGTTTGTCTGCCTTTGACAAGAATTGCTCAACAAATAAAAAACCTAAAGATGGAAACAGGACTTAAAACTGGCTCAGAGGACGTGGAATGGATTAGAGTTACGTTTGTGATTGGAGCTTGTAAGGTGGCGTTCCACTGAGCTCAGGACTTATCACAGTCGCTGCCTCAAAAGGCATCCAACATCATCAAAGACCCACACCATCCTGGCCACACACCCATCTCTCCGTTGCCATCGGGAAGAAGGTACAGGAGCCTGAAATCTGCAACATCCTGGTTCAGGAACAGCTCCTTCAGGCTATCAAACACGACATCAAACAAACTCTGAACAATAACAGTCTATTGCACTTTATCTGTTTATTTATTGTGTGTATATATGGTCTATGGTATATAGACACACTGAACTGTTATCTCTATTCTGTATTATGTTTACATGTTCTGTTTCATCTGGGGCACATGACGATAAACTCTCTTGACTTGACTTGTTCTCATGTTCTGTGTGATGGGATGTGTATCACTGATCCAGACCCAAGGCAAGGGGAGTCTGCAGATGACAGCAGGGTTCATGGTGAAGACAAGACGTAGCAAGATGTAGTTCATCACTTCATCTTGTTGAGGCAGAATTAGGCCATTCGGCCCATCAAGTCTACTCCACAATTCAATCATGGCTGATCCATCTCTCCCTCTCAACCCCATTCTCCTGCCTTCTCCCCACAACCCAACACCCTTAGTTGATCAATCTTGTCATGGTGGGAGGGGGTGGGGGAGGAGGTGGCAAATGGAATTTAATCCCCAGCTACAGTATGTAGCAAGGCAAGACAATAGACTGCAGGTGCAGGAGTAGGCCATTCGGCCCTTCGAGCCAGCACCGCCATTCAATGTGATCATGGCTGATCATTCTACAACCGATACTTTGTTCCTGCCGTCTCCCCATACCTCCTGACTCCGCTATTTTTAAGATCTCTTGAAAGCATCCAGAGAATTGGCCTCCACTGCCTTCTGGGGCAGAGAATTCCACAGATTCACAACTCTCTGGGTGAAAAAGTTGTTCCTTATCTCCGGTCTAAATGGCCGACCCCTTATTCTTAAACTGTGGCTCCTGGTTCTGCACTCCACCAATATCGGGAACATGTTTCCTGCCTCTAGCGTGTCCAAACCCTTAATAATCTTATTTGTTTCAATAAAATACCCTCTCATCCGTCTAAATTCCAGTGTATACAAGCCCAGCATCTCCATTCTCTCAGCATATGACAGTCCCGCCATCCCGGGAATTAACCTTGTGAGCCTACGCTGCACTCCCTCAATAGCAAGAATGTCCTTCCTCAAATTAGGGGACCAAAACTCCACACAAAACTCCAGGTGTGGTCTCACTAGGGGTCTGTACAACTGCGGAAGAACCTCTTTGCTCCTATACTCAACTCCCCTTGTTTGTTATGAAGGCCAACATGCCATTCGCTTTCTTCACTGCCTGCTGTACCTGCATGCTTACTTTCATTGACTGATGAACAAGGAGTCCCAGATCCACATTTATCCACATTAAACTGCATCTGCCATGCATCTTCCCAACCTGTTCAAGTCACCCTGCATTCTCATAGCTTTCTCCTCACAGTTCACACTGCCACCCAGTTTGTGTCGCTTCTTGTGCGGTAATGGGAGAATGAGCACACTGTGGATGGGCAGAGCGGCCTGAGGGTTTGCCGGGAGGTGATGAAGGGATGTTTCTTCTTTATTAGGGAATATCGGACTAGAGAGGTTGTACACAACGTGGGCCGTTCTGCTCGCCACGGCTGCAGTGATGTGATCGCAGTACAGTCGGCCAAGGCAGTATTTACAAAGATGTTGCCAGATTGGAATATTTTAGTTGTGAGGAACATCTAGTTGTTTACTGTTGAACGGAGGAGGCGGCGGGAACACAGGAGCCCGTTTATTTGTATGATTTCTGCAAATAGTTCTCTGAAGCCATAAACATTGGGAGCAGATTTGATGAAGTTATAGGATGGGAGAAAAAAGATGAGACTAGCTGGAGGAACAGAGGGTCAGGCAGCATCTATCGAGGGTAGGCAAAAATGCTGGAGAAACTCAGCGGGCGCAGCAGCATCTATGGAGCGAAGGAAATAGGCAACGTTTCGGGCCAAAACCCTTCTTCAGACCCAAAACGTTGCCTATTTCCTTCGCTCCATAGATGCTGCTGCACCCGCTGAGTTTCTCCAGCATTTTTGTGTACCTTCAATTTTCCAGCATCTGCAGTTCCTTCTTAAGCATCTATAGAGGGTCAGGCAGCATCTATAGAGGGTCAGGCAGCACCTATAGAGGGAATGGGAAGTTCACATTTCAGGTTGAGATGAAGGGACTAGACCAGAAATGTTTTCTACCCACCCCTTCTCCCCAAACGCTGCCTGACTCGCTGAGTTCCTCCAGCTGTTTGTCTTTTGCTGTAGACTCCAGCGAATGCAGTGTCTTGTGCCCGTATAAGATGAGATGTTTACAGTGGTTGCCATGGCAACCGGGCTGTGGAGATTCTGGCGTGGACAAGAGAGATATTGAGGGATTCAGGGTAAATGTCTCGTGCAGGGACCTGGGGTGAAGATCAGTTGAGTGGCGCAGCGGTAGAGTTGCTGCTTTACAGCGCTCACAGCGCCAGAGACCCGGGTTCGATCCCAACTAGGGTTGCTGTCTGTACGGAGTTTGTATGTTCTCCCCCTGACCTGAAGGTTTACAGTACACAAGGGGGTAACTCAGCCCCTCATGTGAGCTGGTTGGAGAAGAACCATTCCTCCCTCCTGACACCCCCCCCCCCCCCCCTCCCCTCCCCTCCCTCCCCGCCCGCCCCCTCTCCGGAACATCCCAGGTCCCAGGTCCTGGTCCTCTTTGATCTTCAGTCCCCTCCCTGCTCTTCAGATGGTGAGTTCCAGATCTCTAACAAGTCTTCACCTCCCCACCACAGGTCCCTGGACCAGGAGAACTGAACCTTACTCTACGCCGCCTATCCTTGCCTCCCTGGTGGGAGGGATCGTTCTCACCAGACTGGCTTATGGCTCCTGAAACGCAGCCAACACTTCCAGGAACTTGCCTCCATCAATCTTCATCCTCCAGTTCCTCACCCACCTCCCCCTCTTCTCGACCCGACCTTGGCAGTTTCTCTCCAGGAGACGTCTGCAAGCTGCTCCCTCTGTACCCCATCTCCATTCAACTGCTCCCCAACCTGAACCTCGTCCTAAACATGCATGTGTTTACAAAGGCCGTGTTTCGAGAAGACTCGTCCCCTTCCACTCTAGCTTCAGTTTACACTCACACTCTCCCCACACGCTCTCTTTAAGGCTTTGTTTGGCCTGGTTTTCACCCTTGCTCACATTGCACAAGCTCTCCCTTCTCTCTATGTTCGTGTCCCGTGGATTGAAACAAATACTGTTCTTCAACCAGCACACGCTGGAGGCCGAATAACCTCAATCGTCCATGATTCGTGATATGGATATTAAATATACTGGATTTAAGAATTTCTCCAATTCAGGCAACATCTTGGTGAATCTATACTCATTCCAGCGTAACCACCTCCTCCCAATAAAGTGGACAAGCGATGGTTTAGTGAAGTGGCAACATAACATAATGTTTATATCCCGTGCCCACGTCTATAATGACCAGCCGCATGTACAGTCTTTACCGCTCAGTCCACCCATGTTGCAACATGCAGGGAAATCTGATCCTGAATCCCAAGATCTCTATGTTCATCAGCATTACCTCGCGCCCTGCATTCGCCTAGCCTCACCGCCATCCGACTTACCAAAATTCCATCGGCCAAAACTCTGCGCAACTTTCCATCTGACCTGCCGCCTTCCTCAGCTCCCCATCCACGATACCAACTTGCACGTCACCCATCAACTTGCATGTCACCCACAAACATTCTGATGAAGTCTAGTGCATCGTCACGTTATTCCACCAGCACCGATCAATCGATACCGTTATCCCAACCAAGCTCATCTGCAAACGCGTGGAACTAGGAGTCTGCAACTGGATCCACAACCTCGTAACCAACAGACCACAACCAGTGAGGACAGGAGACTCCAGTACACTCTGGAGTTTAGAAGGATGAGAGGGCATCTTATTGAAACATGTAAGATTGCTAAGGGTTTGGACACGCTAGAGGCTGGAAACATGTTCTCGATGTTGGGGGAGTCCAGAACCAGGGGCCACAGTTTAAGAATAAGGAGCAAGCTATTTAGAACGGAGACGAGGAAACACTTTTTCTCACAGAGAGTGGTGAGTCTGTGGAATTCTCTGCCTGCGGTGGAGGTCAGTTCTCTGGATACTTTCAAGAGAGCTAGATATAGCAATGTTACAAAATTTTGAGATTTTAAAAATCAAGTCTGTAATTTATCCCATCAGATAAAGCATAAAAATAAGTTTAATTTGACACCTAATTCACTTTCATATCTCAAGTATTTAAAAAGTTATGGCCATTTTCATACTGGGAAATGAGCATCTTGTTCCCTATTGATTTTCTATGGACATAACAAAAAAGCTGTGATCGTGAACAGTCAAAAGCCCATAACTTTCTTAAAAATTAAGAGAACTGAATGAAATTTTCAGTTATCATAGATTGAAGCATTCTGAAACAAATATAAAATAATCTTACTTGGATGACCTGAAATTAAAGCATATAATTAGTTAGTTACCTAATTGTAGCTAATTTCAGACTTCAATTACTAGATCTAAACATCTATCCATTTCTTAATAAATGATTAACATTTTTAAATAGCCTAAATGTCCAAATAATATTCACAAATAATTCACAATAAAACATGATTTTTAAATCTCATTTACATTAATTTATAGGCCAAATGGAAGGAATTTAGTGTTTAATTGCTGTAAATAAATGCCCATTTAAATCAGCTTTCCAGTGGGTCCCTGTGGAACGCGCTGGTTTAGAACGTTCACATTGCGGTAGATTTGTGCCCCAAATGCCCAGAAAAATACTGCGCGATATAATGGGCCCAAATTGAGCTACTCGCAATATTAAACTTAGTATAAAGGGATCTTTAGAAGCCCTTTTTAATGTAAAAATATACAACCTAACTTCTGCTATTTGCTTTATGAGACCCTGCGGTCGCTGGCGGTTGCGGGTTTAGAGATTGATTTTTAAACTACTATAACTATTATTCAAGGCCTTTAAACCTAATAATAACTTTTGCGACGGGGTCTTCCAGCGATTTTTCGTTAATAATTAACTAGGCTGAACATTTTCGATTGGAACAGCTTAGAGAAAATCGCGTTTTAAACCCGCCCCCTCTAAACGGCGCCAAAATCGCGCACACCCTCAGCAGCAGATCTTCAACGACGCTTCAGGTAGGCTTTGCAACATACCTACTAGATAGGGCTCTTAAACATCGCGTAGTCAGGGGATATGGGGAGAAGGCAGGAATGGGGGACTGATTGAGGATGATCAGACATGATCACATTGAATGGTGGTGCTGGCTGGAAGGGCCGAATGGCCTACTCCTGCACCTATTGTCTTCTATGATAATCCTCCACGCTGGAGAATAGTTCTCAGCCCCGTTCTATATTCCTCCTCATTCATGTCAATAACCAATCCAACAATCTACAAGTTGACAGAAGACACCACATCGCGGGCCAGACATCAAATAGTAACGACGGTGTACAGGGAGGGGATTGAGAAAATCGTGACCTGGTGCCAAGCCAACCAGCTTAGGAAGGGGATGAGGTGAAATTTCTTCAGACGGTGGTGAATCTGTGGAATTCTTTGCCACAGACGGCTGTGGAGGCCAAGTCAATGGATAATATTAAGGCAGAGATAGATAAATTCTTGATTTTTACGGGTGTCAGAGGTGATGGGGAGAAGGCAGGAGAATGGGGTTAGGAGGGAGAGATAGATCAGCCATGATTGAATGGTGGAGTGGACTCGATGGGCCAAATGGCCTACTTCTACTCCTATCACCTATGACCTCATGATTTATGACCTTACGACATAGAAACATAGAAAATAGGTGCAGGAGTTCATCATTCGGCCATTGAAGCCAGCACCACCATTCAAAATGATCATGGCTGATCACCCAGAATCAGTACTTCGTTCCTGCTTTCTCCCCATATCCATTGATTCTGTAATCTAACTATCTTTCAATGTCAGCAAGACAAAGGAGATGGAGATCGACGTCAGGAAGTGAAGTGGTCACACACACCATGGTCTATACACACTGTGGTCTATACACACCATGATACGCACACACACCGTGGTCTACATTGATGGCACCAAAGTCTAGATGGTTGAAAGCTTCAAGTTCTTATAAATATTGATTATAATCATGTATAGTCTTTTGACTGACTGGATAACACGCAACAAAAAGCTTTTCACTGTTCCTGGGTACACGTGACAATAAACAAATAAACTAGCATATACAACATTGCCGGCACATCCACACACAGTCCACACATACAACCCACACGTCCTGTACACCCACACGCCATGCTGGACTCTGTCCACACATTATCCTGTACATGGTCCTCACGTTATCCTGTACACATGGTCATCATGTTACCGTGTACACACACACACGTTATCGTGTACACACACACGTTATCCTGTACACGGTCCTCACGTTATCCTGTACACAGTCCACATGTTATCCTGTACACACATACACGTTATCGTGTACACTAACACGTTATCGTGTACACACACACACACGTTATCCTGTACACACACACACGTTATTGTGTACACACACACACGTTATCCTGTACACACACACACGTTATCCTGTACATTAACACGTTATCCTGTACACATACACACGTTATCGTGTACACACACACACGTTATCGTGTACACACACACACGTTATCCTGTACACATACACACGTTATCGTGTACACACACACACGTTATCCTGTACATTAACACGTTATTGTGTACATACACACACGTTATCCTGTACACACACACACACGTTATCCTGTACACACACACACGTTATCCTGTACACACACGCACAGGTTATCCTGTACACACACACACGTTATCCTGTACACATACACACACATTATCCTGTACACACACACACACTTTATCCTGTACACACACACACACGTTATCCTGTACATACACACACGTTATCCTGTACACACACACACACGTTATCCTGTACATACACACACGTTATCCTGTACACACACACACACGTTATCCTGTACACTAACACGTTATCCTGTACACACACACACACACACACGTTATCCTGTACACACACACACGTTATCCTGTACACACACACACACGTTATCCTGTACACACACACACGTTATCCTGTACACAGTCCACACGTTATCCTGTACATACACACACGTTATCCTGTACACACAGTCCACACGTTATCCTGTACACACAGTCCACACGTTATCCTGTACACACACACACCACGCTGACTCTGTCACATTTGCTCACCAACGATCCCATATTCCACACGGCCATTTTCACTGGAATCTTTGTCCGTGGCCTTGACTGTGAACAGGATCACCCGAGGCTGGTTTTCCGGGACCTGGAGTTGATAAACCTCCTTGTCAAACTGCGGCACATTGTCATTCTCATCCTCGATCCTGATGCAAACTGTCGCCGTGGCAACGTTAGGGGGAATTCCACCGTCTTGAGCGTAAACTGTAAAATAAAGGTGTCGACAAGAAGCTGGAGGAGCGGATGAGCGAGTCAGAGAGGGAGGGAGAGGGAGAGAGAGAGGGAGAGGGAGAGAGAGGGAGAGAGAGGGGGGGGGGGGGGAGAGAGGGGGGGGGGGGGGGGGGAGGGGGGGGGGGGGGGGAGAGGGGGGGAGGGGGAGAGGGAGGGGGGGAGGGGGAGAGGGGGGGGGGGAGGGGGAGGGGGAGGGGGAGGGGAGGGGAGAGGGAGAGGGAGAGGGAGAGGGAGAGGGAGAGGGAGAGGGAGAGGGAGAGGGAGAGGGAGAGGGAGAGGGAGAGGGAGAGGGAGAGGGAGAGGGAGAGTGAGAGGGAGAGGGAGAGGGAGAGGGAGAAAGGATGGAAGAGAAAGAGAGAAAAAGGTAGAGGGATAATGAGGGTGAAAGGACGGAGAAGGGGAAGGTAAAGTGACAGCAGGAAAGGTGGTAATGAGAGGGGGAGGGGAGAAAGGAGGGAGAGAGAAAAGGTGGGAGAAGGGGAGAGAGATTGAGAAAGGGTAGAGGGAGAGAGAGTAGAAGAGAGCAAGAAAGATGGAATGAGGAGGTAGAGAGATAGGGAAGGGGGAGAGAGAGTGGCAGAGAAGAAGAGAGAGAGCGAGTGAGGGGGGAGGAGAAAGAGAGAGGAGAGTGGGAGGGGGAGAGGGGGCTGCGAGCTGCCTGACCAGGGATGATGCACGGTGATGCTCAGGTGTGCGGAGGTCCTACCTGTGAGCAGGTGGATGGACTGCAGCTCTCTGTCCAGGACACCTCTGCTGCTGATCATTCCCGACACCGGGTCGATGGAGAAGCTGTCGTCCAGCACGGCCCCGTACGTCACCAGCCCGTTGGAACCTTAACACAGATGACAGGTGTGGACTCAGCCCAGGTCCCATCACCGCACACGTGAGCAGCATGCGATCCATGTGCTGCATCATGCGGAACACGCCACTTTATTCAGTCGCGCATGTGCCAGCATTTATTACCTCTGACCTGATGCGCAGGGGTGAGGGTCAGCGTGGCCTGGAGCGAGCAGCAGGAATGACTGGTGAAGGCCGGACCTCCCTGAAGCCACCAGGCACTAGGAAGTCCAGGCCTCGACATAGCGCTCTCCCTCCAAACCGGAGAACTTGGATGAAAATCTTTAAAATCACTGGAATGTAATTCCCTGACCCTGAGAATACCCGTCTGTCTGGCCCGACAGGCAAATATCACCGCCACCCAGGGAAGTACAGTGGTCAGTTACAGCGTGGAAACAGGCCCTTCGGCCCATCGGGTCCGCACTGTCCAGTGATCCCCGCACACGAACACTATCCTGCACACACTCGGGACAATTTATACATTTATACCAAGCCAATTAACCTACAAACCTGCACGTCTTTGTAGTGCGGGAGGAAAACCCACGCGGTCACGGGGAGAACGTGCAAACTCCGTACAGACAGCACCCGTAGTCGGGATGGAACCCGGGTCTCCGGCGCTGCAAGCGCTGTAAGGCAGCAACTCTACCGCTGCGCCACCGTGACTATTACAGAGTGGTCAGTGTGGGCACTGTGTAGTTAAGGAGCGTGTTCGCACTGTGAGTCAGCAGCTTCGCTCTTGCCAGAGAGCGCTGTCACTGGGCCAGTGGCCTCTGTGATGTGAGGGAGCACTGTCACTGGGCCAGTAGCCTCTGTGTTGGAGGGAGCGTTGTCACTGGGCCAGTAGCCTCTGTGTTGTGAGGTGTTACCTTCATCTCTGTCGATCGCTTGCAGCTGAAGAACAGGACTGCCCGGGGACTGGTTCTCCGTGACCGCCACCTCGTACGTGGTCTGGTCAAAGGTGGGGATCTGGTCGTTGACATCGATGACCTGGACCTGCAGAGACTGGCTGGTTTTGCGGCTCGGCACTCCGTGATCAGACACCTCCACAGTGAGGTTGAACTGGTGCTGCTCCTCACAATCCAGAATGTCAAGGATGGTCAGCGCCCCTGGAACCAAACATACCCAGCAGTCAGTACTGACCCATGATGGATGGGGCATTGCCCGACTCACTGGACAGGTCAGGGGAAGGGGGCAAGACAGACGGTGAGGTGTTGGGGTAATCATAGAACACTGGACAGTACAGTACAGGAACAGGCCCTTCGGCCTACTGTGTCTGTGTTGACAATACTGCCATTGTAAACAAATCTCCACAGCCTGCACGCGATCCACATCCCACTATCGTATCTGCCTTGCGCTAACCCTAACCCTAACCCACCACCAACCCCGGCAGCACGTTCCAGGCACCCACCACCCTCTGTGTAAAAATATGTCTTGTAAATCCCTTTTCCATTTTCCCCTCTGTCCATAAACCTCTGCCCTCTAGTCTTTGACAGTTCCACCTTGGAGAGAAGGTTGTGATTGTCGACCTTATCTGTGCTTCCCATCAATTTATAAACTTCTATCAGGTCTCCACGCAACCTCTGGCGTTCAAGAGAAAACATTCCAAGTTTGTCCAACCTCACCTTATGTAGAAAATGCAATTTTGTTCAAACCAAGCTGTTTCAATGACAATAAAAGGCATTCTATTCTATTCTATTAAACTCCATTTGGCATTTCTTTGAAGAAGAAACATCACCTATCCATGTTCCACACAGATGCTGCCTGACCCGCTGCGTTACTCCAGCACTCTGTGAAAAGTCACCTATCCATGTTCTCCACAGATGCTGCCTGACCCGCTGAGTTACTTCAGCACTCTGTGAAACATCACCTATCCATGTTCTCCACAGATGCTGCCTGACCCGTTGAGTTACTCCAGCACTGTGAAACGTCACCTATCCATGTTCTCCACAGATGCTGCCTGACCCGCTGAGTTACTCCAGCACTCTGTGTCCTTCTCTGCCAATGCTCTGTCCATTTCTGTAGCTGACCGATATCGCTCTCTGTAGTTTGCTGGCCTTCCTCACAGTGCACAACTGCACCATGTTTAATGCCGTCTGCTAACGTGCGCCTCAACCCTCTACATCTACGTCCGAGTGGTTTCTGTCACGGGTAGCCGTGGTGGAGTGGACGGGATGAACAAGATACCTGATCTAGGTGCTTCCTCACCTGTGTCTGGGTTGAGGTGGAAGTGGGAGTGTCCACGACCGGACGTGATGCGGTAGGTGACCCGGCCGTTCTCTCCCAGGTCGGCGTCCTGAGCGACCAGATGACCGATGACCGATCCCGCCGGCTGGTTCTCCAGGACACTGACCGTGGGCGGCGACAGGAACTGGGGGCTGTTGTCGTTCTCGTCGGTCACAAAGACGCGGACGGTGGCCGCCGATGACTTGCGTTGGCTGGCGTTGAGGGCCTGGTCAGTAGCCTGCACCACCAACAGCAACGTGGCAGTGGTCTCCCGGTCAATGGTGTCGGCCGCAGCCAGCACCCCGGTGACGGGGTGGAGCTGGAGCTGGGGGTCTGGGGGAGATTGGGTCAGCAAGGTGTAACGCACCTCACTGTTGGGACCACTCCCATCCTGGTCCAGGGCATGGAAGCTGTAGATGGAGGATCCGGTTGGCACGTTTTCATTGATGACGATGGTGATGGGGTCTTCGGGGAAGAGGGGTGGGTGCTCGTTGGAGTCCTGGATGTTGATGTCCAGCAGGATGGTGGAGCGGTGTGGCAGGCCGCTGCGGACACTGTCCACGGCCACCTCCAGCTGGTAGTGGGACCCAGACTCATAGTCCAGCTGTTGGGCCACATACACCTCCCCCCCCAGCCTGTCCACCAGGAAGCGGCCGTCGCGGTCCGTGCCCCCCACCACCGTGTACGTCACCTCTCCGTCCGCAGCTGATGGCCGCTGGCCCGAGGCCACTGACCCGATGACCGAACCGGGGACCGTTCCCTCGACGGACCAGAAGGTGATGGAACTGCTGTCCAGCTGTGGCACTTTACCTGGGGAGGCCAGCACCTGGAGGGTTCAACAGGGTTAAAGAAAGGGTGGAACAAGGTGCAATAGTAATTTAAAATATAAATGGTACCAGGATCTGGTAACGGGGGGTATAAAATATATATATTTTTTAAAACATGGTTGGTATATCCTTTTTTGCGAGTTTTGTGTTACAATAGAGCGATTGTTTTTCCTTTTCTTTTTTTTCGATGGTCTTATTTCCTTTCTTTACTTCCTTCTCTAACTTCCTCCCTAAGGGGCTCATTTTTCCCAACACTTTCCTGCACCTTCACGATTCTTGCTCACTTTCTTTACTTCATTTATTTCTATCTTTTTTAAAGCTCGAAAAACGAAGTGGTGCAACAAATGTAATAAGATATATCTGATGTGTATTATTGTAATTTACTGTACTTCTAATAAAAATAAAATTAAAAAAAAAAAAAAAAAAAAAAAAAATAAAAAAAAAGAAAGGGTGGAACACAGGGTTAACGAGAGCGTTACACAAATAATTAAAGGATTAAACAAAGGATTAAACGTTAAATACTGGGAACGATGGGTTAAACAAAGCCTATTTAACCTTGGAACGATCGGCAAGTCAATTTAACTCCCCCCTCCCCCCCGCCACTGGCCTCCCAGACCCCCCCCTCCCCACTATATCCCCCCCAATGACCTGCCCAGGTTCTCTCACACACACCTTCCTTTCCATTCCCCCCCCCCTCACTCAGTCCCTTCCCTCTCCACCTTCACTCACCCTCCCCAACCTCCCCTTCCACAATTCACCCATCATCCCACCCTCTCATCCCCCCCACCCCCCCCATTCCCCCATTTCACCCTCCCCCCATTCCCCCCCTCCCCCATTCCCCCCTCCCCCATTACCCCCATTCCCCCCTCCCCCATTCGTTGCCAGAGCAATGTTCCAGCGAGATCGACCACTGAGGCTGTGGGTAAAACTGTGGACAAGAACACCTCTTCTTTCTTTCCACAGGTGCTGCCTCACCCGCTGAGTTCCTCCAGCATTTTTGTCTACCGTAAGAACAGGCCAATCACTTCGATGGCATAGACTTCAGTCAAACAGTCAGCGGGGGTTGGCTGGGGAAGCATGTCGGCAACGAGCAGAGGTTGTAGCCGTGAGTGGTTTAACATTGCCAGTGTTGACTGGGATTTCCTTTGTGTAAGGGGCCCTGTGATGGGGTGTCCAGGAAGGATTTTAAAGGCAGTTAGGCAAGTTTTACTGGGGACGGAGCAGAGCTTCACGGAGTGAGGTGGGAGGCTAGTGGGAGTGTTTGTTCCTGGTGGAACCCCTTGGGAACAGTGACCACAGAGCGCTGAGCTTCAAGGTAGTCTTGCAGAAGGATCAGATGTCAGCTGAAGTTCAGGACTCAGATGGGGGGGGGGGCTGACTGTATAAGTCGAGCAGGGGAGCTTTCCACACAGGACAACAGACGATAGTTGGGAGAAAAATAGTTTTCATGGTGGTGTCTGCGTGAGGCTGAGAAGCAAAGAAAACCCTGGTTAACAAAGCAAAGTGAGCCTTTCATACGGAAAATAAAGGAAGCATATCTTCTCCAGCCACAGGCAAGGTGTCCATGGAGCGGGGACTGGACGTCCAGCAGCTAATGTTGTTCCTTGGTTTTAGAAGGGAAGTCGAGAGAATCCGGGGGAATTATAGACCAGCGAGTCTCATGTCAGTGGTTGAGAAACTACTAGAGAGGATTGTTCGGGGGAGGATTCACTCCCATTTGGAAGAGAATGGGTTAATTACAGCCAGTCAACATGGCTTTGTCCACGGCAGGTCATGTCTCTCTAACTTGGTCACAGTGACAGAGGGTGATCGATGAGGGTGGGTGGTGGATGTGGTCTACGTTATAAATAAAGTCCCCATGTTAGGCTGACCCAGAAGATTAAGATGCACAGGATTAACAGTGACATAATCTTATGGATTCAGAACGACCTTACTGATAGAAGGCAGAGGTGGAAGGACAATATTCAGGCTGGAGGTGTGTGACCAGTGGAGTTCTGCAGGGATCTGTTGTTTGTGACATATATCACAATGATGGCCGTATAGACGGGTTGGTGTGTAAGTTTGCAGATAGAGTCATACAGTGTGGAAACAGGCATTTCAGCTCCACTTGCTCACGCCGATCAACATGCCCCATCTACACTAATTGTGTTTGGCCCATTATCCCTACAAAGCGATCCTATCTATATAACCAAATAACCATATAACAATTACAGCACGGAAACAGGCCATCTCGGCCCTTCTAGTCCGTGCCGAACACGTATTCTCCCCTAGTCCCATCTACCTGCACTCAGACAATAACCCTCCATTCCTTTCCCGTCCATATAACTATCCAATTTATTTTTAAATGATAAAATCGAACCTGCCTCCACCACCTCCACTGGAAGCTCATTCCACACAGCTACCACTCTCTGAGTAAAGAAGTTCCCCCTCATGTTACCCCTAAACTTCCGTCCCTTAATTCTCAAGTCATGTCCTCTTGTTTGAATCTTCCCTACTCTCAATGGGAAAAGCTTATCCACGTCAACTCTGTCTATCCCTCTCATCATTTTAAAGACCTCTATCAAGTCCCCCCTTAACCTTCTGCGCTCCAAAGAATAAAGACCTAACTTGTTCAACCTTTCTCTGTAACTTAGTTGCTGAAACCCAGGCAACATTCTAGTAAATCTCCTCTGTACTCTCTCTATTTTGTTGACATCCTTCCTATAATTAGGCGACCAAAATTGTACACCATACTCCAGAATTGGCCTCATCTATGTACCTGTTCAAATGTTTTCTAATGTTATATTGTCCCTCAGGTTCCTATTAAATCTTTGCCCCCTCACCTTATACCTATGTCCTCTGGTCCTCGATTCCCCTACTCCAGGTAAAAGATTCTGCATTTACCCTGTCATAATCTGATGCACCTCGTTAAGATCACCCCTCACCCTCCTGCGCTCCAAAGAATAAAGCCTGCTCAACCTCCCGAAAGCTCGGGCCCTCAAGTCCTGGAAACATCCTCGTTGATGATACCAAGATTGCTGGGGTCCCGGTCAAGGAGGAAGACTGTCAAAGTATACAATGGATGTGGGATACCCTGAAGAAGGGTCTCGACCCAAAACGTCACCCATTCCTTCTCTCCAGAGATGTCCCGCTGAGTTACTCCAGCAATTTGTGTCTACCTTCCAAAGTATACAATGGGATATGATCAGCTCCAGAAATGGGCAGAGAAATGACAGATGGAGTTTAAGCTGAGCAAGTGTGATTTGTTGCACTCGGTGAGAGTAGATGTCAGCTGAAGGTGTTTGGTTCTACAGCATATGGAAGGATTAGAGATCTTGGGGTCCAAGTCCCCAGCTCCCTGACAGTGACAACACACGTAGATCGAGCGGTACGGTATGTTTGCGTTCGTTGTTTAGGACGTTGAGCACAAGAGTCAGGAAGTCATGATGCTGCTCTATAAGACTCTGGTCAGGGCACATGTGGAGTATTGCATGTAGTTCTGGTCGCCTCCATTACAGGAAGCACGGAGAAAGTGTTAACCAGAATGCTGCAAGGACTGGTTGGACAAATTGGATTGTTTTCTCTGGAGTGTTGGAGTTTGAGGGAAGACCTGAGAGAAATATATAAAATTATTAGAGGCGTGGATGGGGTAGAGACTTAATCATCTTTCCTGGGCGGAGACTGGATTTCCAAAGACTGGGTTGCACAGCTTTAGGGTGAAAGGGGAATGTTTATAGAGGATGTGCAAATGTTTTACACGGATGGAACGCGCTGCCAGGGGTGGGGGTGGAGGCAGATACGACAGTGGTGTTTAAGAGGATCTTAGACAGGCACGTGGATATGCGGGGAATGGAGGGATGTGGATCACGTGCAGGCAGAGGAGGTTAGTACGGACATGGTGGGCCAAAGGGCCCGTTCCTATGCTGTTCTATTGTAGGTCAGTCCTCTGAGGTTCAGAGAGGAGAGATCTGAAAAAGTAGTTAAAGATGGCCGAAAGATGGCATGAAAAGATGGCGGACAACTCTAGCCCGGCATTACCTGGACCGGTCACGAGCCTGGACACGCACAGTTAGGGGGTGTTACCTGGACACAGATGGTGAGGTGGTATTACCTGGACACGCACGGTGAGCGCGGTGGTCTGTGGAGGGTGCCCACGGTCGTGAGCCAGGACCAGTAACTCGTACTCGGGCCGGTCGCGCTGCCGCAGAATGGTGGCTGATCGCAGTTCACCAGTCACCGGCTGGAGAGAGAACTGCTGGGCCCAGGATCCTGCAGCAGGAGACAGGGACAGAGACGGGTCAGATGTTAGATGATGCAAGACCAGGCCTCGATAACCCATCACCACGCCTGGATAACTCACCATCAGACCCAGGTAATCCATCATAGAAACATAGAACAGAGAAACATAGAAAAATAGGTAGAGTAGGTGAGCCAGCACCTACTTTGAGCCAGCACCGCCATTCAATATGATCATGGCTGATCATCCAGAATCAGTTCCCCGTTCCTGCTTTATCCCCATATCCCCTAACTCCGTTAGCCCTAAGAGCTCTATCCAACTCTCTCTTGAAAACATCCAGCCTCCACTGGCAGAGAATTCCACAGATTCACAACTCTCTGGGTGAAAATGTTTTTCCTCATCTCGGTCCTAAATGGCCGGCCCCTTATTCTTAAACTGTGACCCCTGGTTCTGGACTTCCCCAACATCGGGAACAATTTTCCTGCATCTTGCCTGTTCAATCCTTTAAGAATATAATATGTTTCTATAAGATATCCTGTCATCCTTCTAAATTCCTGTGAATACAAGTCCAGTTGACCCATTCACACAAGATGTGCGGGGCAAGTCTTTTACCCAAAGAGTGGTGGGTGCCTGGAACGCGCTGCCAGAGGTGGAGGTGGAGGCAGATATGATAGTGACATTTAGGAGGCCTTTAGACAGACACATGAATATGCGGGGAATGGAGGATTATGGGTCACGTGCAGGCAGAGGAGATCAGTTAAATTGGCATTGTGTTCAGCATGGACATTGTGGGCCGAAGGGCCTGTTCCTGTGCTGTGCTGTTCTGTGTTCAATGTTCCAGAAGAACGAGGGGCATCCTCATTGAAGGGACCAAGATTCTGACGGAGGTGGAGAGGGTGAATGGTGTGATGAGTTTGCATGAATCAAGAGTTTGCAGAACTAGGCAAATGTCAGGCAGAGATGAGGAGGACTTTCTTCCAAAGGTTGGTGATATCTTGGAATCCTCGGCACAACAAGTGGAGTGGTTGAATCAACACAAGATGGAGACTGACAGGGAAGTGGAGGAGAGCAGATGGAGGTTCATGTCACGTCATGTGGGTGCTAGCGTTACTGAATGGTGGGGAGGGTTAGACAGTAGCCAATAGACAATAGGTGCAGGAGTAGGCCATTCGGCCCTTCGAGCCAGCACCGCCATTCAATGTGATCATGGCTGATCATCCACAATCCCGTACCCCGTTCTTGCCTTCTCCCCATATCCCCTGACTCCGCTATCTTTAAGAGCCCTATCTAGCTCTCCCTTGAAAGTATCCAGAGAACCGGCCACCACCGTCCTCCGAGGCAGGGAATTCCACAGATTGTTGCTGATTCTCTCACATTTCCATCCAGTGAATCCTACCTGAGAGGGAGAAGACCACTGTCCCGTTTTCCCCCTCGTCCGCATCCTTGGCCTGTAGGGTAGTCACTAGATTTCCAGATAGGTTTCCTTCAAAAATCTGCAAAAAGATGAGGTGAGGAAGAGGTCAGCCAGCCCGGAGATTCCGTCAACAACTCGAGGCTGTCTTTGTGTCAACATGCCTTGGCTTCACACAAAACACCAATTCAAACAATGACTCCAGCCTCAATGTTTACCAGGGAGAGCAGGCATGGAGATCAAAGGCTTGGAAAGCATCCACAGATGTTGGAACAACTTAGGGAAAAGATAGCAGAGGAACTGATGGCACAGGCCCAGACCAGAAATCCAGGGCCCGGATTAATGAACTGGATAAATCCCTCTTCAGCACCTGGGGAATTTAAAATTAATTAATTCAATAACTCTGGAATAAAAAGTGTGTTGGCAACAGTGACGTGAAACACTTCGATGCTGGAAATATCAGTCTGGTTCAACGAGCCGGGGATCAGCATTGCTGCTTCTGAAGAAACCACAGTACGGTAACTCTGAAATAGTTTAGTTTAGTTTAGTTTAGTTTAGAGATATAGCGCGGAGGCAGGCCCTTCGCCCCCCCCGGGCCTACGCTGACCGGCGATCCCAGCACACCAGCACTATCCTACATACTAGGGAGAATTTATAATTTTACCGTAGCCAATTAACCTACAAACCTGCACGTCTTTGGAGTGTGGGAAGAAACTGAAGATCTCGGGGGGAAACCGCATGCAGGTCACGGGGAGAACGTACAAACTCTGTACAGCCAACTCCCGTAGTCAGGATTGAACCCGGGAGTTGGAGAATCTGTGGCGGCAGGCGAGACTCGAGGATGGTCTGTTGCCTCCCTGGTGCCAGGGTTCAGGATGTCACAAACCAAATTCAGAACATCCTTGAGAGGGAAGGTGAACAGCCGGCAGTAGTTGTGCACGTAGGCACAAACAACATCGGGAAGAAGAGGAAAGTGGTTCTCTAACGTGAGTTCAGAGAGTTAGGAAGAAGATTGAAATGCCGGACTTCTAGGGTGGTTATCTCTGGATTGCTTCCATTACCTCGTGCTAGTGAGGACAGGAACAGAGAGATAGGGGATCTGAATGTGTGGTTGAGGGGCTGGTGCAGGGAGCAAGGATTTAGATTTATAGACCACTGGGATCTCTTCTGGAGTAGGGGTGACCTGTACAAAAGGGACAGGTTACACCTTAACTGGAGGGGGACCAACGTTCTGGCAGGGAGGTTTGCTAGGGCTACACGTGTGGGGTTAAACTAAATAGTGGGGGGGAGGGATTGACAAATTGGGAGTATAAAGATGGAGTGAAAGGGGAAGTGAGTACAGGAAAAGTTAAAAAAGATTCTCGAATTAATGGGAAGGAGAGTTCGAGAAGGGATAAAAGAGTAAGGTCAGGGCCAATTGCGAGCGGTGCGAGGGGGGAGGTGAATATGGAGGTCAAAGTGTTGTATATCAATGCACTTCTTCTTCTTCTTGCGTATGGCGTGCACAGCCTATAGTTGTCGGACAACTTGTTCTATTTGATCTTATTTGATTGTGCACGCCGGGTTGATTGCATTTGTCGAAACAGGGCGGACCACGTGAAGGTTGCAATCTCCCACCCCATATGAATGCACGAAGTCTAAGAAATAAAGTGGACGAGCTTGAGGCTCAGTTAGAAACTGACAAGTATGATGTTGTGGGAATTACAGAGACTTGGCTGCAAGAGGGCCAGGGCTGGGAACTGAATATTCAAGGGTATACCTCCTATCGAAAAGACAGACAGATGGGCAGAGGGGATGAGGTTGCTCTGTTGGTGAGGAATGAAATTCAGTCCCTTGCAAGCGGTGACATTGAAACAGGACATGTGGAGCCAGTATGGATAGAACTAAGGAATTGTAAGGTGAAAAGACCCTAATGGGACTAATCTACAGGCCCCCAAACAGTAGCCTGGACAAAGGGCGCAAGATGAATCAAGAGTTAAAAGCGGCATGTAGCAAAGGTTTTGATGTGGTTGTTATGGGAGATTTCAACATGCAGGTAGACTGGGAAAATCAGGTTGGTACTGGACCCCAAGAAAGGGAGTTTGTAGAGTGCCTCCGTGATGGATTCTTAGAGCATCTTGTATTGGAGCCTACCAGGGAGAAGGCAATTCTGGATTTAGTGTTATGTAATAAACCGGATTTGATAAAGGAACTTGAGTTTAAGGAGCCATTAGGAGGTAGTGACCATAATATGGTCAAGTTTAATCTACAATATGAGAGGGAGAAGGGTAAATCGGAGGTGTCAGTGTTACAGTTGAATAAAGGGGACTATGGGGCCATGAGGGAGGAGCTGGCCAAAGTTGACTGGAAAGATACACTAGCAGGGATGACAGTGGAACAACAATGGCAGGTATGACTGGGAATAATACAGAAGGTGCAGGATCAGTTCATTCCAAAGAGGAAGAAAGATTCCAAGGGGAGTAAGAGGCGACCGTGGCTGTCAAGGGGCGTCAGGGACAGAATAAAAATTAAAAAGAAGTACAACGTAGCAAAGATGAGCGGGAAGCAAGAGGATTGGGTAATGTTTAAAGAGCAACAGAAGATAACTAAACAGACAATACGGGGAGACAAGATGAGGTACGAAGGTAAGCTAGCCAAGAATATAAAGGAGGATAGTAAAAGCTCTTTAGGTATGTGAAGAGGAAAAAATTAGTTAAGACCAAAGTTGGACCCTTGAAGACCGAAAAAGGTGAATTTATTATGGGGAACAAGGAAATGGCAGATGAGTTGAACAGTTACTTTTGATCCGTCTTCACTAAGGAGGACACAATCCCGGGAATTAACCTTGTAAACCTACGCTGCACTCCCTCAATAGCAAGAATGTCCTTCCTCAAATTAGGGGACCAAAACTGCACACAATATTCCAGGTGTGGTCTCACTAGGGCCCTGTACAACTGCAGAAGGACCTCTTTGCTCCTATACTCGACTCCTCTTGTTATGAATGTCCCTAGCAACAAACACTGCATTAGAACGATGCTCTCTAACTACATTGCCTCTTCTTACTCTTTCTACCAACATGGACACATCTCAGCATTGCATTTCTTTGGCCACCTATCTCTCCCCACCCCAGACTATTCAGGTTCCATGCAACATCACTGGTTTTTAAGGAGCAGAGTTAAATATTCACCTCAAGGAAGATGATTGAAATATTTTATTTCTGCAAATATTCTCGGGTCAAGGGCTGGTGACCAAATAAATATGTGCCAAGCTGCTGGACTTTGCTACATATTTGGTCTTCAAGTGCTGCAGAAGGAATCTTGGCATGTGGCATGTTTATCAATAGCCAGCTGTGTTGATTGTTGGGAGATTTGCTTCTTTCCCAATGCTGTAGTGAGAGGCTTTAGAAAATATCAGTGGCAATTCTCCTCTCTCCAACTCAGAATGATCCCGTCACTTACTACCTAGATACTCAGTGTAAAATAGAACTCCTCATATGATCTTCATGTCCACAACTCTCCCTGAACCTGAAACACTGGAATCCCCTCAACCATAAATACTGCAATCATTTTACCCCAAAACCTCAGATGCAAAACAGAAACTCTGTCATCCAGAAACCACTCAAGAAAGCGAATTGCATGTTGGCCTTCATAACGAGAGGAGTTGAGTATAGGAGCAAAGATGTCCTTCTGCAGTTGTACAGGGCCCGAGTGAGACCACACCTGGAGTATTGTGTGCAGTTTTGGTCTCCAAATATGAGGAAGGACATTCTTGCAATTGAGGGAGTGCAGCGTAGGTTACCCAGTTTAATTCCCAGGATGGCGGAACTGTCATATGCTGAGAGAATGGAGCGGCTGGGCTTGTACACTCTGGAGTTTAGATGGATGAGAGGGGATTGTCTTATTGAAACATATAAGATTATTAAGGGTTTGGACACGCTAGAGGCAGGAAACATGTTCCCGATGTTGGGGGAGTCCAGAACCAGGGGCCACAGTTTAAGAATAAGGGGTAAGCCATTTAGAATGGCGATGTGGAAATTTCCACCCAGAGAGTTGTGAGTGTGAGGAATTCTCTGCCTCAGGGGGCGGTGGAGGCCGGTTCTCTGGATACTTTCAAGAGAGAGCTAGATAGGGCTCTTAAAGATAGCGGAGTCAGGGGATATGGGGAGAAGGCAGGAACGGGGTACTGATTGGGGATGATCAGCCATGATCACATTGAATTGCGGTGCTGGCTCGAAGGGCCGAATGGCCTACTCCTGCACCTATTGTCTATTGTCTATTACCTCCAAACAACAGGGTCCTGTTTGAAGGGAAGGGTTTGTAAAACGGTGATACCTGGCCAAAGGTCACATCTATGCATTTGGATAGACAGGAGCTGATCAGAGGCAGTCAGCATGATTTTGTAGATGGGAGATTGTGTCGCAAATCTGATTGTGTTTCTTGAAGACGTTTCTAGGGCAGTGCGGTGGCGCGGTGGTGGCGTTGCTGCCAGAGACCCGGGTGCGAACCCGACTAAGGGTGCTGTCTGTATGGAGTTTGTACGTTCTCCCCGAGACCTGCGTGGGTTTTCTCTGGGATCTCTGGTTTCCTCCCACACTCCAAAGACTACAGGTTTGTAGGTTAATTGGCTTGGTATAAATGTAAATTGTTCCTGGTGCGTGTCGGATAGTGTTATTGTGAGGGGAGTGCTGGTCGCCACGAACTCGGTGGGCCGAAGGGCCTGTTTCCACACTGTATCTCTTTGGTTGACGAGGGCAAAGCCATAGAACGAGGCGCTAGATAAAGGCATCTTGCAGTGTACTGATGAACAATGTGACAGGAGCTGGCTTGGCATCCCCGTTTAGTTTATTGTCACGTGTACCGAGGTACAGGGAAAAGCTTTTCTTTACCTGCAGAACGAGCTCCTCCCCCGCTGGCACGTTGGTGAAGACGGGAGAGTTGTCGTTCTCATCCAGGACCATCACGTACACAGAGGCGGTGACACTGCGTGGTGGAGCACCTCCATCCTGAACCTCCACCGTCAGCTGGTAACTGGCCTGGACCTCCCGGTCAAAGGTCACCACCGAGCTCATCTCACCTGGCCAAGGATTGGAAGGCAAAGTCATCGGCTGGTAAAATGGCCACATCCAATGGGATCTCAACTCAGGGTCCCCAATGGGACCTCCCTCCCACACCCAGGGTCTAGAACCCAATCCTATCCCACATCACCAGGGATCGCCCAATCCCACGTTGCGATCGCCCAGTCCTTTCCCCGGATCCCAGTTCCGCAGTCCCACCGCAGGTTTGGCCATTCCATAGATTCACTGCTCTCCCTGATACAACTGACCACCCCTGGTCTAACCATGTCCCTCAGACTCCTCCACAGCGGAAACACGTCAACATGCCCCGTCACCCCACTCGAGAAACGACATGTTGATCCTCATTCTTCTAAACGTAAAAAGATGCACATCTAAACTTCACAAAGTCCCAGAATTAGCCCTGTGAATCTCTTCTGGGCGGGAGGAGGGATGTGCTGGCATTGGAGAGGGAAGAGAGGATGTTTATGAGAATGATCCTGGGGACGATTAAGCTAACGTATGATGAGCATTTGACGGCTCTGAGCCACTGCTGTTTCTACTCTCTGTCCTGTCACTACTCTGCCGTTTGTGTGGCTCAATGTTGGGACGGCCGTTGACTGGGGGTGACCATCGGTGTGGGTGGGTGCAGGGGGTTTGACCGTGCTTGTGGCATGGCCGGAGGGTGACCATCAGTGTGGGTCCTGGGAGTGACCATCACTGTCAGGATGGAGGGAGGCTGTGGGGGTGACGGGGTGGGTGGGAGTGACGGTGGGCATGGTGACACCTACCGGTCTGTGGGTTGATACGGAAGTTGGCGTGTGGAGGCTGCAGTCTGTAGGTCAGTTTGCTGTTCAGACCCTGGTCCCGGTCAGTTGCCAGGACACGGCCGATGGTGGATGCCGCCGCCGGCACGTTCTCCTGCGCGGTGAAGAAGTAGCGATCCTCGCTCAGTGTGGGCGTGTTGTCGTTCTCGTCGGTGATGGAGATGCGGACCATGGCGGTCCCGGTCTTGGTGTGTTCCCCCTCGATGCTGGACGCCACCACTGTGAGGCTGAAGTGGTCTCTGTCCTCCCGGTCCAGAGCGCTCTTCACAAACAGCCATCCGCTCTCAGGAACGATGCCGAAACTGGCCGAGTCCTCATCGGGCCGCAGGTGGTAGGTGACGTGGCTGCCTTTCGTGTCCTGGCTTAAAGCCCGCACCTGGAGGAATCGCCGGTTGACAGGGGTCCCTTCCTTGACCTCTACCCTGTAGGTCAAAGTGTCAAAGATAGGGGCAGTGTCACTCTCGTCCTGCACGTGAATGAGCAGGGTGAAGGTTGAGCTGAGCTGAGGAGCTCCGCTGTCCTTGGCCACGATCTCCAAGTTGTAGCGAGCTGCGGTCTCGTAGCCCAAAGGCCCAATCAGACGGAGCTGCCCAGACGTGCGGTCAATGCTGAAGGTCCGGTGTGATCCGGTCACGAGGTCGTACTGAACCTGACCGTTCGCCCCACTGTCCTTGTCCTCAGCACTGGCCGAGTAGATGACTGATCCGAGCTCCGTGTTCTCGGGGACAAGGATAGACTCGGAGGAGGTTGGGAAGGTTGGCTTGTTGTCATTGATGTCAGAGACGGTGATCTTGACCTTAGTGCCGCTGTAGGCCGGCGGGGAGCCGCTGTGAGCCTGAACGTCCAACGTCACAACCGCATCAGACTCGTGATCCAGCGGGGCCTTTGTCCGAATCACTCCCGTGCCCAGGTCAACGGCAAAGTAGCCGTTGGGGTCACCGGACGAGATGGTATAGAAGACGGAGTCAGAATGACCTAAACCCGGAGAGAAAATGGCAGTCAGTCTACGGCAGAATGAGAAGTGGCAGAATGAGAAGTTAGACACAGAGTGCTGGAGTAACTCAGCGGGTCAGGCAGCATCTGTGGAGAACATGGATAGGTGACGTTTCACAGAGTGCTGGAGTAACTCAGCGGGTCAGGCAGCATCTGTCGAGAACATGGATAGGTGACGTTTCACAGAGTGCTGTAGTAACTCAGCGGGTCAGGCAGCATCTGTGGAGAACATGGATAGGTGAAGTTTCACAGAGTGCTGGAGTAACTCAGCGGGTCAGGCAGCATCTGTGGGGAACATGGATAGGTGACGTTTCAGGTCGAGACCCTTCTTCAGACTTCAGGAAGGGAAGTGGACGTCTGTTATCTCCCTGCTCCCAGTCCATCATCTCCCTCAACAGTTCCACCAGAACCCCAGCCTCTCCATCGCCAGGGAATCCTGCACCCTCACCCAGGGACCTCCACCCCTCCTAAAGCCGGGGTCAAAGTTCGATACGACTCCTCACTGGTTTACTGAGAGATTGAGTTTGTGAGGGTCCCGTCTCCGCGAGTGACCCCCTCTTCCCCATTGCACATCTTCCCTTTCAATCTTCTCTTCCAATTATCCCTGTTCTTGCTGGCTTCCACAGTAAGTTTATGAAGCTTCCGAGATGCTAACTCTGCTCTCTCTCCACAGGTGCTGCCCGACCACTGAACCTTTCTCACAGTTGTGACTATTTCTGATTTCCTGATGGCACAGTGTTGCTTTCTGTCAGAGGTCTGGGAAGTGAAACACGGTGCTACAGTTCCCGCTGACTCCGAACTCACCAGTGGAGTTGAGGGCACTGACTCACCTGTGGAGTTGTGGGCACTGACTCACCTGTGGAGCAGGGCACTGACTCTGGACTCACCTGGGGAGTTGAGGGCACTGACTCGGCCGATGGGAGTGCCGCCACGCGTGTCCTCAGCCACCGTCAGGAAGTATTGGTCCTGCTCGAAGATGGGCGGTGAGATGGAGCCAGACACGATGCTGATATTGACCACAGCGTTGACCAGAGAGGTGAGGCCACCAGTGTCCTGGGCAGAGATGACCAAGCGCTGGACCGAGTCCCCTCCAGAGCGCAGCGACGATGCAAGTGAAATCACTCCTGTCATGGACAATGACCACATGAAGACCAGAGCAGTTAGTGACCAATGTCCGAGCAACACAACCCTTTAGGACCTTGACCAGGTGAGTGGCTTCAAAGGTGACCTGTCCCCTCCCAGGTCAGTAATGACCCCTCCCCATACAAGGATACTGGCGACCTCTCCCCACACCAATGGTGACCCCACCCCACACCAGCGGTGACCCCACCCCACACCAGTGGTGACCTGTCCCCACGCCAGTGGTGACCTGTCCATTGGGCAGTGCAGTGGAACGTGGCCAGTGATCAGAAGATCCGCTGGTTGATGGTACAGTATTGAGGGAGAGGGCTGAGTGGCCTCTATGCTAATGAATCACCGTCCATTCAAGCTGACGTGTTGAGGGATCTCAGGCTAAATCTGGTTGCAAGCTAATACTTCCTGGAATATTTTTAAAAGCTTTTATCTGGAACAGGAAGAGGAAGAGGAAGAGAGGTGACCAATAGTTAAGTATATTTACAGCAAGGACTCTACAAGCTGTGATTATCCGACACACAGCTGAGACTGCGGTGTGGGACTGAGTGAATGGGTAGAGTTACACAACAAGCATCTCCACCTCAGACTGGCACGTCAGGGACTCACCCAGTGGCTGGTCTCGTGCCGGGGGAGAGCCTTGGGTGTTGAGATTTCCCCTTCACTTGCTGACCGCTGTCTCTGGCCATCCTTGATCCCGGAGAATCGAGAGTTAAACTTCCCGACATCCCACAGTCCATCGGAGATAGGGAGATCTGGGTCTGTGGGAAGCAGAGGCCAGGGAAATCCTCTGAGACTGATTCTCAGCTGCGAGCGAAGGATTCCACCTGAATATCTTGGCTCTATCTGCGGAGGTCGGGAGGTGAGGAGCAATATCACGGTCAGGTTCCAAGGGCAGGGACTATCGGCAGCATCTTGCTCACAGTTCACCGCGCTCTTTCCTGCGGCTCACAGCAAAACAATGAGCTGCTCACAGCTGCCCCAGGGAGGCCAGAAACAAGGCAGGAAATTCTCACAGTGCAGGAAACTACCAGGCGAACACAATGCTCTCGGCAAGGAGACTCCCGAGAAAGTATCACTCTGAGATCACACTGATGAAGGCAGCAACACACACAATCCCAATCCCAGTCCCCGTCTCAGTAACTCCAATCTCAGCCCCACTCAGCCCCAGTCTCAGTAACTCCAGTCTCAGCCACCCCCAGACCCAACCTCCAGTTTCAGCCCCTACAGGCCACCACAGTCTCAGCCCCAGGCATCAGTGGTGGGCTCCACCGTGGCGAGCCCTGGATTGATGGATCAGAGGGAGGGGGGGAGGGGGTGGGTGGGTTCTGTAGCTGGACTCGGGACCCTGCCCGACACCAACACCAGGCCTGATGGGCCCAATGGCCACTCCTACAACAACCTCGCCCACCCGCTCCTGGTCCATGGAGTCATGCAGCACGGAAACAAGCCCTTAGGCCCGACGTGCCCACGCCGACCAAGATGCCCCATCAACACAGTCCCACATGTCCACGTTTGGCCCATATCCCTCTAAACCTATCCCATCCATGGAGCCATGTAGTACCTGCCTCAACTACTCCCACTCCTTGCCTCACCTGCCTGGCCGTCTCAACACCAATCTATAATCAGGTCCATGGATAGATCAGGTCTAGAGGGGTACGGGCCAAACGCAGGCAGGTGGGACTTGTGTAGATGGGATGTGTTGGTCGGCGTGGGCAAGATGGGCCGAAAGGCCTGTTTCCACGCTGTAGGACCCTAGGACCCCGTGACCCTATGACCCCATGACTGTGACTGAATGACCCTACGTCCCCATGACCCTGTGACTCCATGACCCCACGACCCCATGACTGAATAATAATAATAATGGATGGGATTTATATAGCGCCTTTCTAATACTCAAGGCGCTTTACATCGCATTATTCATTCACTCCTCAGTCACACTCGGGGGTGGTAAGCTACTTCTGTAGCCACAGCTGCCCTGGGGCAGACTGACGGAAGCGTGGCTGCCAATCTGCGCCTACGGCCCCTCCGACCACCACCAGTCACTCACACACATTCACACACATTCACACACAGGCAAAGGTAGGTGAAGTGTCTTGCCCAAGGACACAACGACAGTATGCACTCCAAGCGGGATTCGAACCGGCTACCTTCCGGTTGCCAGCCGAACACTTAGCCCATTGTGCCATCTGTCGTCCTGTTGAATGACCCTACAACCCCATGACTGAATGACCCTACGACCCCACGAACCCATGACCCTGTGACTCAATGACCCTATGACCCCACGACCCCATGACTCACCGGTGCCCCTGTTGAGGGTGAACAGGGCGAGCTTGTTTCCTGTGACGATACGATACGCCAGTTTGCCGTTCCTCCCGCCATCCTTGTCGTAGGCAAAGACTGTGAGCACCACGGTGCCCGGCCGGCTCTGGCTGCTGAGACTGGCCGCGTACTGCAGCGGGTAGAACACGGGCCGGTTGTCATTGATGTCCTCCACGTAAACCTTCACGTAGGCCATGGAGTTCAGACCGCCCTAGGGGGAGAGCAGGGGCCGTGGATAAATCCCAACCTTCTCCCCTCAAGGTATATGAATAACAACCCCCCCCCCCCGAAATATCTCAACCTACCCCTTCGCCCCAACACCCCCCACCCCCCCATATCCCCCAGCAGCCAGGTAAATCACAGCCCTCTGCCCACCGGGCCTATAAATAACAATCGCACTCCCCCCAGAATATCACACCCCCACCCACCCCAAACAGATAAATCACAATCCTGGTGTGGGTGGAATTAAACACCTGCACCGTGCGAACATCATCAACATCTTCACGCCTGACGCTGTGCCTGAGGGTGGTTTGTTCACGGTCATGTGAAAGGAACAGGATTAGGCCATTCGTGCCATCAAGTCTCTTCCTATCTTTCCCTCTCAACCACATTCTCCTGCCTCCCCCCCCTGGCCCCTGACACTGTGGGGTCACAAGGTTTGGCCTGCAACAACCGTGTCCAGGAGAGAGGCGGATGGCAGTGGAGGAGGATGTGTGGACGGATTCAGGATGAATCTCTGGGCCATGATCGTGTGGTCAAGCACATTGTGGAAACGGCTGGACTCAGGCTGAGAGAGTTTCGTCACGGACAGCCTCTCACAGCGCAGCTATCCTTCAGCACTGTTTAATACATCACGAGTGTGAATCTGGATGCTGCCCGGATTAAGGGACCAGTGCATCCAACGAGCCACTCTGATGTGTCGGTGAGTTGGGGTTCAGGGGTCGGGGTTCAGGGTTCAGGGGTCGGGGTTCAGGGGTTGGTGTTCAAGGATTGGGGTTCAGGGGTCGGGGTTCAGGGGTCGGTGTTCAGGGGTTGGGGTTCAGGGGTTGGGGTCCAGGTTCAGGGGTCGGGGTTCAAGGGTCGGGGTTCAGGGGTCGGTGTTCAGGGGTCGGGGTTCAGGGGTTGGGGTCCAGGTTCAGGGGTCGGAGTTCAAGGGGTCGGGGTTCAGGGTTGGGGTTCAAGGATCGGGGTTCAGGGGTCGGGGTACGGGGGCCGGAGTTCAGGGAGGGGGGGACCTTGCTTACCCCGTCCACAGCCGTCACCGTGAACTCGTAGTGGTCGGGTTCCTCATCCCGGTCCAAGGCGCCGCTGGTGCAGATTTGACCGTTGTGCTGGTCAATGGTGAACTGATTGGGTGGTAGGCGCCCAATGCCAGATCCAATGGAGTAGGTGACAGTTCCGAAGCTGCCACTGTCAGCGTCTGTGGCTGAGATCTGTGGGAGATGAGAACGATCGTGATCACATAGAAATGTAGAAACATAGAAAAATAGGTGCAGGAGTAGGCCATTCGGCCCTTCGAACCAGAACCGCCATTCAATATGATCATGGCTGCATTGTCTTTCCACTGACTGGTTAGCACGCAACAAAAAAGCTTTACACTCTACCTCGGTACACGTGACAATAACTGAACTGAGGGTGCCAGGTGTGGGAGGGGGGGATTAACTGGCATGGATAGAGAATTGGTTGGCAGACAGGAAACAAAGAGTAGGGATTAACGGGTCCCTTTCAGAATGGCAGGCAGTGACTAGTGGGGTACCGCAAGGCTCGGTGCTGGGACCGCAGCTATTTACAATATACATCAATGATTTGGATAAAGGGATTCAAAGTAGGGATTCACAGGTTTCAAGAGAGAGCTAGATAGGGCTCTTAAAAATAGCGGAGTCAGGGGATATGGGGAGAAGGCAGGAACGGGGTACTGATTGGGGATGATCAGCCATGATCACATTGAATGGCGGTGCTGGCTCGAAGGGCCGAATGGCCTACTCCTGCACCTATTGTCTATTGTCTATTGTCTCTGGCAGCATAAACAGAGGGATCACTCTCTCCATGAGTCCATGAGAGAGGTATCTAACACAATGAGAGGCGTAGATAAGGTAGATAGTCACAACCTTTTCCCCATGGTGGGGATATCACAGACTAGGGAGCACAGCTTTAAGGTGAGAGGGGCAAAGTTTAAAGGAGATGTGCGGGGGGGAGAGACGGGGGGAGAGACGGGGGGGAGAGACGGGGTGGGGAGAGGGCGGGGGGAGACGGGGGGGAGAGAGCGGGGGGAGAGACGGGGGGAGACGGGGGAGAGACGGGGGAGAGACGGGGGGAGACGGGGAGAGACGGGGGAGAGACGGGGGAGAGACGGGGGGAGACGGGGGAGAGACGGGGGAGACGGGGGAGAGACGGGGGGAGACGGCGGAGAGAGGGCGGGGGAGAGACGGGGGAAAAGACGGGGGGGGAGAGACGGGGGGGGGGGGGAGAGACGGGGGGGGGAGAGACGGGGAGAGACGGGGGAGAGACGGGGGAGAGAGGGCGGGGGGAGAGACGGGGGGAAGAGACTGGGGGGGAGAGACGGGGGGGGAGAGACGGGGGGGGGAGAGTAAGGGGGGAGACGGGGGGGGGGGAGAGACGGGGGAGAGACGGGGGGGGGGAGAGACGGGGGGGAGAGACGGGGGGAGAGGGGGGGAGAGAGACGGGGGAGAGACGGGGGGGAGAGACGGGGGGGGAGAGACGGGGGGGGAGAGACGGGGGGGAGAGACGGGGGGGGAGAGAGGGGGGGGGAGGACGGGGGGCGGGAGAGACGGGGGGGAGACGGGGGGGGGATGAGACGGGGAGAGACGGGGGGGGGGGGAGAGACGGGGGGGAGAGACGGGGGGAGAGGGGGGGAGAGAGACGGGGGAGAGACGGGGGGGGAGAGACGGGGGGGGAGAGACGGGGGAGAAGACGGGGGGAGAGACGGGGGGGAGAGATGGGGGGGAGAGACGGGGGGGAGAGACGGGGGGGAGAGAAGGGGGGAGAGACGGGGGGGAGAGATGGGGGGAGAGACGGGGGGGAGAGACGGGGGGGAGAGAAGGGGGAGAGACGGGGGGGAGAGATGGGGGGAGAGACGGGGGGGAGAGACGGGGGGAGAGAAGGGGGGGGGGGAGAGACAGGGGGAGGCAGGGGAAGAGCTGGGGGGAGAGGGGGGGACATTAGCATTGGGGGATGAGGGAGGATTGCAGGCGCTGGAGGAAGTTGCAGAGATGAACGGATTTATAAGGGGAGAAGGAGGTTCTGAATATTTTAGACAAAGTTATTTTACTACGTCTAATGGCATAAACACCACATGTATGTAACCTAACACTACTTTTTAAAGTACTTAAAGTTTGCAAACGTTTCCTCCAACAGGGTTGGCTGGTTTCCCAGTGTAACGCCACACTGGGTCAGGTTCAGACACTCTGCTCTGCTCATTTATTGCCAGCAGTTTACAGCAACACACACATAATACAAGAAACACTCTTCCAGCTATTAGTGAGTGCTGCTGCAATGGATGCCGCAAAGATGGGAGAAGGCTTTTAGACAGGAATATGGATCACGTGCATGTTCCTATCTGAAGCATCATGTTAGGCACGGACATTGTGGGCTGAAGGGCCTGTTCCTGTACTGTACTGCTCTATGACATTGGATGCGATTCTCTAAGCATGGGCCGCGGAACCGGGGGCGAGGATGCTTCATAACCCTAAATTATCTGACCCGCAGGCGTATTTTTCTCTTCTTCCGAGGACCTCCGCCATCCAGAATCTCAGAACAAGCGCACGCACAGTGAGCGTGGCAAAACCACGACCAGCGGTGGCAGAAACCGACTGCCCCCCCCCCCAAAAAACCCTCCGCTCAACGGGCAATCACAGCGCGGTGCACAGTCGCGATATGGGGCAGTGAACGAAGCGCTTGCGGAATGGAGGGAGGGTGGGCCCGTGGGCCCCGAGAGAGAGAGAGAGAGTCGGCCCTGAGAAAGAGTCGGCACAATACCATGGAAGGTACTGGCGTCGTTCCCTGGGGGAAGGGAGGAGAGGGGGGGGGGGGGGGGATGGGGGATATATCCCCCCACCTTTTGAGTTGGGGGATGGCCCCCAGTTTTTGGAGGTCGAGGAACAACAACATATAATAATTGTGCCACCCCACCAAACCCTTCCCCCGCACGGTCGCACCGCTCCCTCACCGGGTACCCCCGAGGCCGGTGATCAGTGATCGCTCAGCCCCCCCACTTCCGTGGCCCCTGCTAAGGACCACACACATACGACAAGAAACTACTGAGGAGGGCTGATGCTTCAGGAATGGATGCACCACAGGTGGGAGAAGGAAGGGACTGGGATTGAAGAGAGGGGGAGAGTCCGGTCGGTGCGGAGCAATGGACACAGACAGCGCGGGGGTGTGGACCTGGGCGGCAGAGACCCTCCACCTTGCGGGAGGGGGGGGGGTCTCCGTGAGGGGTAATGCAGCAGGAGTGCAGTCTGAGGGACCCACTGTGCAGACCCCCTCCTCCTGTGACTGGGGGAAAGGTCAGTGATGTCTGATGTACTGGCCACGGACCCTGACCCCAACCCTGACCCCCCAACCCTGACACCCAACCCTGACCCCTCAACCCTGCCCCCCAACCCCTCAACCCTGACCCCCCAACCCTGACACCCAACCCTGACCCCTCAACCCTGCCCCAACCCCTCAACCCTGACCCCTGACCCCAACCCTGACCCCCCAACCCTGACCCCTCTGACCCCCAACCCTGCTCTCAACCCTGCCCCCTCCCTGCCCCAAACCCTGGCCCCCAACCCTGACCCCCAACCATGACTCCGCTATCTTTAAGAGCCCTATCTAGCTCTCTCTTGAAAGCATCCAGAGAACCTGCCTCCACCGCCCTCTGAGGCAGAGAATTCCACAGACTCACAACTCTCTGTGAGAAAAAGTGTTTCCTCGTCTCCGTTCTAAATGGATTACATACTTAAACCGACCTTGTAGCTGCAGCAAGACTGAGAATGCAGAAGGCAGAGTTTCACCTCGGAGGTCCTTCCTGACTCTACAACTTCCAGCAGCGTGTGGCTGCGAAACTGCCAGATCATCACAAGAGCCTCTGCAGAAGTCCACATGTTGCCAACTCACTTTAAGAAGCATGTAATGTTTGTTTAATCAAATTACAGCCCAGCTATTTCCCAGAAAAATACACAAACACAGCCTTTAATTCTGGATCCGTTGGACACAAAATAATTCAGCTGCCCCTCCATCGATTGTTAAAGACCGTATCTGCCTCACGCATTCGATGTGTGATTCTTACCCTGTGCAGGCAGCTGCAAGGAGAAGCATTCTTGTTCCTTGGTGTACTGAGACTGGGCTTGTTTATTTCCCACCGCCACAGGGAAGGAGGGTGTGAGACGCAAGCATCTGGCCCTGCATCTACACGTCGCAGCGCGAGGCGCAGGGAAACCGACACGTGGTGATGCTCCACTGCATTGCTGCCCTGCCCTGTCCTGTCAGAGGCTGCAGGGTTGGGAGGTGCTGTCGCAGTAGCCTGGCCAATAACTACATTGCAGACGGTGCACCATGCGCTGGTGGTGGAGGGTACACCATGCGCTGGTGGTGGAGGGAGCACGTCAGAGGGACACACATGTCTGGCATGAAAGGATGCCATTCAGTCTATGATTCCCACTCCCCCTCCGCTTGCCCACTGGAGATGCCAGTGAGCAGATGGCTGATGGTCCTGGAGTCGGAGTTCATCGTTGTCATGTGACCACCAGCCCCTGGGTATATTTAGGTGGCTTTTCCATTTAAGCTTCTGGTTATAGGTGACCCACAGGTGCAAGACTTGATGTTAGTTGTTCCCTGGATGTGTGTGGATCTGTCACAAGGCAAGTGTAAAATCCCTGTCCCACGGTACGAGTTCATTCCAAGAGCTCTCCCGAGTTTAAACAAAATCAAACTCGTGGTAATCACGGAGAATGAACATAGCGGGTACGTCGGTGCTCGGGGACGTCTCTTAGCGCTAACGGCAGGTAAGCACGGGAAGACTCGCTAACGGCAGGTAAGCACGGGAAGACACGTGAAGATTTTTCAACATGATGAAAAATGTCCACGAGAGCCCCGAGTACCGACGGGTGGCCATTACCGTAAATCTCCGAGTTCGAATGAGGGCAAACTCGGGAGAACTGTTGGAATGAACTCGTACCGTGGGACAGGGCTTTAACTGACACAGATGAAGCTTGCCCATTCCCTGCTTCATTTTACTGAGTGATTGTAAATGGGATTGAACACTGAGTTACCTGCAGCAAACATTCACAGTTGGAACCTCATTGATGAAGCAGCTGGAGGGAGTTGGGCCTCATCAATGCAATGCTCTGAGGAACTCAGTCACAGAGTGATACAGCGTGGAAACAGGCCCTTCGGCCCACCTTCTCCATACTAGAGTGACACAGGGTGGAAACAGCAGGCCCTTCGGCCCACCTTATCCATACAAGAGTTACAGAGTGATATAGTGGGGAAACAGGCCCTTCGGCCCAACTTGCCCATGCCGACCAACATGTCCCATCTCCACTAGACCCACCTGCCTGCGTTTGGTCCTTATCCGGTGATGATGTCCTGGGACTGGGGTGATTAACCACCAACATTCACTGCAGATCATGGGCAAAGTAGCGGGTGGTCTTAGAATGAAAGTCTAAAGTTGGGGGAGGGCTGATTTTAACAGTGTTAGACAAGGTGGAAGTGTCAAAGATGAGAGGACATGAGAGACTGATTCCTGGGATGTCAAGACTTTCATATGAAGAAAGACTGGATAAACTTGGCTTGTACTCGCTAGAATTTAGAAGATTGAGGGGGGATCTTATTGAAACTTACAACATTCTTAAGGGGTTGGACAGGCTAGATGCAGGAAGATTGTTCCCGATGTTGGGGAAGTCCAGAACAAGGGGTCACAGTTTAAGGATAAGGGGGAAATCTTTTAGGACCGAGATGAGAAAAACATTTTTCACACAGAGAGTGGTGAATCTCTGGAACTCTCTGCCACAGAAGGTAGTTGAGGCCAGTTCATTGGCTATATTTAAGAGGGAGTTAGATGTGGCCCTTATGGCTAAAGGGATCAGGGGGTATGGAGAGAAGGCAGGTACAGGATACTGAGTTGGATGATTAGCCATGATCATATTGAATGGCAGTGCAGGCTCAAAGGGCTGAATGGCCTACTCCTGCACCTATTTTCTATGTTTCTATATGCGGGCTAAGTCTTTTTGCACAGAGGGTGGTGAACGGCCAGCGTGGCAGCTACTACAGTGGCTTTTAGTCAGACACATGGAGGGATATGGATGACGTGCAGGCAGAGGAGATTAGTTTAATGACATCATGTCCAGCACAGGCTGTGTTGGCCAAAGGGCCTGTTCCTGAGCTGTACTGCCCTAACCTTAACCCTAACTCTAACTCTAACCCTATGTTCTAGCTTAGACAGAAATGTGATTGGTGTAGACAGGCAAAAAGGTTGGCATGGACGTGGTGGGCAGAAGGGCCTGATTCTGTGCGACCACGTGACTCTCGAACCACTTTGTTTCTACCCTCATGTCTGGTGAGTACCAACAGCCACCGACCAGCCATGGTCAGGGATTCGAGTCTGGACACCTCCCCAGCACAAGGCAGTTGGCAAATTCAGGCCACCACAAATGATCCAGGAACGAGTCAGCAGTCTTGCCTGCCGTCAGCTCCACCGACTGACATCTGATCTTTGAACAGCGTTTCCAACAATCACTTGCACTGACTCATCATCACACTGTGATTCCTGGCTTCAGTTTGGAGAGAGAAAGAGGGGAAAGAAAGGCAAGCGAGAGAATGCTGAGCAAGTGATTTGGACAGAGAGAGACAGTGGCAGAATCTTGGAGAATAACAGCCGTTATGAAAGGGGACCGTGGCTTTTGAGCGGAATATGAAGGAATTGGTCAGGCGACTTTTGGGGGATTTGGGATTGCAAAAGGGTTCTGGGCTAGGAATGTAGGGATGAAGATCCCATGCAGCAGAGAGTAGTTTAACTTGGCATCATGTTTGTCACGGACATTGTGGGCCGAAGGGCCTGGTCCTCTGCTATACTGTTGTGTGTTCTACGTGCCATGTGATAGGTTCTGAAACAGAGACTGTGACTAAATGGTGGAATAATGGGGTCATGTCCTGGTTGTGGCGTGTGCTGTAATGTATGCTGTGACATGTGCTGTAACGTGTGCTGTGGTGTGTGCTGTAACATGTGCTGTGGTGTGTGCTGTAACGTGTGCTGTGGTGTGTGCTGTAACGTGTGCTGTGGCATGTGGCATGTGCTGTGGCGTGTGCTGTGGCATGTGCGGTAACATGTGCAGTGGCGTGTGGCGTGCGCTGTAATGTGTGCTGTGACGTGCTGTAACGTGTGCTGTGGTGTGTGCTGTAACGTGCGCTGTGACATGTGCTGTAACGTGTGATGTGGTGTGTGGCATGTGCTGTGGCATGTGCTGTAACATGTGTTGTGGCATGTGGCATGTGCTGTGGCATGTGCTATAACGTGTGCTGTGGCATGTGCTGTAACGTGTGCTGTGGCATGTGGCATGTGCTGTGGCATGTGCTGTAACGTGTGCTGTGGCATGTGCAGTGGAGTGTGCAGTGGCATGTGCTGTGGCATGTGCTGTGGCGTGTGCTGCAATGTATGCTGTGGCGTGTGCTGCGGCATGTACTGTGGCATGTGCTGTGACGTGTACTGTGCTGTGGCACGTGCTGTGGCGTGTACTGTGCTGTGGCGTGTGCTGTGGCATGTGCTGTGGCATGTACTGTGGTATGTGCAGTAATGTTTGCGTGGCTTCACAGGTCAGGGTATTGAGTACAAGAGTCAGGAAGTCATGTTACATCTTGATAGATCTGTGGCCAGGCTGCATTTGGAGAATTGTGTCCAGATCTGGTCATTCCGTTATTGTGGTGACCAACGAGGCTTTGGAGAGGGTGCAGACGAGATTCACCTGGATTAGAGGGTTTGAACCAGAAGGAGAGATTGGACCAATTTAGATCATTTTGTTTAGAGCACAGGATGCTGAGGGGCGACCTGAGAGAGGTTTATCAAATTAGGAGAGGGATAGATGGCGTCTACTCTATCTATCATTATGCACACGCCACAGCACACGCCACAGCACACGTTACAGCACACGTTACAGCACACGTTACAGCACACATTACAGCGCACGCCACAGCAGCGCCGACGGCACGACGGCTCTACAGACCTTCGCGTGTTACAAGCGCTGCGGATGAAAGGCACGGAAAATTATGCCTACCTAAGAGATCGATCTCTTAGATAGGCATAATTCTCCCATGCCGTTGCTATTTATATTTAATAATTTTAGTCAGGGTAGGCAGTGCCTGGTCACAGCACACACAACAGCACACGTTACAGGGCATGTCACAGCACACGCCACAGCACATGTTACAGCACACGCCACAGCACGTCACATCACACGCCGCAGCACATGTCACAGCACACGCCACTGCACATGTTACTGTGGATTGGAGGATAGGCAATATCCCACTTTTCAAGAATAGCGTCGACTATCATTATTTTGTTTAGAGCACAGGATGCTGAGGGGCGACCTGAGAGAGGTTTATCAAATTAGGAGAGGGATAGACAGCGTCTCCTCTATCTTTCATTATGGCACACGCTACAGCACATGCTACAGCACACTCCACAGCACAAGCCACAGCACGTGCCACAGCACGTGCCACAGCACACGCCACAGCACACGCCACAGCACACGCTTATTATATTTGCCGTTGTCCCATTTCCCTGCCAGCTCCCAGGATCACCGGCCCAAATCCCTCTCCCGCTCCTATCCACGCCCCGTGATCGAGGGGCGATTGTTACTTTCTATCCAGGACCTGATCATGGAAACATAGAAACATCAGTTATCTTTCTGCAACTACCTTCTTATCATTCATCTGGAAAGATGCGGAGATTGACAGAGAGATTGACAAGGATGTTGTCAGGACTGGTGGAGATGAGCTTTTGGGGATGAGAGGTTGTGCAGGCTAGGCTGAGACCTTATTCCCTGCAGCCAAGAAGGATGAGTGTAGTTTTATAAAGGTGTGTAAGATCTTGAGGGGAATAGAGGCTGAATGCACAGTCATTTACCCAGGGTAGGGGAATCAAATACAAGTCGACATATGTACAAGGTGAGAGGAGCAAGATTTCATACAAACCTGAGGGGCAAATTTTTCACTCCGAGGGTGGTGGGTGTATGGACCGAGCAGAGGAGGTAGTTGAGGCAGGGTCTATAACATCATGATGATACTAGCTGAGATGGGGCATGGTGGTCAGTATGGACGAGTGGGCCGAATGGCCTGTTTCCATGTTGTACGACCCTAATTTTATCACCCCATCCATAATCACTACGATATCCAAATGTTTCTGTTCCTTGAAGACATGTACGTATTTAAACAGCTCTGCCCTTCATGTGTGGTGGAGGATATCTTCTTTGTTCCTGTCCTCTCCTCACTTGATGCTTCTCCGGGGAGTGGCATACACCGAGAGTCGGGATAAATGAGTCATTTTCAGATCAGCAATCTGTGCTCAGCGGTGTGCCACAAGGATCAGCGCTGGGGCCTCAACCAATTATAATCTTGATTACTGCTTTGGATGAAGAGACAGATTGAAGTTGCTCCAAATTTATTCTCATCCTTCTGCAGTCTCCGACTTCCACTCTCAACCTGTTCACCCACAGAGATGGAGACACTAGGAACTGCAGATGCTGGAATCTTCAGCAAAACACAAAGTGCTGGAGTAACTCAGCAGGTTAGGCACCATCTACAGGCAATGTCTTTGCTCAGGATCTTCTTCAGGCTGGGATTCCTGCAGAAGTGTCCAGAGCCAAAACGTCACCCACTGTACACCTATTCCCTCTAGTTTAGTTAGTTTAGTTTAGTTTAATTTAGTTTAGTCTAGTTTAGTTTAGTTTAGTTTATTGTCACGTGTACCGAGGTACAGTGAAAAGCTTTTGTTGCGTGCTAACCAGTCAGCGGAAAGACAATACATGATTACAATCGAGCCGTTTACAGTGTGTAGATACAATATGATATAACTTTATTTATCCCAGGAGGGAAAGTAATTAGGGAAAAAACACAAAATACATGAAACATGAAAATAGTGATGAGTGGTAAGGCTTTGGGGATGTGCAAAGATTGAGGAGGTGGATGGGGGGGGGGGGGAGGTCAGTCTCAATCTACCCCACGACAGAAGGGGGAGGAGTTGTACAGTTTGATAGCCACAGGGAAGAAGGATCTCCTGGTCAATTCGTAACTCTCCGTAACTCCCTGGTCAATTCTTCCCTTCCCTCCCGCACCACTCCCTCCCCGGGTACATTCCCTTGCAACCGCAAGTGATGCTACACTTTTCGCTTTAGCTCCCCCCTCGACTCCATTCAAGGACCCAAGCAGTCGTTCCAGGTGCGACAGAGGTTCACCTGCATCTCCTCCAACCTCATCTATTGCATCCGCTGCTCTGGATGTCAGCTGATCTACATCGGTGAGACCAAGCGTAGGCTTGGCGATTGTTTCGCCGAACACCTCCGCTCGGTCCGCATTAACCAACCCGACCTCCCGGTGGCTCAGCACTTCAACTCCCCCTCCCATTCCGAATCCGACCTTTCTGTCCTGGGCCTCCTCCATGGCCAGAGTGAGCACCACTGCAAATTGGAGGAGCAGCACCTCCTATTCCGCTTGGGCAGTCTGCACCCTAGTGGCATAAACATTGACTTCTCCAATTTCCATTAGCCCTTGCTGTCTCCTCCCCTTCTCAGCTCTCCCTCAGCCTCGGGCTCCTCCCCTTCCTTTCTCCTGTCTTCTCCCCGACCCCCACCCTACATCAGTCTGAAGAAGGGATTCGGCCCAAAACTTTGCCTATTTCCTTCGCTCCATAGATGCTGCTGCACCCGCTGAGTTTCTCCAGCACTTTTGTCTACCAAGGATCTCCTGTGGCATTCTGTGCTGCATCTTGGTGGAACCAGTCTGTTGCTGAAGGTGCTCCTCAGGTTGACCAGTGTGCCATGGAGGGGTGAGCTGTATTGTCCAGGATGTTCCGCAGTTTGAGGAGCATCCTCCCCTCCAAGACCAACCTCCCGTGAATCCAACTCCAGCCCCCAGGACGGAGATGGCATTCCTGATGAGTTTGTTGATCGTGTTGGCGTCCGCGGCCTTCGCCCTGATGCCCCGGCACACGGTAGTGAAGAAGATGGCACTGGCCACCACCGATTGGTAGAACATCTGCAGATGTTGAAGGAGCGGAGCCTTCGCAGAATGTACAGCAGCTCTGTCCCTTCTTGTTCAGGGCCTCAGCGTTCCTGGACCAGTCCAGTTTACTGTCCAGGTACACTCCCACGTATTCGCACTCCCAGGTAAACTGCACATCCACACCATTGATGGAGACAGGGGACAGGTTCGGTGTTCCTCTCCTCCTAAAGTCCACCACCAACTCCTTAGTCTTGTCGTTGTAGAGCTGCAGGTGATTCAGCCCACACCAGTCAACAAAATGGTTGACTACACCTCTGTATTCAGCTTCCCTCCCCTCACTGATGCAGCCCACAATGGCAGAGTCATCTGAAAACTTCTGCAGGTGGCAGGACACGGAGTTATATCTGGAGTCCGAGGTGTAGATGGTGAACAGGAAGGGAGAGAGGACCGTCCCCTGTGTTGCTCACCACCATGTCCGAGACACAGTTCTGTAGCCTGACGTATCGTGGCCGTCCAGTCAGGTAGTTGGTGATCCGGGAAACCAATGGGACATCCACCTGCATCTTCATCAGTTTGCCCAGCAGAGCAGGCCGGATGGTGTTAAAAGCACTGGAGAAGGGAATAACGTTTAGTGCAAGGTAAAGCCAGCAAAGTCCGATCAAGGATAGTCCGAAGTACCTCCAAAGAGGTAGATAGTAGTTCAGCACTGCTCTCTGGTTGTGGTAGGATGATTCAGTTGCCTGATAACAGCCGGGAAGAAACTGTCCCTGAATCTGGAGGTGTGTATTTTCACACTTTTGCACCTCTTGCCTGATGGGAGAGGGGAGAAGAGGGAGTGGCCGGGGTGCGACTTGTCCTTGATTATGCTGCTGGCCTTGCCGAGACAGCGTGAGGTATAAATGAAGTCAGTGGAAGGAAGGTTGGTTTGTGGTTTGTGTGGAGGTTGGTTTTCTACAGATGCTGCCTGACCCGCTGGATTACTCCAGCACTCTGTGTGTAACCGGCAGGGTTAGCAAGCGAAGGGAAAGAGTAAAGAGTTGGAAGGTTGTGTTGAGGCCCACTAATGTGAGAAGCCCTCTCCTTCCCCTTGATAGCATTAACTCAGTACTTGTGACAAGAAACTAAACTCAAAACAACTCAAATGTCCAGTGAAGATTGTTCACCGTTCGCTATTACATCCAGCCTGGTCATCCTCGACAACAATCAGCACGGGAGCACCTCAAGGCTGCGTGCTCAGCCCCCTGCTGTACTCACTCTATACTCATGACTGTGTAGCCGGACATGGTGCGAACTCCATCATCAAGTTCGCCGACGACACCACTGTTGTGGGACGAATCACTGACGGGGACGAGTCAGAGTATAGAAGAGAGATGGCCCGATTGACCAAATGGTGACAACACAATAACCTGTCTTTCAACACCAGCAAAACCAAGTAACTGATTGTGGACTTTGGAAGGGGTAGCATAGGGACCCACAATCCTGTTTACATCAACGGGAAGATGGTGGAAAGGGTCAAGAACTTCAAATTCCTGGGCGTGCACATTTCCGAAGATCTTTCCTGGTCCCAGCACACTGATGCAATTATAAAGAAAGTACATCAGCGCCTCTATTTCCTGAGAAGATTACGGAGAGTCGGTATGTCAAGGAGGACTCTCTCGAACTTCTACAGGTGCACAGCAGAGAGCATGCTGGCCAGTTGCATTGTGGCTTGGTTCGGCAACCTGAGCGTCCAGGAGCGGAAAAGGATGCAGAAAGTTGTGACCACTGCCCAGTCCATCATCGGCTCTGACCTCCCCACCATCGAAGGGATCTGTCGCAGTCGCTGCCTCAAAAAGGCAGCCAACATCATCAAGGACCCACACCATCCTGGTCATGCACTCATCTCTCCGCTACCATCGGGCATAAGGTACAGGAGCTTGAAATCTGGAACATCCAGGTTCATGAACAGCTTCTTCCCCACAGCCATCAGGCTATTAAACTCGCCAACAAACAGAATCTGAACTGTAACAGCCTTTTGCACTATATCTGCTTATTTATTTGTATATTGAACTGAACTATTCTGTGTTTATGCTTACAATACTCTGTTGGGCTGCAGCAAGCAAGAATGTCATTGTCCTATCTGGGACACATGACAATAAAACTCTCTTGACTTTACTTGACTTGTCCTCATTGGAGTTATTCACAGACAAGCAAATAAGATCTCCAGAACACGTCAGAAAATCTTCCACTTCTCGGTCCTTGTAGATTTTATCTCATTGTTTAGTGTCCATGTTCTCCACAGATGCTGCCTGACCCGCTGAGTTACTCCAGCACTCTGTGAAACCTCACCTATCCATGTTCCCCACAGATGCTGCCTGACCCGCTGAGTTACTCCAGCACTCTGTGAAATGTCACCTATCCATGTTCTCCACAGATGCTGCCTGACCCGCTGAGTTACTCCAGCACTCTGTGAAACGTCACCTATCCATGTTCTCCACAGATGCTGCCTGACCCGCTGAGTTACTCCAGCACTTTGTCCTTTTGTGTATTAACCACCATCTGCAGTTCATTGTTTCTATAACCTTCTCTCTTATTATTTTCTTCCATCTTTTCTGAATATCTCGGCTGCGAAATTGCAATGTCCAACGTTACGGCCGTTAAAACTGAAGCACAGAGATTCAAGGACATTCCTAGAGCAGCGGTCACCAGTGACCCCAGAGGTGTGGGGTATGACCCTCTTCCTGACCCTGACCCTGACCCAATGAGTAAATCAGTCAAGGTGTTATATGAGGTTATATTTGATCTCATGGTCACCGTGAGGACAAAGCAGAGCTTGAATATTGAGTTGGTTCCATGGGAAGGAGCTGGTAAACACTGCTCTTTCAATGCGTAACCAAGAGCCAGTGAGGTTAGAAATGGAGCCAGAGACAATCTTTAGTCACTGCATTACTGTTGACAAGGTTTGGGGAGATATTTGCTGAGGGAGAGAATGTTTGTTGAGCAGACAGTCCCACTGGTCAGTGGGCAGCTTGGCTTCACTGAGCTCTGATCAGATCACCCCACTGGAAACTCAGAGTGACATAGGAACATAGAAACTAGGTGCAGCAGTAGGCCATTCGGCCCTTCGAGCCTGCACCGCCATTCAATATGATCATGGCTGATCATCCAACTCAGCATCCTGTACCTGCCTTCTCTCCATACCCCCTGATCCCTTTAGCCACAAGGGCCACATCTAACTCCCTCTTAAATATAGCCAATGAACTGGCCTCAACTACCTTCTGTGGCAGAGAATTCCAGAGATTCGCCACTCTGTGTGTGACCACTGGAGTGTCCATCCCTTTCATCCAGAATTGTAACGTTTCATCCTGCTGTTAGTGAGGCAACTGGTGCAGCACAGAAACAGGCCATTTGGCCCATCATGCCCATCCCCACCAATCCTAGTCACCTGCATTGGGATCATGTCTGGATTATTTTGGTGTCTCTAAATGCCTCCACAATCGCACCTGACTGTGAGATCCAGCTGTCACCATTCTCTGGAGCATCAGGGAGAGCTGATACTAAATTACAGGTGGAGTAGATAAGGTAAATAGTCAGAAAACTTTCTCCCAGGATAGAAAAATCAAACACAAGCGGGCATGGCTTTAAGGTGAGAGGAGCAAAGCCTAAAGGAGATGTGCGGGGCAAGTGTTTTACACAGAGGGGGGTGGGTGCCTGGAACGCGCTGCCAGGGGTGGTGGTGAAGGCAGATACGACAGTGGCGTTTAAGAGGCTTTAGGATAGGCTTATGGATATGCGGGGAGTGGAGGGATATACGTATCACCCGCAGGTTGATCAGTGATGGTTTTGGCATCAGGTTTGGATGGAAACTGTGGGCCGAAGGGCCTGTTGTTATGCTCTGATTCCCTTCCATCTCCTTGCTCGTACCATAAACCGGTCTCCCCTTGACATGGGCAGGGGGTAGAATGTGACCTCATCTATTAACGGCACCTTGGTCCAGTTGAGCTGGTGGTCAGATCCCATTGTCTGCTCTCCACCAACCTGCGTGCTCTCATTCACTGTGCCCTCTACTCCCCCCCCACCTTTATCCAGCTCCCTCCTGGAGCCACTCACCCCCAATCCCAGCTTCCCCTGGTTTATTTTCAATCTTCCTGGTGTAAGCTGTCAGACAAGATGCCGGAGTGGTGCCATTCTGAGCCGTGGGACTGGCACTTTCCCCGCCCGCGACTGTGGCTGCAGCATTCCAACACGAGATCTGGCCCATTCCCACTGTGAACAATCAGGACCAGATGGGAATTTCAAGCGGGTTTTAGCGGGCTGCATATCTGAGTGTTGGAGTCACTTTCAAACGGAGAGCCATCTGTTTCCAGTTAGGAGAGAGTATTTCTTGCCAGAGAGGAAATTTTATACAGTCCTATAATCAGACAGAGCAATTAGTGTTTCTATGGAATGGTTGATGTGTTTGCAGTTACCAATACTGCACGCAGTTCCCCCCCCCTGTACCCCCCACCCCCCCCCACCCCCAGCCCCTCCGAGACCCCACGGGCCTCACGTTGATCAGAGCTGCCGTTCGGGGGATGGGCCTTCCATCAGTCGTATCATCCTGTAACAATACGCGATGTGGACAACATGCTGACACTGCCAGCACCAGTGCTGATTTACAGCTTCTTGTTTTAAAGTCGTTTTCAAGACATTCTCTAATGTAAACATGTAGAAACACACACGCTCACTAAAACTGAGGCTGTGTTCATGAAACAATCAGTCCCATCTCCAGTGCTCAACTCTGAACCCTGACATCATCTAACCCTGAATCACACTCCACACTGGCTCCCACTTCATCATTGCTCCAACTATCCAATCCCATCTCCTGCTTACAGTCACAGAGACACAGAGTCACAGTCACAGAGACACAGAGACACAGAGTCACAGTCACAGAGACACAGAGACACAGAGTCACAGTCACAGAGTCACAGAGACACAGAGACACAGTCACAGAGTCACAGACACAGAGTCACAGCCACAGAGACACAGAGACACAGAGTCACAGTCACAGAGACACAGAAACACAGAGTCACAGTCACAGAGTCACAGAGACACAGAGACACAGTCACAGAGTCACAGAGTCACATAGACACAGAGTCACAGTCACAGAGACACGGAGTCACAGAGACAGAGACACAGTGTCACGGAGTCACAGAGTCACAGGGTCACGGTCACGGAGACACGGAGACACAGTCACAGAGTCACAGAGTCACAGAGTCACAGAGACACAGAGTCACAGGGTCACAGAGTCACAGAGTGAGTCACAGGGTCACAGAGACACAGAGCTACAGAGACACAGAGACACAGCCACGGAGACAGTCACAGAGTCACGAAGTCACAGAGTCACAGAGTCACAGAGTCACAGAGTCACAGAGAAACAGAGGCACAGAGACACAGAGTCACAGAGTCACAGAGTCACAGAGACACAGAGACAGAGTCACAGAGACACAGAGTCACAGAGACACAGAGTCACAGAGACACAGAGACACAGAGTCACAGAGACACAGAGACACAGAGTCACAGAGTCACAGAGTCACAGAGACACAGTCACAGAGTCACAGAGACACAGAGTCACAGAGACACAGAGTCACAGAGACACAGTCACAGAGTCACAGAGACACAGAGTCACAGAGTCACAGAGACACAGAGTCACAGAGACACAGAGTCACAGAGACACAGAGACACAGAGTCACAGAGACACAGAGTCACAGAGACACAGCCACGGAGTCACGAAGACACAGAGTCACAGAGGCACAGAGACACAGAGACACAGAGACACAGAGTCAATCTAAATTTAAAGCAATCTTAATTTGGAGAATTCAATGCTCTATCCGGTGCCTTTCTGGCTGTGGAGGCCGTCAATGGATATTTTTGAGGCGGAGATTGACAGATTCTTGATTAGTACGGGTGTCAGGGATTATGGGGAGAAGGCAGGAGAATGGGGTTGAGAGGGAAAGATAGACAAGCCCTGATTGAATGGCGGAGTATACTAGATGGGCCGAATGGCCCAATTCTGCTCCTAGAACATTGAACATTGCAGTCGGCGATCAAATATCGGGGGATGATATCTAACGACCATAGAACAGGACAGCACAGGAACTGGCCCTACAGCCACAATGTCTGGGCCAAACATGATGCCAAGATGAACTCATCTTCTCTGCCTGCACGTGATCCATGACCATCCTAAAGCTGCAACATGACTTCCTTAATGCCCCGACCGGTGCCAGCAAGTATGAAACGCAGACCACTCTTTGCATTCAGGCATCTATGGAGCGAAGGAATAGGTAACGTTTTGGGTTGAGTCGGGTGACGTTTCAGTCTGGTGAAGGGTCTCGACCCAAAACGTCACCTATTCCTTCGCTCCATAGATGCTGCCTCACCCGCTGAGTTTCTCCAGCATTTTTGTCTACCTTTGATTTTTCCAGCATCTGCAGTTCTTTCTTCAACAACTCTTTGTAGTCTGTTCATTTCCTCATTTGCAACTTTTTTTGTACTCAGCTATGGCATTATCTACCAGGCAACATTAACAGATATAGATGGTGTTTTGGGTCGGGACACTTCTTCAGACTTATTGTTGTGGGCAGGTGAGAAAGTTGGAAGTGAGGTGGGGGCAGGACAAAGCCTGGCAAGTGCTAGGCATAAGGAACTGAAGATGCTGATTTACAAAAAAAAAGACACAAAGTGCTGGAGTGAGTCAATGGGTCAGGCAGAAGGGTCTCGACCTGAAACGTCACCGATCCATGTTCTCCACAGATGCTGCCTGACCCGCTGAGTTACGCCAGCACTCTGTGAAACGTCACCTATCCATGTTCTCCACAGATGCTGCCTGACCCGCTGAGTTACTCCAGCACTCTGTGAAACGTCACCTATCCACGTTCTCCACAGATGCTGCCTGACCCGCTGAGTTACTCCAGCACTCTGTGTCTTTTCCTGGCAAGTGATAGGTGGATGTGGGTGAGAGGGGGTTTGATAGGAACAGAGGGAGTTTGCCAGGGAGATATGACAGACATCACCCCACAGCAACATGGGATAGAGAAACAGACACTGTCTCTGACAGCTGCAACAGTCCCAGTACTTCACCCATGGATAATGAGAGAGTGGAAGCCGGGGAAATGTAGACCAATTGGCTGGTGTGAGTTGGAGGAAAAGAATATAATTGACTAGTAACGAGGTGGCAGCAGGGTGCTTGGAAAATAATATTATTCAGCAGTCAACAGAAAATGCTGGAAATACTCAGCAGGTCAGGCTGCCTCTTTGGGTAGTGAGACAGCATTAATGATTCATGAGAACTGGAGAGGGGACAAAAGTTAGGGGGTAGGGGTGGGGGGTTGTGGTGGGGGTGGGGGTGGGGGCTGGGGGTGGGGGTGGGGGCTGGGGGTCAGGGTCGGGGTGTGGGGGTTTGTGGTGGGGGTGGGCGGTTGTGGTGGGGGCTGGGGGTCAGGGTGGGAGGTGGGGGTCGGGGTGGGGGGTCAGGGTCGGGGTGGGGGATTGAGGTGGGGGGTCGGGGTGGGGGATTGAGGTGGGGGGTCGGGGTCAGGGTGGGGGGTTGTGGTGGGGGGTGGGGGGGGTTGTGGTGGGGGTGGGGGGTTGTGGTGAGGGTGGGGGGTCTGGGTGGGGGCTGGTGTGGGTGGTGGGAGGTTGGGTTGGGGGGTCAGGGTGGGGGTGAGTGATGGGTCAGGCACAGTTTGTCCCAACTCCCAGAGAGAAGTCAGAGAGATGGTGCAACTTGGAGAACCAAGCCGGTCAGAAGTCCAGTTGCCGACATTTACACCTCTGGGACAAAACACATTCCTCATTTATGTTTCCATTCATATTTTCCCTTCTCATCATAAGCCTCTGCCCTTTAGTTCTGGACCCTGCCCCACGGAGAACATTCTGACTATGTCTATCCTGTCCACGCTCCTCACACGAGCTGTCTGTCATGATCAACCATGATCACATTGAATGGCGGTGCTGGCTCAAAGGGCCGAATGGCCTACTCCTGCACCTATTGTCTATTATCTATTGTCTATTGTCACCTCTCCCATCTCACAACGTGGCGAGTTGGGTCCTATCTGCCCTCTCCTCATCTGTTTCTATCTCCTTGTCGATTCGGTGTTTGCAAGATTCTTCCAGACCACTGTCCAAATCATAGAGTCACACAGCATGGAAACAGGCCCTTCGGCACAACTCGTCATTGACAGCCAAGTTGCCTACTTGCTAGTCCCACTTGGCCACATCTCTGGGTTCCTGCTGCCGTTTCTGGTGCTGCCAGCGGCTGAAGGTCTCGCCCTTCACAGTGGATTGGTTCAGTATGGTTCAGTTTATTATCACGTGTACCGAGGTACAGTGAAAAGCTTTTGTTGCTTGCTAACCAGTCAGCGGAAAGACAACACGTGATTACAATCGTGCCATTTACAGTGTTTAGATGCATGATAAGGGAATAACGTTTAGCGCAAGGTAAAGCCAGCAAAGTCTGATTAAGGATAGTCCGAGGGTCACCAATGATGTAGATAGTAGTTATCACCCTTCACTTTGCTTAGTCTAGTTTATTGTCACGTGTACCGAGGTGGAGTGAGAGACTTTGCTGGGATCTGCTTCACTTCCCGCTACAACCCCTGTCACTGGCTACTGAGACTGACCCCCCACCCCCCCACCTCCACTCCCACCCACACACCCCACACACACTCCACATCCTCCCCACACCCACCCTCCACTCCCCCCCCCCCCCCCCCCCCCCCCCCCACTGTGGATCAGGGGCCCCATGATGTTGCCGCCCATCACATGCTGAAGGAGCGAGAAGAATGAGGAATGATCAAAGCTCGGTGCTGGCTCGCTTTAGTTAGAAACAGCTGTACAATTAAGGTCCCTTATTAGTGGGAAAATCTCATAAATTATTGACTAAAAAAACTCCTGTCAAAGTTCAGCTACCTCTCAGCACCTGTCCAAGATAAACAACGGGCAGATTCTGAGACCAGGGCTTGAGGACGGAGCTTGGATCGAGGACGGGGACTCACAGAGGCACAGCAAGGAACGGAGCGGGCAGGGGGTAAAGGTCAGGGAAGTAACAGGTGGGGAGGGAGAGGGATCAGGGCAAAGGGTGCAAGTGACGAGGAAATCCAGAAAGAGAGAGAAAGAGGAGGAAGGGGGAAAACAGACAGACATTTGTTTTCTGCAGAACCATGCCAGACAGATTGTAAAAATAGAAATTAATCAGCTGGGACTAATAACCAGATCATTTCAGCAGAGACCAGGCTGGATCAAGAGGTAGCCAGAGGAGGGAGTGAGATGGGGCTAATGAGGGGGGGAGGGGGCTAATGAGGGGGAGAGGGGGCTAATGAGGGGGGTAATGAGGGGGAGGGGGTAATGAGGGGGAGGGGCTAATGAGATGGGGTTAATGAGGGGGAAGGGGCTAATGAGGGGGAGAGGGGGCTAATGAGGGGGGCTAATGAGGGGGGTAATGAGGGGGAGGGGCTAAGGGGGGATGGGGCTAATGAGGGGGTGGGGCGAAGGAGGGGAGGGGCTAACGAGGGGAGGGGCCAATGAGGGGAGGGGCTAATGAGGGAGGATGGGGCTAATGAGGGGAGAGGGGCTAATGAGGGGGGGATGGGGCTAGTGAGGAGGGAGGGGGGTGGAGGGGGTTGGGAGGGGAGGGGGGGGGTTGAGGGGGAGGGGGGGGTTGAGGGGAAGGGGGGGTTGAGGGGAATGGGGGGTTGAGGGGAAGGGGGGGTTGAGGGGGAGGGGGGGTTGAGGGGGAGGGGGGGTTGAGGGGAAGGGGGGTTGAGGGGGAGGGGTGGGGTAAAGGAGACAGACAAAGACAAACCTACCAAGGTATGTCAGTATAACCATGGATCCTAGCTGATAATGGTCTCAAGGCTTTCTAGAGGAAGTCCAGTTACCTCATTTCCTGCTGGTTATAATCAAAACCAGATTCTGTTTAATGTCTCGAACCTTTTGGAGCTCGTGTAGGAGGATACAGGTTGGGTAAAACTGAGGGCGGAGGAAGGATGAGAGGAATAAGCTGTTGTATTGGGGTTTGTGTCCGGTCCTGCCCGAGATAACAGCTGGCACAAGGCAGGACAATGATGGCATTGGGACCTCAGTGGCCATCTCTGTCACCCTCTACATCTCGTCCTGCCTCCGTAACCCTCTGTCTCTGTCTGTGTCTGGGTCTCTATCTGTGTCTGGGTCTCTGTCTGTGTCTCAGTCTCTCTGTGTAGGTCTCTCTGGGTCTCTCGGTCTTGGTGTCTCTAGGGGTCTGTATCTCTGTCTCTCTCTCCGTCTTTCTCTGTCTGTCTCTCTCTCTGTCTCTCTGTCTCTCTCTCTTTGTCTCTGTCTCTCTCCGTCGGTCTCTGTCTCCGTATGTCTCTGTCTCTGTTTCTGTCTGTCTCTCTCTCTATCTCCCCCTCTCCCAGTCTCTCTCTCTCTCTTTCTCGAGCTATATGTGATCTCTCAGAGTCTCTCTCTTTCTGTCTGCTGAAGAGCCCCAGTCCAAAACTGTCTATTTCCCTCCACAGATGTTGCCTGCCCCACTGAGTACCTCCGACACTTGTTTGTGCAGGGTTAGACTGGGTAATCATTACGATGCAGTCTGGGACGGGACGTCTGGGACACATGGTCTGGGACGGGCAGTCTCGAGCGGGCAGTCTGGGACGGGCGGTCTGGGGCATGCTGTCTGGGACGGGCAGACAGGGCATGCTGTCTGGGACGGGCAGTCTTGGACGGGCGGTCTGGGGCATGCTGTCTGGGACGGGCAGACGGGGCATGCTGTCTGGGACGGGGCGTCTGGGGCATGTGGACACTGCACTGTCTGAGCAACAGGAACGTTGATTGCGGACTGATGTCTGGATCAGGCATGCAAAGAGTTAAATCTGAGGGATTTGTAAAGAAATGATTCCTGGAAGAAAGGAGATGAATGCAAGGAGGGTTAGCAGGATCACCTGGTGACTCCAGAAGCCACTGGACCCCCCCAGAGCAGAATGAATGGCCCCATGTCTGTGGGCAAGTGACCCATCACAGCGCTCCTAACCAAAAAGCCGCCAACACTCGACCCCACCCTGGGAAAACCAGGAGACAAGTTCACGTTCACAAGTTAGAGTAGAATTAGGCCATTCGGCCCATTGAGCCTACTCCCCCATTCAATCATTGCTGATCTCTGCCTCCTAATCCCATTTTCCTGCCTTCTCCCCATAACCCTTGACACCCGTTCTAATCAAGAATTTGTCTATCTCTGGCTTAAAAATATCCACTGACTTGGCCTCCACAAGACACAGATAACTGGGAACTTCCTGGTAAACGGCAACTATCCATAACCAGAAACCACTGGTTATACTGACATACCGATCACCAGAAATACTGATAACCTCGGAACTACAGTACCTTTAACCAAAAACAACCAATAACTGGAAACTACCAATTACCTGAAACCCGTCAATGACCAGCAAACTGCTGTGAGAGTTACACAGCTGCGACTAGGCCCTTCGACCCAACTCATACATGCCTCATCTACGCTTTTCCCATTTACCTGCATTTGTCTGTCTGTCTGCCTGTCTGTCTGCCTGTCTGTCTGTCTGTCTGTCTGTCTGCCTGTCTGTCTGTCTGTCTGTCTGTCTGTCTGTCTGTCTGTCTGTCTGTCTGTCTGTCTCTAAAACTGTCATCTTGTTTGTTTCTATGCGTGTGAGTGAGCGTGCGTGCGTACGTGTTGGTAATTGTGATCCTGAAACGGCGCCCAAACGATACACGACAGAACACACTCGTGGGCTTGGTGTTTCTGAATCGGCCGCTTCCTACAGCAGGCCCCGCTGGTCGGAGCTTCAACACTGGCGACCCTCGGCAAAGGATGTCAGGCCTCCGCCATGCTAATCTCAGTGCCGCCCGCGGCTAGAAGCTCTGCAAACCACAGCTCCACGATGTTAACGTCAGCAGGCCCAACACTCCGGAGCTCCAACACTGGCGATCCCCGGCACGGCATCGTCCCGCTCCACAATGATAATTCAGCGCTGTGCCGCTGCTGAAGCTCTGGCCGGTCTCCGGTAGGAAAGGCTGCGCCAATCCTGTTTGTAGGCAGCGAGGGGGGGGGGGGGGGGGCGAAGATGCGACACAGAGAAAAGACGCATCTCCGTCCAGTTAAGTGACTGGGAAACGGTTTCCCCCTATTCCCCCCCCCCCCCCCCCCCACATAAAAGAGACTAAGAAACATTTAGAACATACTTTTAGACACACTAAAAATAACAAAAAGGGTGAAAGGTTTAACAACTGCTGGCGAGACTGCCACTACTTTGGCGGAGGGGAGAGGGGTTATGGAGGGTGGGAGGGAGTGGCTGAGGATAATGAGTGACTGAGGGTAGGGGAAAGTAGAGGGAGGGAGTGGAGGTGAGGGGAGAGAAGAGGAAGGGTGAAGAAGAGGGGAGGGAGTGTTGGGGGATTAGGGGAAATGAGCCGAGCCTGCGCAGTTGGGGGCTATGGGTGAGTGGTGGAATATTGCGTTGGTGGAACGGGTTGCGTTTGGGGAATCGGTGAGTGGCGGAATATTGCATTGGGGGAATGGGGCCCAACGGGTCCCACTTGGTCCAGTATATTACTAAAACTGTCTTCTTGTTTGGATGTCTGCCTGTCTGCGTGCGTGCGTCCATAGAAACATAGAAAATAGGTGCAGGAGTAGGCCATTCGGCCCTTCGAGCCTGCACCGCCACTCAATATGATCATGGCTGATCATCCAACTAAGTATCCTGTACCTGCCTTCTCTCCATACCCCCTGATCCCTTTAGCCACAAGGGCCACATCTAACTCCCTCTTAAATATAGCCAATGAACTGGCCTCAACTACCTTCTGTGGGAGAGAATTTCACAGATTCACCACTGTGTGAATTTTTTTCTCTCATCTCGGTCCTAAAAAACTTCCAGAGGAAGTTATGGGAACATAGAACCATAGAAAATAGGTGCGGGGGGAGGCCATTCGGCCCTTCGAGCCAGCACCGCCATTCATTGTGTTCATGGCTGATCGTCCCCAATAAATAACCCGTGCCTGGCCCATATCCCTTGGTTCCACTAGCCCCTAGAGCTCTATCTAACTCTCTCTTAAATCCATCCAGTGATTTTGCCTCCACTGCCCTCTGTGGCAGGGAATTCCACAAATTCACAACTCTCTGGGTGAAAACATTTTTTCTCATCTCGGTCCTAAAAGACTTCCCCCTTATCCTTAAACTGTGACCCCTTGTTCTGGACTTCCCCAACATCGGGAACAATCTTCCTGCACCTAGCCTGTCCAAATCCTTAAGAATTTTGTAAGTTTCTATAAGATCCCCCCTCAATCATCTAAATTCTAGCGAGTCCAAGCCGAATCTATCCAGTCTTTCTTCATATGCAAGTCCTGCCATCCCAGGAATCAGTCTGGTGAACCTTCTCTGTGCTCCCTCTATGGCAAGAATGTCTTTCCTCAGATTAGGAGACCAAAACTGTACACAATACTCCAGGTGTGGTCTCACCAAGGCCCTGTACAACTGCAGTAGAACCTCCCTGCTCCTATACTCAAATCCTTTTGCTATGAATGCTAACATACCATTCGCTTTCTTCACTGCCTGCTGCACCTGCATGCCTACTTTCAATGACTGGTGTACCATGACACCCATGTCTCGTTGTAATTCCCCTTTTCCTAATCGGCCACCATTCAGATAATAGTCTACTTTCCTGTTCTTGCCACCAAAGTGGAGATCCATGTGAGATCCTGAAATTACTGCGTGAGATCCTGAAATTATGCCAAAACGGTACATGATAGCGCTAACATTTTTGCACCACCGTACTCACAATTGTCTTGTGGTGTGTTTTCGTTCAGATTGATGTTATATTTTACAATTTATTAATATTTTTAGCTTTACAAAATCCCACCTTGAGACCAATAACTTTGTGCTGTGCCAGTTGCTGGCAGTTACAGCTATGATGTCACAATGGGATCTTATTTGCAACAATGTTGCCATCATAGAACACTTAGTGCTGGCAGAGTGAGGCTGAACAGGAGGGGGAGGAGGCGGAGTGAGGCTGAACAGGAGGGGGAGGAGGCGGAGTGAGGCTGAACAGGAGGGGGAGGAGGCGGAGTGAGGCTGAACAGGAGGGGGAGGAGGCGGAGTGAGGCTGAACAGGAGGGGGAGGAGGCGGAGTGAGGCTGAACAGGAGGGGGAGGGAATGCTGGGGGAGGCAGGGGAAGTGGAAGTTTTTATTTTTTTAATGTCCTGGCAGCAAGTGCTTGCATTTTGTTTTAAAGTTTAAAAAGAGGGAGGATGAGGGGGTATTGGTGAGTGGTGGAATATGGTGTTGGGGGAATGGGTTGCGTTGGGGGACCAGACCTCCCGTGTGACAGGGACCCAATAGGTCCCACTTGGTCTAGTATATTACTAAAACTCTCATCTTGTTTGTTTCTCTGTGTGCGTGCTTGTGTGTCTGCCCATGTGATCACGGAACTACGCCGAAACGGTACACGATGGCATTAACATTTTTGCACCATTTTACTCTCAATTGTCCTGTGGTGGTTTGTGTCAAGTTTCGTTCAGATTGATGTTATATTTTACAAGTTATTAACATTTTTAGATCTACAAAACCACAATTTGAGAACAATGTATTCCCTGTGGTGAAAGCGATGGGATAGTAACCCTGTTCGCAACATTGTTGCTATCCAAGGACACTGAGTCCTGCTAGCCCAAACAGGTGCAAGTGCAATTGCATATTTTTTAAAGTTTAAAAATGAGTGAGGGTGAATAAGGCAAAATGAGCAGCCGATGCTGCCCCCCAACATGGGGTCCATTGATTGGCTCCGACCTCACGTTCCCCTGCACAGTTGGGGGCTATGGGTATGTGGTGCAATATTGCGTTGGGGGAACGGGCTGCGTTGGGAGAACGGGTGAGTGGTGGAATATTGCGTTGGGGGACCAGGTCTCCCGTGGGCGCTATGGTTGAGTGGTGGAATATTGCGTTGGGGGACCTGGCCTCCCATTTGACAGGGACCAGTTGGTCTAGGTGAATTTATTATGGGGAACGAGAAAATGGCAGATGAGTTGAACAGGTACTTTGGATCCATCTTCACTAAGGAGGACACAAACAATCTTCCTGATGTACTAGTGACCAGAGGATCTGGGGTGACAGAGGAACTGAAGGAAATCCACATTAGGCAGGAAATGGTGTTGGGTAGACTGAAGGCTTATAAATCCCCAGGGCCTGATGGTCTGCACCCAGTGTACTTAAAGAAGTGGCTCTAGAGATCGTGGACACATTGGTGATAATTTCCCAATGTTCTATAGATTCAGGATCAGTTCCTGTGTATTGGAGGGTACCTAATGTTATCCCACTTTTTAAGAAAGGCAGGAGAGAGAAAACAGGGAATTATAGACCAGTTAGCCTGACATCGGTGGTGGGGAAGATGCTGGAGTCAATTATAAAAGATGAAATAGCCGCACATTTTGATAGCAGTAACAGGATCGGCCCGAGTCAGCATTGATTTATGAAGGGGAAATCATGCTTGACTAATCTTCTGGAATTTTTTGAGGATGTAACTAGGAAAATGGACAAGGGAGAGCCAGAGGATGTAGTGTACCTGGACTTTCAGAAAGCATTTGATAAGGTCCCACATAGGAGATTAGTGGGCAAAATTACGGCACATGGTTATTGGAGGTAGAGTGCTGACATGGATAGAAAATGGTTGGCAGACAGGAAACAAGGAGTAGGGATTATCAGGTCCCTTTCAGAATGGCAGGCAGTGACTAGTGGGGTGCCGCAAGGTTTGGTGCTGGGACCGCAAATATTTACAATATACATCAACGATTTGGATGAACGGATTCAAAGTAACATTAGCAAATTTGCAGATGACACAAAGCTGGGTGGCAGTGTGAACTGTGAGGAGATGCATGGCAAATGCAGTTTAATGTAGATAAATGTGAGGTTATCCACTTTGGTAGCAAAAACAGGAAGGCAGATTATTATCTAAATGGTGTCAATTTGGTAAAAGGGGAAGTACAACGGGATCTGGGGGTCCTTGTTCATCAGTCATTGAAAGTAAGCATGCAGGTACAGCAGGCAGTGAAGAAAGCGAATGCCATGTTGGCCTTCATGACATGAGGAGTTGAGTATAGGAGCAAAGAGGTCTCTATTTGAGACCACACCTGGAGTATTGTTTGCAGTTTTGGTCCCCTGATTTGAGGAAGGACATTATTGTTATTGAGGGAGTGCAGCGAAGGTTTACAAGGTTAATTCCCGGGATGGCAGGACTGTCATATGCTGAGAGAATGGAGCAGCTGAGCTTGTATACTCTGGTGTTTAGAAGGATAAGAGGATATTTTATTGAAACATATAAGATTATTAAGGTTTTGGACACGTTAGAGGCAGGAAACATGTTCCCAATGTTGGGGGAGTTCAGAACCAGGGGCCACAGATTAAGAATAAGGGGTAAGCCATTCAGAACAGAGATGAGGAAACACTTTTTCACACAGAGAGTTGTGACTCTGTGGAATTTTCTGCCTCAGAGGGCGGTGTAGACTGATTCTCTGGATACTTTCAAGAGAGAGTTAGATAGAGCTCTTAAAGATAGCTGAGTCAGAGGATATGGGGAGAAGGCAGGAACGGGGTACTGATTGGGGATGATCTACCATGATCACATTGAATGGCGGTGCTGGCTCGAAGGGCCGAATGGCCTACTCCTGCACCTATTGTCTATTGTATCTCTCTAATTCCTTCCTATCCACGTACTGGTCCAAATATCTTTTAAATCTTGTTATAGTCCCAGCCTCAACTACCTCCTCCGGCAGCCCATTCCAAATACCCACTGCCCTCCAGTTCTTGCTTCCCCCCACCCTGGATGGAATCATCACATCCATTGCCCTCATGACTTAATGCACCTCTATTAGATTACCCCTCAGTCTCCGACACTCTAGTGAATAAAGTCCGCGCCTGCCCAACGTTTCCCTAACATTCAGGCAATCAAGTCTCGTAAATCTTCTCGTAAATCTTCTCTGCACTCTCTCCAGCTGCAGGCCTTTTCTCCTGTAGCAGGGTGAACACAATCCTCCTGCTGCAGTCTCCCCCTCAGCTTGTATATCTGCAACATTACATCCAAACTCCTGAACTGATGAAGCCCTTTCTTCACCACCCTGTCGACCTGTGACACAATGTTCAAGGAACTATGGACTTGTACGCCTCGCTCCCTTTGTTCTGCAACTCTCCCCAGGGCCCTGTAATCACCACGAGAGTCCTACTCTGGTATTGCTTCATAAAATGCAACATCTTGCACTTATCTGATTAACTCTATGTTTAACTATGTTCAAGTATGTTTACATATTCTGTTCAGCTGCTGCAAGGGACGGCACTGTGGCACAGCTGTAGAGTTGTTGCCTTACAGCGAATGCAGCGCCAGAGACCTGGGTTCGATCCCGACTACGTGTGCTATCTCTGTACGGAGTTTGCACGTTCTCCCTGTGACCTACGTTGGTTTTCTCCGAGATCTTTGGTTTCCTCCCACACTCCAAAGACGTGCAGGTTAATTGGCTTGGTGTATGTTAAATTGTCCCTCGTGTGTGTAGGATAGTGTTAATGGATAGCATCGCTGGTTGGCGCAGATTCGGTGGGCCAAAGGGACTGTTTCCGCGCTGTACATCAAAACTAAATTAAACCAAAGTAAACAATTTCATTGTTCTATTTGGGATCTTGGCAATAAAAACTCTCTCTCTCTCTCTCTCTCTCTCTCTCGCTCCTCTTACCCAGCTGATCAAGATCCTGCTGTAATTATTGTAAAGACTATTAAGACCATTAAGGGCTTGTCCCACGAGCATGCGACCTACATGCGGCAAGCGCGACCAAACCGGAAGCGGGTGCCGCGCGGAGGTCGAGTGATCCCCATACAGGGCCGGTCCCACCAGCTGATGCCGAGCGCAACCAAACCGGAAGCGGGTGCCGCTCGGAGGTCGAGTGAGTGACGTGAAGTTCGAGCGAAGTCCGCGGGAAGTTCGCTCGTGGCTTATGGCTTCAAGACGCTGCGCACGGCGTCGAGACGCTCCGCACACCCGTCGAGGCGGTGCATACGGCGTCGAGGCGGCTGCGGATCAGCAGGCCGTTGCCGCGAGGAATTTTTGAACACGGTCAGTTTTTCGGAGCCCCGCGCGATGTCGGGACCAGTTCCGCACAACTCCATACGGCTCCACCGATCGAAGTGGGACCGGCCCCGCGAGGCCGTACGGCACAAGCGACCACGTTACGTCGCGCTTGCCGCATGGAGTCGCATGCTCGTGGACAGGCGCTTTAGGGTGGCACGATGGCCCAGCGATCGAGTTGCTACCTTACAGCGTCAAAGACTCGGGTTTGATCCCGACTATGCGTGCTGTCTGTGCGGAGTTTGTACGTTCTCCCCGTGACTGCATGAGTTTTCTCCAAGATCTTCGGTTTCCTCCCACACTCCAAAGAGGTTGGTGAGACCCCATTTAGAATATTGTGTTCAGTTCTGGGCACCATGTTATACGAAAGATATTGTCAAGCTTGAAAAGGTTCAGAAAAGATTTACGAAGATGTTGCCAGGGCTAGAGGGTGTGAGCTATAGGGAGAGGTTGAGTAGGCTGGATCTCTATTCCATGGAGCGCAGGAAGATGAGGGGTGATCTTATAGAGGTGTATAAAATCATGAGAAGAATAGATCGGGTAGATGCATAGAGTCTTTTACCCAGAGTAGGGGAATCGAGGACCAGAGGACGTAGGTTCAAGGTGAAGGGGAAAAGATATAATAGGAATCTGAGGGGTAACATTTTCACATAGATGGTGGAGGGTGTATGGAATAAGCTGCCAGAGGATGTAGTTGAGGCTGGGACTATCCCATTGTTTAAGAAACAGTTGGACAGGTACATGGATAAGACAGGTTTGGAGGGTTATGAACCAAGCGCAGGCAAGTGAGACTAGGGTAGCTGGGTCATTGTTGGCCGGTGTGGGTGAGTTGGGCCAAAGGGCCTGTTACCACACTGTATCATTCATAGACTCTATGACTCTATGATGTACAGCTTTGTCGGTTAATTGCCTTGGAATACATGTAAAATTAACCTCAGCGTGTGTGTAGGGCAGTGTTAATGTGTGGGGATCGCTGGTCGGTGCAGACTCGGTGAGCCAAAGGGCCCGTTTCCATGTTGTATCTCTAATCTAAAAAAACGATAGGATTAGCCAGTTACGACATCGAGTTTACTCTGCCATTTGACCATGGCAGATCTATCTTTCCATCTCAACCCCATTCTCCTGCCTTCTTTTTATAACCCCTGACACCATTATTAATCAAGAATCTGTCAACCAACCCATGACTTGGCCTCCACCACCACTTGTGACAATGAACTCCACAGATTCAGCACCCTCTGACTAAAGAAAATCCTCCAAATCTCTTTTCTAAAGATACGTCCTTTAATTCTGAGGCTGTGCCCTTCGGTCCTAGACTCTCCCACTAGTGGAAACATCTTCTCCATATCCACTCTATCCAGGTCTTTCATTATTCAGTACGTTTCAATGAGGTCCCCCCTCATTCTTCTGCAGTGAGTACAGGCCCAGTGCCGACAAACGCTCATCATCTGTTAACCTATTCACCCCCGGGATCATTTTCAGCTGGAGTGCGGTCCTGACCTCCCATCCACCCCATTGGACATCGTTGAACTATCTTTGACCAGACTTTATCTTGCATTAAAGGTTATTCCCGTTATCCCGTATCTGTACACTGTGGACAGCTTGATTGTAATCACGTATAGTCTTATTTTTGACTGGATAGCACGCACCAAAACTTTTTACTGTACCTCGGTACACGTGTTAATAATAAACTGAACTAAAGATATGGGGCCCAAAACTGCTCACAATATTACAAATATTACAAATTAATCATGTATTGTCTCTCTGCTGACTGGATAGCACACAGCAAGTTCTTTTCACTGTACAATAAACTAAACTAAGCTGTAATTGTAATGTGGACTGACCAGCGCCTTATAAAGCCTCAGCTATAAAGAGGAAGTTATGGGAACATAGAACCATAGAAAATAGGTGCGGGAGGAGGCCATTCGGCCCTTCGAGCCAGCACCGCCATTCATTGTGATCATGGCTGATCGTCCCCAATCAATAACCCGTGCCTGTCTTCTCCCCATATCCCTTGGTTCCACTAGCCCCTAGAGCTCTATCTAACTCTCTCTTAAATCCATCCAGTGATTTTGCCTCCACTGCCCTCTGTGGCAGGGAATTCCACAAATTCACAACTCTCTGGGTGAAAACATTTTTTCTCATCTCAGTCCTAAATGGCCTCCCCTTTATTCTAAGACTGTGGCCCCTGGTTCTGGACTCGCCCAACATTGGGAACATTTTTCCTGCATCTAGCCTGTCCAGTCCTTTTATAATTTTATATGTTTCTATAAGATACCCCCTCATCCTTCTAAACTCCAGTGAATACAAGCCTAGACTTTTCAATCTTTCCTCATATGACAGTCCCGCCATCCCAGGGATCAATCTCGTGAACCTACGCTGCACTGCCTCAATCACAAGGATGTCCTTCCTCAAATTAGGAGACCAAAACTGTACACAATACTCCAGATGTGGTCTCACCAGAGCCCAATACAACTGCAGAAGAACCTCTCTGCTCCTATACTGAAATACTCTTGTTATGAAGGCCAACATTCCATTAGCTTTCTTCACTGCCTGCTGTACCTGCACGTCAAATTTCAGTGACCGGTGTACAAGGGCACCCAGGTCTCGCTGTACCTCCCCCTTACCTAACCTAACCCAATTGAGATAATAATCTGCCCCCTTGTTTTTGCCACCAAAGTGGATAACCTCACATTTATCTATATTATACTGCATCTGCCACGCATCTGCCCACTCACTCAACCTGTCCAGGTCACCCTGCAACCTCCTAACATCCTCTTCACAGTTCACACTGCCACCCAGCTTTGTGTCATCCGCAAACTTGCTAGTGTTGCTCCCAATTCCCTCTTCCAAATCATTAATATATATGGTAAACAGTTGTGGCCCCAACACCGAGCCTTGCGGCACTCCACTCGTCACTGCCTGCCATTCTGAAAAGGACCCGTTCACTCCTACCTGTTCAACTCTTCTGCCATTTCCTTGTTCTCCATAATAATTTCACCCGTTTCTGCCTTCAAGGGACCCACATTTAACTTTGCTATTCTTTTTCCCTTAACATATCTAAAGAAGCTTTTACTGTCCTTCTTTATATTCCTGGCCAGCTTCCCCTCGTACTTCATCTTTTCAGCCCGTATTGCCCGTTTTGTTCCCTTCTGTTTTTCCTATGAAAGTTTCCCAATCCTCTGGCTTTCGGCTACTCTTTGCTGTGTTACACATCTTTTCTTTTAGATGTATAACACAGCAAAGAGTAGCCGGAAGCCAGAGGATTGGGAAACCTTCATAGGACAACAGAAGGAAACAAAACGGGCAATGCGGGCTGAATACGGAACAAGAAGGTATGAGTTATAAGCAGAGGCAGACGCCTTCCGGAGAGAAGCCGAGCCTGGAGCCTCGCGGGTTGGAGGTGGAGCCTTGCGAGTCAACGGAGCCCACGGCCAATGGCCCCTGGATCTGCGGAGCCCGCGGCTGGGGCCTGGGTCGGCATGCCGGAGGTGTTCGGGCAAGGCTCAGTGGTGATAGTGGAGGGATTGGAGCGGCGACGACCAATGGATGAGGACGGACACGAGGTGTGAGGACACCGCTGCCGGGGGCAGGAACAATGTCAGTCCCCTTTATGGGCGACCATTTGCATACCTCGGATATGCAAACACTGTGACTTGTCACAAGTTTCAGGTGAGAGGGGAAAGATTTAATAGGAACCTGAGGGGCAACTTTGTTATGCAGAGGGTGGTGGGTGTATGGAACGAGCTGCCGGTGGTATTGATGGAGGTGCTGACTCTAACAACATTCCAAGGACATTTGGATGGGAAAGGCGCAAGCAAATGGGACTAGATTAGTTCGGCAACTTGGTCAGCATCAACCAATTGGGTGAAATGGCTGTGTGACTCGATGTCCCGCTCTCTTTGATAGAGAGGTTGATGAACTAGGCTCAGAGACTGAAGGCTGAGAGGAAGACATTGAGAGAAGTGGGGAGATTAAAGAATTACAGGTGGGGGAGAAATTGGAAAGTAATTTTCATCCAAGTAGCGCCTGGGTGGGTGGTGGAGGGGTGAGTGGGGGTTTGGGGAGGGGTGAGTGGGGGGGGGGGATAAGATGGGGTCGAGGGGTGGGCAGGATGGTTTGGGGGGGTTGGGCAGGGGTGGAGGGGGAGGGGTGGGAAGGGTGGTAGGGGGGGTGCCTAGGTTGGGAGGGGGTGTGAGCGGGGTACAAGGGGGGAGGCAAGGTTGAGTGTGGGTGCGTGAAGGTGGGGGCGGGGGAGGCAGGGTAGGAGGGGAGGGGTGCAGGTGAGCAGTGAGATGCTGGTCAAGGTGGAAGCCAAGCACAGATTTAAAGGAGCTGGGGTCCATTTCTGGCTAGAATGGGGTTGTAATCACCTCCATGTGTGTTGTGGACCCCTCTATGTTAGAAACATAGAAAATAGGTGCAGGAGTAGGCCATTCGGCCCTTCAAGCCTGCACCGCCATTCAATATGATCATGGCTGATCATCCAACTCAGTATCCTGTAACCCTTTAGCCACAAGGGCCACATCTAACTCCCTCTTAAATATAGCCAATGAACTGGCCTCAACTACATTCTGTGGCAGAGAATTCCAGAGATTCACCACTCTCTGTGTAAAAAATGTTTTTCTCATCTAAGTCCTAAAAGATTTCCCCTTTATCCTTAAACTGTGACCCCTTGTTCTGGACTTCCCCAACATCGGGAACAATCTTCCTGCATCTAGCCTGTCCAACCCCTTAAGAATGTTGTAAGATCCCCCCTCAATCTTCTAAATTCTAGCGAGTACAAGCCGAGTCTATCCAGTCTTTCTTCATATTAAAGTCCTGACATCCCAGGAATCAGTCTGGTGAACCTTCTCTGTACTCCCTCTATGGCAAGAATGTCCTTCCTCAGATTAGGAGACCAAAACTGTACGCGATACTCCACGTGTGGTCTCACCAAGACCCTGTACAACTGCAGTAGAACCTCCCTGCTCCTATACTCAAATCCTTTTGCTATGAATGCTAACATACCATTCGCTTTCTTCACTGCCTGCTGCACCTGCATGCCTACTTTCAATGACTGGTGTACCATGACACCCAGGTCTCGTTGCATCCCCCCTTTTCCTAATCGGCCACCATTCAGATAAGTCTACTTTCCTGTTTTTGCCACCAAAGTGGATAACCTCACATTTATCCACATTATACTGCATCTGTCATGCATTTGCCCACTCACCCAGCCTATCCAAGTAACCTTGCAGCCTCATAGCGTCCTCCTCACCTCATGTTAGATGGTGATGAGAATAATTCCATCTGCATGAATTATGTATGATGTATGATGTATGTATGATGTATGTATGATGTGTGTGTGATGTGTGTTTTTGCGTGTTGTCCATGTGCATGTGATGCTGCTGTCAGCTAGATTGTGGTTGAATGTCTGACTCGCGGCTCCCATGCATCGACTGTAACTCTGCTCGTGGCCGATGTTCCAAAGATGATCCTCACCCCCTGGAGAATCAACAGAGACTGAGTAGTCCCAGCTCCATGTGTTTCTGATTGCTGCGTGGACCACATCACAAGCCCAGAACGTCAGACAAGAGCTAAGTTAGGCAGCACATACCACCCTGTAAGCCTCTTGTTCTATATATAGTGCTGAATTGGTTAACGGGGATGGTTTCAATCACCGAAGGATGAGTGGATGCCTCGACGCAGGGCCCTGAGGGAGGAACAGTTTGGACAATGTACACCCTGCATCTCAGCCCCGCACTGTCACTGCAGGGGCCATTACTGTTCCAGATCACCACCCTCTCATGGGCAAGAACAGTCCTTTCCCCATTGCCCACAGCCCGGCAGTGAACAAAGAGCTTTGACCAACGTGCTAGAGCCCACACAAGCTCCTGGGTTGTCCCCTGGTGCGGGGTCATCGTGAGTTCAATATTAGCTGGTGTCTCGCAGCCCCAAAGCTGACCATCAACGGTGGGACAGCAATGGTTTGGCTTCCAGTAATCATGTATAGTCTTTCTGCTGACTGGTTAGCACGCAACAAAAGCTTTTCACTGTAGCTCGGTACACGTGACAATAAACTAAACTGAATATCAGCCAGATGCACAAGATCGATGCAGTCCCCCACTGTCCACCTATGGACTGGCCTCCCCTCACCCCCCTCCCCTCCCCTCCCCTCCCCTCTGACCCCATGCTTTCCCCTTCCCCCGACCCCATCCCCTCCGCTCCCCTCCTCATTGATGCAAAACTCTCCCCCCATTCCCAACTGATACAATATGCTCCCCTGCCGTTTCATCTCATCCCCTCCCCTCCCCTCCCATCCCTTCCTCTCCCCTCCCCTCCCTTGCCCTCCCCTCTCCTTCCCTCCCCTCCCCTCCCATCTTCCCCCCACCTCTCCTCCCCTCCATGCTCCAACAGCCCCGACAAGGTGCAGCAGCAGCAGCAGCACGTTTGCCAGGGGACTGCATGGTTCACTGTACCAGCTGAGTGGTGTTGGCCTCAGTGCAGGGATAGGCAGGGGTGACCAATACAAGGTCCTTGCCAACAAATTGCCCCTCATGAGGTAGATGCCAAGCAGTGCATGTTGATGCAGTCTGCAGGTCACGGTGTTGACTCATCTAAACTCACATCTGTTCCCTGTTCAGGCACATACACGTGCAGCAACAAAAGATGCCAAGTCAAGGGGCACATTCTCCAGGCCCACCCAACACACGTGCACATTGACTGAATCAACTCAAACACAAACACACCCTGAGGAATGTTCTGGAGGCGAGCTCTGGGCCAGCAGCGGTGCAGAGGACAGTCCCTGCTCACTGTAGGCCACTTTGTGTCATGGGCTCACTCACTCACTGACCTGTCAAAGGGAAAGGGAAGAGACTTCATGAGCATTCCAACAACTGGATCTGATCAGTGGAAGTGCAGTGTTTCATTCCCTGCCAAGCCCAGCTCACACTTGGCAGGAGCCATGGCTGGGATTTGTGTTTAAAATAGTTTGCCTGCCTTTTCCAACCAACTGCGTGCAAAATAAGCAGGAACAAAAGCAGCATATGGGATTGCACATGTGGCAATAATCCAGTCACGGGATGGGAACAAAGCCGGGTCTCCCAGCAATGAGGCCCCTTCTACACTCGCCATGTTCACCTCTTCCCTTGGACAGATGGACAAAGGTCATCTCACTGTCTGCTGCAGAGACTGTGTTTACTGCATTAGCTTCAGTTGTTGCATTAGCTCCAGTTGTTGCATTTGCTGCAGTGAAGCTGTTTTCACCACACGTGCTGCAGCGAGACTCCAGTTGTTGCATTAGCTCCAGTTGTTGCATTAGCTCCAGTTGTTGCATTAGCTGCAGTTGTTGCATTAGCTGCAGCTGTTGCATTAGATCCAGTTGTTGCATTAACTCCAGTTGATGCATTGACTGCAGTAGTTGCATGAGCTGAAGTTGTAGCATTAGCTGCAGTTGTTGCATTAACACCAGCTGTTGCATTAGCTGCAGTTGTTGCATTAGCTGCAATGACTGTGGTTTTTGCGTTTCAGCATTGAGACAATAGTCATTGCATTTGCTACAGTAAGCTTGAAGTTGCATTTGCTGCAGTGAAGCTGTTTTCACCACACGTGCTGCAGCGAGACTCCACGCTGCATCAGCTGCGGTGAGACTGTACATGCTGCATTTCTGGTCAGCAGTATTGCCTCCTTTTCACTTGCTGCTTCACTGGCTGACAATTAATTGCATTGGTCTCCTTTGCCGCACCTTGTATGTGAGCCGCACTCACAGATGCTGTTCACCAGGGCTGCCAACTCTCTCTCACCCAATGTTGTGTTCACTCACCCTTCACACGGAACACCTTGATCTCTCAAGCTGATGAGACACGATTAGATTTCTCTCACCAATGACCAATCATCTAACCAACATCGCTAAACCTCTCTCAAGCATCAGTTGTTCCCAGACACGATCAGCAGATGGCAAGTGGGGGTTTCACACTGATGTTACAGTGGGGTCACGGTGTGTGTCACGGTGTGTGTCACAGTGTGCTGTCAGTGTGTGTCACGGTGTGCGTCACAGTGTGTGTCACGGTGTGTGTCACAGTGTGCTGTCAGTGTGCTGTCAGTGTGTGTCACGGTGTGTGTCACGGTGTGTGTCACGGTGTGTGTCATGGTGTGTGTCATGGTGTGTGTCACAGTGCGCTGTCACAGTGTGTGTCACAGTGTGTGTCACAGTGCGCTGTCACAGTGTGTGTCTCACGGTGTGTGTCACGGTGTGCTGTCAGTGTGTGTCACGGAGTGTGTCACGGTGTGTGTCACGGTGTGTGTCACGGTGTGCTCAGTGTGTGTCACAGTGTGTGTCTCACGGTGTGTGTCACGGTGTGCTGTCAGTGTGTGTCACGGTGTGTGTCACGGTGTGTGTCACGGTGTGTGTCACGGTGTGTGTCACGGTGTGCTGTCAGTGTGTGTCACGGTGTGTGTCACGGTGTGTGTCACGGAGTGTGTCACGGAGTGTGTCACGGCGTGTGTCACAGTGTGCTGTATGTTGGAGCTCTGTGTTTGGAAGCTGGATATTGTTGGTCACCTTTTATCATCGATTGGTCAGTGTGAGAGGCCGTGCCTTGACCGGCGGATCAGTGAAGATGTGTGCACAGAACAACTGAGGAGTTCCAGGAACGTGGACCTGCAGTGAAGAATTAACTGAGATACCTGTCCAAGTCAGGATGAGTCATGGAGGGGACCAGCAGGCGGCCACCTGCTCACTGCCCACTGCCCACTGCCCGCTGCCCATTGCCCACTGCCCACTGCCCACTGCCCATTGTCCACTGCCCACTGCCCACTGCCCGCTGCCCATTGCCCACTGCCCACTGCCCACTGCCCACTGCCCGCTGCCCGCTGCCCGCTGCCCACTGCCTCACTGCCCGCTGCCCATTGTCCACTGCCCACTGCCCACTGACTCACTGCCCACTGCCTCACTGCCCGCTGCCCACTGCCCACTGCCCACTGCCCACTGCCCGCTGCCCGCTGCCTGCTGCCCGCTGCCCGCTGCCCGCTGCCCGCTGCCTCACTGCCCGCTGCCCATTGTCCACTGCCCACTGCCCACTGCCCACTGCCCACTGCCCACTGCCTCACTGCCCGCTGCCCACTGCCCACTGCCCGCTGCCCACTGCCCACTGCCCACTGCCCGTTGCCCACTGCCCACTGCCCACTGCCCGCTGCCCGCTGCCCACTGCCCACTGTCCACTGCCCTTTACCAGGTGTTCCTGAGGCCTTTGATAAGGACCAGAGCTACAGGGAGAGGTTGGGGCAGGCTAGGACTATGCCTTGGAGCACAGGAGGCTAAGGGATGATCCTATCAAGGTGTATAATATCATAAGGGGAATAGATCGGGTGGATACGCACTTTACTCAGAGTATGGAAATCAAGAACCAGGGAACATAGGTTTAAGGTGAGGGAAGAAAGATTTAATAGGAACCTGAGGTACAACCTTTTCACACAGAGGGTGGTAGGTGTACGGAACAAGCTGCCAGAGCAGGTGGTTGAGTCTGGCTCTGTAACAGTTACATGGATAGGAATGGTTTAGAGGGATATGGGCCAAACTCCGCAGGCAAGTGGGACTAGTGTAGATGGGACATCTTGGGCAGTGTGGACGAGTTGGTTGAAGGTCCTGTTTCCGTGCTGTGTGACTCCATGACTCTGTCCAGACAGGAGAAATGCATTCCTAACGGTCACTGTATATGATGTTGTCACTTGCGGGCGGAGCACCAAGGCAAATTCCTTGTATGTGAATATACTTGGGCAATAAACTGATTCATTCATTCATTAAGGATTAATGAAATGTTGCTGCTGGCACTGAGTCGAGTAACGCTGATCAGTCTGATGAGGGTTTGTTTTTTATTGCCAGCTACAAGGATCTGTGGACTAATTGGTGACTGCATTGGTGTGTTGGTGGATGTTACAGGTTACGGGGTAAGGGCAGAATGGCACGGTATGCTTTCCTTCATCAATTAGGACATTGAGTATAAGAGTCTGGAAATTTACAGGCTAGGGCGCATTTGCAGTATTGCATGCAGTTCTGGTCGCCCCATTGCAGGAAGGTGAGGAGACTTTGGAGGGGATGCAGAGGAGGTTAACCAGAATGTTGCCAAAATTAGACAGTCTTAGCTATTGGGAGAAGTGGGATAGACTTTGACTGTTTTCTCTGGAAGTTCGGAAGCTGATGGGAGATCTGATAGAAGTGTATAAAATTATGACAGGAATAGATAGGGTAGACAGTCAGAACCTTTTCCCCAGGGTGGAAATGTCACGGACCAAACATGTACTGATACAACGGGCAGTCATGGTGGCGCAGCAGCAGAGCTGTTGCCTTACATCAAAATGCCGCGGCAGAGACCCAGGTTCGATCCCGACTACGGGTGCTGTCTGTATGGAGTTTGTACGTTCTCCCCGTGATCTGCGTGGGTTTTCAACAAGATCTTCGGTTTCCTCCCACTCCCCAAAGACGTGCAGGATTGTAGATTAATTGGCTTGTTTAATTGTCCAGTGTAAAATTGTCCAGTTGCTGAGTGACACTCTACCTGGAGCTTTTCACCGTACTACATCGAGATCCACATCCAGAACCATCTTTACAAGCCAAAGTTTTGTTCAGACATTTATCTTCGAATCCATATGGACTCTAGATTTTCAGCTCAAACCTCTCCTTGCCTTTTGTCTTCTGTTTATTGGTGCTGAACATTTGCCATTTTGCATTCTCTGGGACCTCCCGTACATCTCAGGACGTTTGGAAATTTATGGCAAATCTTTCTGCAAACTCCACCTTGTCTCCATCGGTACACCACCGAATCCAGTGGCATTTTAACCGCAGCCAGCCTTTCTGCCACAGATCAATACTCTGCAATTTACAACACTAATCTCTTCTACTTCCACTTATTCCGCCACAAATATTTAAGAAACAGGAGGTGGTCATTTGGCCACGTGAATCAACGCTAACCCTGACCCTAACCCTAACCCTGACCCTGACCCTAACCCTAACCCACGTGAATCAGTGACTGTCCTCTTGAAATAAATTAATCGCTAGACACACAGACACACGACACACGACACACAACCTTTCCTGAATAAACCCAGACGATTTTGATAAAGATTCCGGTATCTGCAGTTCCTTCTGCCTGAGATCACATTGACACTGACTTAGAATGGTAAAAATGCAGCTCTTGGCTTACAGACTGGACATACATATTGTGATCACACACTGATGATCCAGTACAGAGAGACATCTATGTGCTGAACGTCCAGATTCTAGGCTCTGTGCCTGTAACCCTAACTAACCCTAACTAACCCTTAACCCTAACTAACCTTAACCCTGACTAACCTTAACCCTAACTAACCGTAACCCTAACTAACCGTAACCCTAACTAACCGTAACCCTAACTAACCTCAACCCTAACTAACCTTAACTAACCTTAACCCTAACTAAGTCAAATCCTAACTAACCTTAACCCTAACTAACCGTAACCCTAACTAAACTTAACTAACCGTAACCCTAACTAACCTTAACCCTAACTAACCTTAACCCAAACCTTAACTAACCCTAACAAACCCTAACCCTAACTAACCCTAACCCTAACTAACCTTAACCCTAACTAACCCTAACCCTAACTAACCCTAACTCTAACTAACCCTAACCCTAACTAACTCTAACCCTAACTAACTCTAACCCTAACTAACCGTAACCCTAACTAAGCCTAACCCTGCTTGCCTCTTGTCCAACTACTGAATGCTCTGCATTTTGACAGCGTTGCTCTTCATCATTGCTACTGTTTCTCAGCTGCAAGTGTTGCGTGTTTTCTGGGCTGTTGTCAGTGATGGTGTTTAGGATTCAGTCGTGGACCCCTCCTCTCCCCAGTCAACCCCACAGGCCCCTCTCATCTGCTGCCCAAATGAAGGAATGTGAGAAATGCGACTGTGAATCTCGATGCTGAGCGGAATGATTTGAAACTCTGCAGAGGATGCCATTGGCCAGACGCCTTGCCATTTCTTCAGCCAGATTTACAAGAAGAGTTTGCTGAATCTTGTCACAGATGGACATTTACTGCTCATTGAATAATGGTCAGGAACAAACCTTTCAGTCAACATGCACAGATCAGACACAAATAACTCAGCTCTCTCCCACTTTCCCAAATCTAACTGCATCTGCAGGGTACGGGGCATAGAGGGGGTGAAATTAATTAAATCCATCAAAGGGGTTTTCATAAGGTCATAAGGTCATAAGTAATAGGAGCGGAATTAGGTCATTCGGCCCATCAAGTCTATTGCACCATTCAATCATGGCTGATTTATCTCTCCCTCGTAACCCCATGCTCCTGCCTTCTCCCCATAACCTCTGACACCCGTATTGATAAAGCAGTTGTCACGAGTAAGGAAGTGGCTCTACCTCACCATGTGTTAGGAATACAGTTTCAGTTCAGTTTCAGTTTAGTTTATTGTCACGTGTACCGAGGTACAGTGAAAAGCTTTTGTTGCGTGCTATCCAGTCAATAGAAAGCCAAAGTATTATTATAATCGAGTCATTTACAGTGTACAGATACATTGATACATGATAAGGGAATAATGTTTAGTGCAAGGTAAAGCCAGAAAAGTCTGATCAAGGATAGTTCAAGGGTCACCGATGAAGTAGACAGTGAGAGCGTGGGCAAGAGCAGGGATAGGCTGTGGAGGAACTCTTTGGGAACAGTGACCAGGGTTCGATACGGTTCAACGTGGTCATGGACAAAGATAAGATTACTCCTAGAGTTCGCATCTTAAGTTGAGGCATCTGATTTCAAGAGTATAAAAGAGGCTTGACAGAGGAGGACTGATAGCAACAGTTGGAGGGAACTCAATACTTGGCCGTTCACTGGCGAGAGAGGATGAGTTCAGTCAGAGTAAGAAGCGAAGATGACGAAGGGAATGGAAGGTTCGATCAGGACAAAGGAAGCAGATGTCAGGCACAGGAAACTGGTATTGAAGGTAGACAAAAATGCTGGAGAAACTCAGCGGGTGAGGCAGCATCTATGGAGCGAAGGAATAGGCGACGTTTCGGGTCGAGACCCTTTAATTATCAATACCAAATGGTATTGAATGAGTTCTTTAAAGTTTATATGGCATGTAGAAGGAAAGTTAGGAGAGTTTAAGCCTAGTCTGCATTTGGTCTCGCCAATATATCGGAGTCCTCACTGAGAACAGTGGAATAGAAAGTTAGGATGGCAAGAGAGGACATGAAGTGCCCTTGGAGGGTAGGATTAAGGAGAATCACAAAACCTTTCATTGATATATTAGCAGCAAGAGGGTAATGAGGGAAGTGTGGGTCTCCTCAGGGACCGCTGATAGAAAGGTCAGTATGGGAATGGGGAAGAGGAGTTAAAATGTTTAGCATCCAGGAGATTACGTCGGTCCAGGAAGACTAAGCTGAGTAGATGTTCAACAAAACCATCGCCCAGCCTACGTTTGGTCTCGCCGATATACAGGAGTCCATACCTGGAACAGCGGATACAGTAGATGAGGTTGGTGAACCTCTGCCTCACCTGAAAGGATTGTCGAGGTCCTTGGACGGAGTCGAGGGAGGAGGTAAAGGGACAGGTGTTGCATCTCCTGCGGTTGCAGGGGAAGGTTCCTGGGGAGGGGATGGTTTGTGTGGACCAGGGAGTAGCGGAGGTGAATGGTCTTTGTGGAAAGGGGTGGAGATGGACAAAGGACAAAGGACATTTATTGTCATGTACACCATTTCTGGTGCAGTGAAATTTGAGTTGCCATTTGCAGCACACCAATAAATAATAAAACACAATATTAAAGAACTTGACATTAAACATAAAAACATCCCCCCACAATGGTTCCCACTGTGAGGGAAGGCAGCAACGTCAGTCCTCTCCCTCTATGTTCACAACGTGGTCGGGGTCTATTTGAGGCCTCCGCAGACACCGCAACGGCGGCCCGATGTTACAGGAAGATGTGACTAGTGGTGGGATCCCGTTGGAGGTGGCGAAAATGTCGGAGGATTACTGTATGTGATGTTTGCGATGGCTGATGGGGTGAAAGGCGAGGATTAGCTGGGGTGTGTCCCTATTGCGACTGGGGGGAGGGGGAGCAAGAGCAGAGTTATGGAATATTGATAAGACACACGTTAGAATCTCATTTATGATAGAAGAGGGGAACCCCCGTTCCCTAAGGAATGATGACATCTCAGATCCCTAATGCATCTGTGATGTATGATCAGGCAACTAAACTCCTCTCATCAGCTAGAGTGCGGTCCTGACTTTGAAATTTCTTTAATCAGACTTTATCTTGCACCAAATATTATACATTCCATCATGTTTCTGTACACGGTGGATGGCTTGATTGTAATTATTTATGGCTTATTAAAAATTGGATAGCACGGAAAAAAAGCTTTTCACAGTACCACAATGCACGTGACAATAGCTAACTTAACTAACTCTTCATGTACCTGTCCGATTGTAACCCTTCGTTATACATGAAAACAAACTCCTTCTTCTCCCCGCTCCCGTCCGGGAGAAGGTACAGAAGCTTGAAAGTGCGCACCACCAGACTCAGGAACAGCTTCTCCCTCTCTGTTATCAGGATTCTGAACGGTCCTTCCATAATCTAGGGTACTGTCCGATTCGCCTCTATCCCATTGCGGACATTGGACTTTGTGTGTGGAATTGATGCGCTACAATGCTGAGAACTATATTCTGCACTCTGTATCTTCCCATTTGCTCTACCTGTTGTACTGGAGTTTAACTTGTTTGTATCTATGTATGGTATATCTGATCTGTTTGGATAGCGTGCAGAACAAAGCTTTTCACTGTACCTCGGACAATAAACCTAAACACACATACCATCCTAGGGATGACAGATGGCACAATGGGCTAAGTGTTCGGCTGGCGACCGGAAGGTAGCCGGTTCGAATCCCGCTTGGAGTGCATACTGTCGTTGTGTCCTTGGGCAAGACACTTCACCCACCTTTGCCTGTGTGTGAATGTGTGTGAATGTGTGTGAGTGATTGGTGGTGGTCGGAGGGGCCGTAGGCGCAGATTGGCAGCCACGCTTCCGTCAGTCTGCCCCAGGGCAGCTGTGGCTACAGAAGTAGCTTACCACCACCGAGTGTGACTGAGGAGTGAATGAATAATGCGATGTAAAGCGCCTTGAGTATTAGAAAGGCGCTATATAAATCCCATCCATTATTATTATTATTATCCTGACCTGGAGATATATCAACAGTTCCTGCTCTGTTGCTGCTCTGTGGGACCACCTTCATCAGAAGGACTGCAGTGGTTGAAGAGGTGACTCACCCCCACCTTTTCAAGGGCAGCTGGTGATGGAGAATAAATGCTGGCCTTGATACCCACAATAGGGAAAGATAGATCAGCCATGATTGAATGGCGGAGTAGACTTGGTGGGATGAATGGCCTAATTCTACTCCTATCACTTGTGACCCCATTCACAAATAAAACTAATTGTGGGCAGCCTTGGCCTTCTCCTGGATCCGATCAGTGTTCTCAGACTGCAGCCTTCTCGTGCCTTAAGTAGTTCCCAGGCCTGACCCCCTGACCAGACACAAGGCCCACAAGTCTGTGACCGGACGAGAGTTTAACACTTTGGCCGTGGCAGAACACATGAGGCCTAGAGGGCAGAGCTAACAAATAAATTAAATCACACCACTACCTCTGAAGGGAATGGGAACCAGCTGCTGCTCCTCCCACCAGCTCAAGGAGAAAACTTCAAGCTGTTAGCAAAATATTTTTGGTTCCAGCATGCTGCGGATGATGGGTGCGTTTCACTGTCTCAGGTTCTGCTCAGCCTGGTTGCCCCGGTAACGACATCGGAGATTTACGGACGATTAACTATTTTCAAACTTCTCGAGAAGGCCCACTTACTTTTCACAGAGAGCCCCAAGGACAGTCAAAGCCTCCGAGTCACAACCGGACAAAACCCAGGGAAACGACAATGTGAATGGAGCCTGGCGGTTACAGCAAACTCACCTTGGCCACCAGGAGACCAGGTGAGGCCACAGGTCAACTCCAAGCCCAACCCAATTGCCAATTGCCTGATTTACATCGGGGAGACCAAGCGTAGGTTGGGCGATCGTTTCGCCGAACACCTCCGCTCAGTCCGCAATAACCTACCTGAACTCCCGGTGGCTCAGCACTTCAACTCCCCCTCCCATTCCCAATCCGACCTCTCTGTCCTGGGTCTCCTCCATTGCCAGAGTGAGCAACAGCGGAAATTGGAGGAACAGCACCTCATATTCCGTCTAGGGACCTTGCGTCCGTATGGCATTAACATTGAATTCTCCCAATTTTGCTAGCCCTTGCTGTCTCCTCCCCTTCCTTAACCCTCTAGCTGTCTCCTCCCACCCTCCCATCCGCCCGCCCTCGGGCTCCTCCTCCTCCTCCCCTTTTCCTTCTTTCTCCCCCCCCCCACCCCCCATCAGTCTGAAGAAGGGTTTCGGCCCGAAACGTCGCCTATTTCCTTCGCTCCATAGATGCTGCTGCACCCGCTGAGTTTCCCCAGCAATTTTGTGTACCTTGCCTATTGTCTACATCAGGTGCTTCATCAACCAACACTTTACAAAGCCCAAATAAAGAAGTTCTCCAGTCTCACGCAACATCAAAGACTACAGCAGCACGACAAGCCCTTCGGCCCACAATGTGCTGCCATTTTTAGTATTGGTTTGTTATTGCCATACGTACTGAGATACAGTGAAAAGTTTGTTTGTGTGCTATATAATCAAACCATACACACATGATTACAATCAAGCCAGACACAAAGTACAACAGATGTGCAAAGAAAAGAAAAGTGAAAAATATATGGTTACGGTTACAGAGAAAATGCAGATAAAGAAAAGTGCAAGGGCGGCAATGAAGTAGGTTGGGAGATGGGGACTACACCCTAGCCTATGGGAGGACTATTCGGTAGTTAGATAAAATGGGGAAGAAGCTGTTCTTTCAAGCTTTCGTATCTTTGGCTCGATGGGAGAGGAGAGAAGAGGGAATGTCATTAGCCTGTCCATTCCCTCCACAGATTCTGCCTGACCCAATGTTACCCAAGCACTTTGATGTTTGTTAGAATCCAGCATCTGTATCCTTTGAGTCTTCACAAAGGTATCGCCTGAATTGGGAACTTTAGCTATGGGGAGAAATTGGATGGAATCATAGAGTCAGCCAGAAACAGGCCCTTCAGCCCAACTTGTTCATGCTGAACAGGTTTTATAGTTAGCCTTGTCCTATTTGCCTGTGTTTGGTTCATATCGAGAGAGTGCAGCATAGGTTCACCAGGTTAATTCCCGGGATGGCGGAACTGACATATGATGAAAGAATGGGTCGACTGGTCTTGTATACACTGGAATTTAGAAGGATGAGAGGACGTCTTATCGAAACATATACAATTCTCAAGGGATCACGCTAGATCAGGAAAATTTTTCCCAATGTCGGTGGAGTCCAGAACCAGGGGTCACAGTTTAAGAATAAAGGGTAGGCCATTTCAAACTATGAAGAAATATTTTTTCACCCAGAGAGTTGTGAATCTGTGGAATTCTCTGTCACAGAAGGCAGTGGAGGCCAATTCACTGGATGTTTTCAAGAGAGAGTTAAATTTAGCTCTTAGGGCTAAAGGAGTCAGGGGATATGGGGAGAAGGCAGGAACGGGGTACTGATTGTGGATGATCAGCCATGATCATATTGAATGGTGGTGCTGGCTCGAAGGGCCGAATGGCCTACTCCTGCACCTATTGTTCAATGTTTCTATATCCCTCTCTACCTTTCCTCTCTCGTCAGTCAGAAACCTTGTTCACGGGATGGACACCTTAAATATTAGAGGCATTAACTTTAAGGTGAGAAAGGCAAAGTATGCAGGAGATTTGCAGGCCAAGTTTTTATTACACATGCCTGGAACACATCTGGAACATGCCTGGAACATGTCTGGAACATGCCTGGAACACGTCTGGAACATGCCTGGAACACGACTGGAACATGCCTGGAACACAACTGGAACATTCCCGGAACACGCGTGGAACACCCTTGGAACATATGCGGAACATGCCTGGAACATTCTTGGAACATGTGTGAAACATGCCTGGCACACGCCTGGAACACGCTGCTACTTTACTTCCCCTCAACATGAGCTGGGTTTGTTGTCACATTCTTTCACCAATCCTCCAGCATTTCCGGGGCGGTCAGATTCACCGCGAGTGAGATCTGATCCATCTCAGTCCAGAATTCCTCTCGTCATTCCCAAAGTCCCAGCTGATCAAATGCACCATGTGGGGAATGTCACATTAAACCAAAGGGCTGTGTTGTCCCAGCTCCGTGATACTGACTGCATAATATAGGCTCGGTATTCCCGGCTCGGTAGTCCCGGCCCTGTAGTCCTGGCTGTGTATCACCGGCTGTGTGGTAGGAGTTGGTTGTCCCAGCTGTTTGGTACTGGCAGCGTACTAAAGGCCCTGTAGTCCCGGCTCCATGGTACTGGCCCTGTATCACTAGCTGTAGTAGGGGTGGGTAGTCCTGGCTGTTTGGTACTGCTGTGTACTAAAGGCCCTGTAGTCCCGGCTCCATGGTACTGCTGTGTACTAAAGGCCCTGTAGTCCCGGCTCCATGGTACTACTGTGTACTAAAGGCTTTGTAGTCCTGGCTCTGTAGTCCCGCTGTACATCCTACACTCAAACAGTCAACTGTACTTTTTATTCATGAGCGGGGTCACCGTGGTACCTCGCATTTATTTAAATAAACCTCTTGCTTCCTGGGCCTCAGGCTGGATCTCCATGGCAACGGAAATCCTAGCAGTTCTTTCCGTCAAGACCTAACAGAGCTTTCTTTCAAAGTAGCGGGCAAAAGGGAGTTCTCCTGAGTAACCCTCTCCCCATCAATCTCCCACCAACTCCACATTAAACACTTGGGCTCCTTCGAACATCCCCAGAAATTAATCTGCTGAAGAGCCTGTTTGAGCCGGACTTGATTTAATATGAAAAATAAACAAATAAAACTTGAGTGGGATTGCAAAGCTCCCAACTTGATGTCAGTAATCTTTAATTTCATACATCGATCTTCATGAAACATGGCCATGAAAGGAATTTCCCAGTGGGACATTCCTGCAGGAGATTATTTTGTATAACAGTTGCAGATGGATCAGCTCCATTCTGCCACCAGAAGTGCCGACTCCACCCATTTCAGTTCTTCTCCTGCATCTGAAACCTGTCAATGTGCTCGCTATCTCCAGACTTGACCATTCCAAAACATTCTTTGCTGTCACATCTACACCCTACAATAGACAATAGGTGCAGGAGTAGGCCATTCGGCCCTTCAAGCTAGCACCGCCATTCAATGTGATCATGGCTGATCATCCCCAATCAGTACACCTGGATGAATCAGTTAATGCACAACCCTGATGCCAACAGGCCGATCCAAAAGATTACGTCACATGGTGATTTGGCAAATTGGATCCAACTGGCTGAGTTAAGGACAGAGGGTTGTGGTGGAGGGGTGATGAGGGGTTTGTGACAAATGGTGCTCCACAAGGTTCAGTGCTGAGACCTCAGTTGTTTGTGACCTAAATATAAATATAGAAATGATGTGGATGAAAATGTAGGCAGTGTGATCAGTACACTTGCAGATGACACACAAATTGGAGTTGTGGATAAATCAGGGAGGTTGTCAAACAAAACAGTCGGGTATAGATCAGTTGGACATTTTGGTGGAGAAACGGCAGAGGAGTTTGATCTGTGCAAATGTGAGGTGCTGCACTTTGAGAGGTCGAATGTAAGAGGAAAATATACAGTAAATGCAGGATGCTCAGATGTATTGATATACAGAACGATCTTGGGTTACGTCAATTGATCCCTGGGCATATGGGTTTAGATAGAGCATCTTGGTTGGCAGGGACGTGCTGGGTTATTTCTGTGCCAAATGACTCTATTTCCCAGTGTGTTGATCAGGACTGGAGCCAGTGGTTAAATATCTGTGTTGTTGAATCCCAAGATGCTTGTCCAATATTCCCTCTTGCCACATGTTTATACAAAGTCGCACTGATCCTACACACTCTATGGAATTGTGACATTTAGTCTACACTATGTCTCCTCTTTCTGCTGGAGTATAACAATTCCAAGTCCGGTCCATGACATTTCATTTGTTACACGCCTGCCCACTCCCCCAGCTTATCTGTCTGTCAGCATTTATTGCTATTCTCCATATTATTCACCAACTTGCAACCTTTGTGTTTTACACAAATTTGGAAATGGCTAAAGAATTAAGATATATTTTCAGAAACACAGTAAGTCAAACACTGACCCAAGGGAACCGTCTGCTCTCCCGATGTCTGAAGAATAAACCGCTTTCTGCCTTTTCTAGCTAATTTCCTCTACAGACCCCCAACTCCCGTGGACTTCAGTTATCCTCACCAGTCATTTGGGACTTTTAAAAATCCAAACAGATGACAATAGACAATAGACACTAGACAATAGGTGCAGGAGTAGGCCATTCGGCCCTTCGAGCCAGCACCGCCATTCAATATGATCATGGCTGATCATCCCCATTACATTCCATTTGTCAGGTTCCCCCTTCATCCAGTGAAATAGTAAATCAGCTTGGTCAAACACAACTTGCCTTCAACAAATCGGTACTATCTGACCTGTGCCCTGATGATTATTTCTAGTTTTCTTGGTATAACTGCTAAACTGATAGCCCACAAGTCCCTGCCGTGTCCAAGGACAATTTGCCAGTCCTCTGGCAACCCTCCTGCTTCTGAAGGGTGTTGGAGAATATATCCATTAGAAGAACACCGCTCAGCAAGGTGCATTATAACCATGGGAGATGAAGAAAAGGGGCATGAGGTTATCCACTTTGGTAGCAAAAACAGGAAGGTAGATTACTATCTAAATGACGTCAAGTTGGGAAAAGGGGAAGTGCAATGGGATCTGGGGGTCCTTGTTCATCAGTCTATGAAAGTAAGTATGCAGGTACAGCAGGCAGTGAAGAAAGCGAATGGCATTTTGGCCTTTATAACAAGAGGAATCGAATATAGGAGCAAAGAGGTCCTTCTGCAGTTGTACAGGGCCCTAGGGGGACCACACCTGGAGTATTGTGTGCAGTTTTGAGGAAGAATATTCTTGCTATTGAGGAAGGATATTCTTGCTATTGAGGGAGTTCAGCGAAGGTTTATGAGGTTAATTCCTGGGATGGTGGGACTGTCATATGCTGAGAGAATGGAGCAGCTGGGCTTGTACACTCTGGCGTTTAGAAGGATGAGAGGCAATATCATTGAAACATATAAGACTGTTAAGGGTTTGGACACGCTAGAGCCAAGAAACATGTTCCCGATGTTGGGGGAGTCGAGAACCAGGGGCCACAGTTTAAGAATTAGCAGTAAGCCATTTAGAACAGAGATGAGGAAACACTTTTTCACACAGAGAGTTGAGAGTCTGTGGAATTCTCTGCATCAGAGGGTGGTGGAGGCAGGTTCTCTGGATACTTTCAAGAGAGAGCTAGATAGGGCTCTTAAAAATAGCGGAGTCAGAGGATATGGGGAGAAGGCAGGAACGGGGTACTGATTGGGAATGATCAGCCATGATCACATTGAATGGCGGTGCTGGCTCGAAGGGCCGAATGGCCTACTCCTGCACCTATTGTCTATTATCTATTGAGAAGGTCGGTCAACCTTTGGAGCTGGCTGCAGCATACAACGATCACCCAAACCTGATGGCAGAGCAAGTTCCAGGATCTTCTCCGCAACCATTTTCACATTTTCCATTGCGCACCTCCAGCTGACAGTTTTGACAGCATCATCCTCTCCCGAGATACAAAGTCTTCCGTCCCACGGGACAGATCAGCTCCTTCGTCTCTCACTAGCCCCATTTGGTAACAGAAAACCTGGACATGTTTAAGATCATGAGGGAAATAGATAGGTCGAATGCACTGTCTTTTATCCAGAGTAAGGGAATTGAGAACCAGTAGACTTGGTTTTAATAGGAACCCTAGGGGCAACTTTTTCCACACAGGAGGTGGTGGGTATACAGAACGAGCTGTCAAAGGAAGAAGTTGATGCAAGTACAATAACACCATTTAAAAGTCATTTGGACAAGCCCATGGATAGAAAAGGTTTGGATGTATATGGGCCAAATGCAGGCAGGTAGAACTACTATAGGTTTTTGGCCATCTGTTTCCATGCTGTATGACTTGTTGGGTCTATTTCCTTTTTATGTTAACTGACATTAATTTCTTATACTGGACCACTTAGACAAGAAGAACACTTATGTCAGACTGTTGTTCATCGACTACGGTTTGACGTTCAACCCCTCTAAACATCATCCACTTCAGGGGACTGGGCCTCTGCTCATCCTCATGTAGCTGGATCCTCAACCTTCATCAACAGAACGCAATCAGTATGAATTGGCAACAACATCTCCTTCTCGCTGACCATCAGCATGGGGTCACCTCAAGGCTAAGAGATCAATCCCTGCTCTCCACCCATGCAGTGTGGCCAAACATAGTGCCAACAACATCACTAAATCCACAGACAGCACCGCCATTGTTGGTCAAATCTCAGGTACGGGTGAGTCAGGGTACAGGAGGGGGGTTGATAATCTTGTTGAGTGGTGCCAGAACAATCTTACTCTTAGTCTTGGCAAAACCATAGATTATGATTGTTGATTCAGGATGGGAAGTCCAAGCCCTTGAACATGTCCCGACCAGTGGCATGACAATGGAAAGAATCAATTGCTTTAAGTTCCTGGGTGTGCCCTGGGCCTGGCACTCTGATCAATCATAACTCAAGCTCATCAATGCCTCTACTGCCTCAGAAGGGATGTCACTGAATACTCCATTGAACTTCTACAGGTATATGGTGGAGAACACAAAGACCTGGTTCGGTAACTTGAATGTCCAAGAATGAAGGAAGCTATAGAAAGTGGTCCACCCATAGATAGATATTGGCCTCTCCAACATTGAAGGAATCTATAGGAAGCCCTGCCTCAAGAAGGCAGATAATATCATCAAAGATTCATATCACCCTGGCCACGCTCTCATCTCGCTCTTACCACCGAGGAGAAGGTGCAGGAGCCAGAGGCCGTTCATTTGCAACAGCAAGTAAGAAATTCATTGTTTAATTCCTGGTGCAGATGACAACTTAATGATTTATGTCAGGAAAATGACCTCTCCCTCAACATCACAGCTAGTATCACCTTCAGGAAGCTTGTACATGCCGATCAGCCTCAATGGTGCCAAGTTGGAAATGGTTGAGAGTTTCAAGTTCCTCGGCATAAATATCACCAACAATCTGTCACAGACCAACTACATAGAAGCAACAGCCAAAAAACACTCTACTTCCCGAGGAGTCTGGGGAAATTCAGACGTCTCCAAAAATTTTTACTAACTTCTGCAGATGCACTGTAGCGCACGCTAGGGTAGCATCACAGCTTGGTTTGAGAATAGTTGCAGGGAATTGTAGATGTAGCCCAGTCCATCACACAGACCACACTCCCCACCATTGTAGATGTAGCCCAGTCCATCACACAGACCACACTCCCCACCATTGTAGATGTAGCCCAGTCCATCACACAGATCACACTCCCCATCATTGTAGATGTAGCCCAGTCCATCACACAGACCACACTCTCCTCCATTGTAGATGTAGCCCAGTCCATCACACAGACCACACTCCCCACCATTGAAGATGTAGCCCAGTCCATCACACAGACCACACTCCCCACCATTGTAGATGTAGCCCAGTCCATCACACAGACCACACTCCCCACCATTGTAGATGTAGCCCAGTCCATCACACACCACACTCCCCATCATTGTAGATGTAGCCCAGTCCATCACACAGACCACACTCCCCACCATTGTAGATGTAGCCCAGTCCATCACACAGACCACACTCCCCATCATTGTAGATGTAGCCCAGTCCATCACACAGACCACACTCCCCACCATTGTAGATGCAGCCCAGTCCATCACACAGACCACACTCCCCACCATTGTAGATGTAGCCCAGTCCATCACACAGACCACACTCCCCACCATTGTAGATGTAGCCCAGTCCATCACACAGACCAGGTTTCCCATCATTGTAGATGCAGCCCAGTCCATCACACAGACCACACTCCCCATCATTGTAGATGTAACCCAGTCCATCACACAGACCACACTCCCCACCATTGTAGATGTAGCCCAGTCCATCACACAGACCACACTCCCCACCATTGTAGATGTAGCCCAGTCCATCACACAGACCACACTCCCCACCATTGTAGATGTAGCCCAGTCCATCACACAGACCAGGTTTCCCATCATTGTAGATGCAGCCCAGTCCATCACAGACCACACTCCCCATCATTGTAGATGTAGCCCAGTCCATCACACAGACCAGGTTTCCCATCATTGTAGATGTAGCCCAGTCCATCACACAGACCACACTCCCCATCATCGACTCCATCTACACATCACGCTGCCTCGGAAAAGCAGCCAAAATAATCCCACCCAAGTAGATCTCACTGGCCCTCCACTCCGCTCTGGACCACTTAGACAACAAAAACCCATATGTCTGGCTGTTATTCATTGATTACAGCTCGGCATTTAATACAATCATCCCCTCCAAGCTGGTTACCAAACTCGCAGAACTGGGTCTCTGCGCATCCCTCTGCAATTGGATCCTCGACTTCCTCATTCACAGACCACAGACTGTTCGAATTGGTGGAAAGGTGTCAGCCTCGATAACAATCAGCACGGGAGCACCTCAAGGCTGCGTGCTCAGCCCCCTGCTGTACTCACTCTATACTCATGACTGCATAGCCGGTCATAGTGCGAACTTCATCATCAAGTTCGCTGATGACACCACTGTTGTGGAACATATCACTGATGGGGACGAGTCAAAGTATAGAAGAAAGATCGACCGACTGACCAAATGGTGCCAGCACAATAACCTGGCCCTCAACACCAGCAAAACCAAGGAACTGATTGTGGACTTTGGAAGGGGTAGGATAGGGACCCACAGTCCCATTTATATCAATGGGTCGATGGTGGAAAGGGTCAAGAACTTCAAATTCTTGGGCGTGCACATCTCTGAAGATTTCTCCTGGTCCGAGAACACTGATGCAATTATAAAGAAAGCACATCAGCGCCTCTACTTCCTGTGAAGATTACGGAGAGTCGGTTTGTCAAGGATGACTCTCTCTAATCTACAGGTGCACAGTAGAGAACATACTGACCGGTTGCATCGTGGCTTGGTTCGGCAACTTGAGCGCCCAGGAGCGGAAAAGACTACAAAAAGTAGTAAACACTGCACAGTCCATCATTGGCTCTGACCTCCATATCATCGAGGGGACCTACCGCAGTCGCTGCCTCAAAAAGGATGGCAGCATCATCAAGGTCCCACACCATCCTGGCCACACACTCATCTCCCCGCTACCTTCAGGTAGAAGATACAGGAGCCTGAAGACTGCAACGTCCAGGTTCAGGAATAGCTACTTCCCCACAGCCATCAGGCTATTAAACTCAACTCAAACAAAACTCTGAACATTAATAGCCCATTATCTGTTTATTTGCACTTTATCTGTTTACTTATTCATGTGTGTATATATTTATATAATGGTATATGTACACACTGATCTGTTCTGTATTCATGCCTGCTATATTCTGTTGTGCTGAAGCAAAGCAAGAATTTCATTGTCCTATCTTGGGCACATGACAATAAACTCTCTTGAATCTTGAATCCTTCTTCTCCCCATTCCCATTGGGCAGAAGATACAGAAGGTTGAAAGTGTGTACTATCAGATTTGCCCCTGCAGTTATAGAACATAAAACAGGAGCTATAGCTACAGGGACAGGTTGGACAAATGGATTGTTTTCTGTGGAACACAGTAGGCTGCGGGAAGACTTGATAGAGGTATATAAAATGATGATAGGGTAGACAGGACCTATTTTCCTGGCTGGGTTAGGGTTAGGGTTTATCAAATACTAAAGGGGATAATTTCAAAAGAGATGTGCAGAGCAGGTTTTTTTTCTACAGAGAGGGTAAGTGCCTGGAACCTGATGCCAGGGGTAGTGGTTGAGGCAGATATAACAGTGGCATTTAGAGTCTTTTGGATAGGCACATGGAAATGCAGGGAATGGAGGGTATGAATTATGCACAGGTAGATAAAAGATGGTCTTGGGATCACGTTTATCATGGACATTGTGGGTCGGAGGGCCTGTTCTTGTCCTGTACTGTTCCATGTTTTTTGTAAAGGAGCTACTAGAAGAGGTATAGTGACCAAGTCCATTCTGCCCAGGTTGCTATTGAGTGGGAATGTTGGAGGCGCCAACTCTACCCATTGGGGTAATGCCAGATAAGTGAAGCATTGCATTATTCCAATGTTCTGATCAAAAGAGAGCAAGAATAAGTCACAATGTTTAAAAGGCATTTGGACTGGCAGATGACTAGGGAAGATGTAGATATAGAGTTAGTATGTGTAAATAGAATCAAAGTCATCGATTTGTACAGTATAGAAATAGGCCCTTCGGCCCACCACGGCTGTCTATACTAACCCCACATGCATTCATTCTATATTCCAGAGCAGTCCAGATGCTTCTTCCATGTTGTTAACTTCCTGCCTCCTCCTCTGGCAGTTCATTCCAGATGCCAATTACTGAAAGATTTACCGTCAGATCCCCTCCTCCCTCTCACCACCAAAACTAGTCCCAGCCAATCCAATCTCTCCTGATAACTTCCACCTCCCAATGCCGCTAAAATCCTTGTGAATCTTTTCTGCACCCTCTTGATCTCAATCACATTTTTTCTGTAGCTTGGTGACCAGATGGTGCACAATACTCCAAGTGGAACCTTGTCTATGTCTTGTACAACTGCAATGTGAAATCCCAATGCCTCAGTTCAAGTCAGGATTAATTAAACAGATGTCCTGGGTCAAGAACGACAACCATCTGAGTGAAGAACTTTCACCTCGACTCAGTCCTAAACAGCCTTAAGGGCCTGTCCCACCAGCATACGATAGCATGCGTCTAGCGCGACCAAATGTGGTCGCTTGAGGCGTACGGCCTTGCGGGGCCAGTCCCACTTCGATCAGCGCAGGCGTATGGAGTTGTGCGGGGCTGGTCCCGACAATGGCTCCAAAAATCTTGCACTGTCCAAACATTCCGCGCGCCAACGGCCTGTCGGCCCGCAGGCGCATTGAGGGCGTACGCAGCGTCTCGACGGCGTATGCAGCGTCTCGACGGCGTACACCTAGCGCATGCCGTTGCACGATGACGTCACCGCCCGACGCCGTGCGACGTCCAAATTTAGTCGGCCCGCCTCCTGCCCAGCTGATTGGTGAGTTTGGCGTAAATTACGTCACGCGCAAACTTTGCACGTACTTACCACAAACTTAGCGCGAACTCCGCTTCCGTTTGGTCGCGCTAGACGCATGCAATCGCATGCTGGTGGGACAGTCCCTTTATTCTAAGCCAGGTAACTCCAGGCCAGGGATGTATATCAGGAGGCACCTTGTTATAGGAAAGATATTGTCAAGCTTGAAAGGGTTCAGAAAAGATTTACGAGGATGTTGCCAGGACTAGAGGGTGTGAGCTAAAGGGAGAGGTTAAGGAGGCTGGGTCTCTATTCCATGGAACGCAGGTGGATGAGGGGAGATCTTATAAAGGTATACAAAATCACGAGAGGAATAGATCGGGTAGATGCACAGAGTCTTTTACCCAGAGTAGGGGAATCGAGGACCAGAGGACATAGGTTCAAGGTGAAGGGGAAAAGATTTAATAGGAATCCAAGGGGTAGCTTTTTCACACAGAGGGTGGTGGGTGTATGGAACAAGCTGCCAGAGGAGGTAGTTGAGGCTGGGACTATCCCATCGTTTAAGAAACAGTTGGACAGGTACATGGATAGGAGAGGTTTGGAGGGATATGGACCAAGCGCAGGCAGGTGGGACTAGTGTAGCTGGGGCATTGTTGGCCAGTGTGGGCGAGTTGGGCCGAAGGGCCTGTTTCCACACTGTATCACTCTATGACTATGTAGATGGGAATCATGACAGAAGCCTCCTCATGGCTATGCCCGGAAACAATGACACGATGCACTCTGTGATGCGTCGGGCAACCAATTCTGTCAACGTTGGACAACGACAGAAACCAACAGCGAGCTATATCGTCTGACACATGAGCGAACAAACTATGTAGACAACAGACTAAGCTCTGATCCCACGCTGCAATCAAACCCTCTCCTGATAACGAGCAACACGTCAGCTGCCCTTCTAATGTCCCTTTATTGGGACGACAGATGGCACAATGGGCTAAGTGTTCGGCTGCCAACCGGAAGGTAGCCGGTTCGAATCCCGCTTGGAGTGCATACTGTCGTTGTGTCCTTGGGCAAGACACTTCACCCACCTTTGCCTGTGTGTGAATGTGTGTGAATGTGTGTGAGTGATTGGTGGTGGTCGGAGGGGCCGTAGGCGCAGATTGGCAGCCACGCTTCCGTCAGTCTGCCCCAGGGCAGCTGTGGCTACAGAAGTAGCTTACCACCACCGAGTGTGACTGAGGAGTGAATGAATAATGCGATGTAAAGCGCCTTGAGTATTAGAAAGGCGCTATATAAATCCCATCCATTATTATTATTATTAATGCATTCTGTGCGTGGCCTTCAGTGACGTGCGCAGGCACTGAGCTCCCTCTGATCAACATCTCTCAACATTTTACCCTCTACTTTTTTGTTGTGGCACCAACGTGAATGGCCTGACATTTACTACAATATTTTCTCACATACCAACGACACAAAGTTCATCGTAAAAATGATACATCAGCCTGTCAGCACCACTTTACCCACATATTAAAATGATCATCGAGTGGCTGTTACATGTAGAACGTGTGAAGGAAATAATCTCAAGTATTAACAGTGAATGTGACTGTGCGTGTACAAGCTGAGACACTTCCTCAAGGCAGCTTCACTGTGACTAAAACAAGAAGTCATCTCATTGGCACCAGAATGGTGAAAGCTGCAGCTCCTGGAGCCGGCTACAAAGTTCTTTCCCTATGCTTTGTTGCAAATCACTGCTCACTTCCCCCCCACCAACAAACCTTACACCCCTCCCCCATCACAAAATTAAAACCACATCTTGAGCATCTCGCCCCGACCCCCAAGTAAACTGAGCGAGTCAGGCGGATTGGTCAATCAATGTTGCTTTGGTTCGGTTCCCAGGGAGTGCTGGTACACGCCAGCCCATCCGGGGAAGAGTGACGGGCCTGAGATGACCAGAGTTAATGGATCAGCTGAGTGGCTGAGCAAGCTGGCCCCGAGTTTTGCTGGGATTCACTGTCCGGAACTGCCGAGAGTTATTAGCTTAGGGTGAGAACAAACACCTGGGGGTCTTGGCAACAGCTATAACACTGTTCTCTCCTTTATGTAAATCACATGAGCTGGGCCCCTCATCCCATTCACTGGCCTTGTGCCAAAGAGCTTAAAGTGCTGGCTCTGCACGCCTGTAAAACCCTTCAACTCCTGCAGAATCTTTTACTGTCAATTCTGCTCTCTAGAAGCTTATGACTCACAACGGTGGAACAGAGGCAGAAGGAGGCCCTTCAGCCCATTGTTCCTGCTGTAACTGAATACTGTCTTCACCAATCTTTCCCCTCTTATTTGGAGTATTGTGTGCGGTTCTGATCGCCCCGTTACAGGAAGGATGCGGGGGCTTTGGAGAGGGTGCAGGGGTGGTTTACAAGAATTATGCCTGGATTAGTGATTTCCAGCACCAGGGAGGGGTTGGACAGACTGGGATTGTTTTCTCTGGAACGTTGCAGGATGAGGGGAGACTTGATAAAACTCTTTAAAATTAGGAGAGGTATAGATATGGTAGACAGTCAGAATCTTTTTCTCAATAGAGTGGAAATATCCAACCCGCGAGGGCATAGCTACAAATATAGACCATAGGTGCAGGGATAGGCCATTCGGCCCTTCGAGCCAGCTGATCATGGCTGATCATCCTAAATCAGTACCCTGTTCCTGCGTTCTCCCCATGTCCCTTGATTCTGTGGAGAAGCGGGAAGTTTAACGGAGATGTGCGCGGCACGTTTTTTATTTTACACATAGAGTAATGGGTGCCTGGAACACATTGCCAGGGGTGGTGGTGGAGGCAGATTCCATTGTGGTGTTTAAGAGGCTATTGGATAGGCACGTGGATATGCAGGGAATGGAGGGATGTGGACTATGTACAGGCAGAGGAGATTAGTTTAACTTGGCATTGTGTTTGACACCAACATGGTGAGCCAAAGGGCCTGTTCCTATGCTGTACTATTTGATTTTCTCTAGACCACTTTTCTCCACTAACCCTGTGTGCCTGCATCCACACAGCCAGGGGCACATTATGCCTAGATCACAACCATGAGAATTCTGAAGGTTTCAATGAGATATTGATGCTTTGCATTCTCATGTCCAAGCAGAAGTAAGAAAATCACTATTGGTCTTTACATCCTCTGGTTACTGTAACCTTATTCACAGGCATGTGGCAAAGCTAATTGTGTAGGAATTGCAGATGCTGGTTTAAATGGAAATAGACACAAAAAGCTGGAGTAACTCAGCGGGTCAGGCAGCATCTCTGGAGAAAAGGAATAGTTGACATTTCGGGTCAAGACCCTTCTTCAGGGTCACCTATTCCTTTTCGCCAGAGATGCTGTCTGACTCGCTGAGTTACTCTAGCTTTTTGTGTCCCTCTTGGGAACATTAATTGTTTTGCTGGAAGCTACATTCCGAAAGAGGGTTAGGGTTATTTCCCCTGGAGTAGACAAGGTTCAGATGGGAAATGACTGGTGTATAAAATAAGGGGGTATATACAGTGCCCTCCGTAATGTTTGGGACAAAGACCCATCATTCATTTATTTGCCTCTGTACTCCACAAGTTGAGATTTGTAATAGAAAAAAACTCACATGTGGTTAAAGTGCAAATTGTCAGATTTTGATAAAGGCCATTTTTATACATTTTGGTTTCACATCACTCCATCCTGAACCCCATCTCCTCATTGAAACCCGCTACACCTGAAGGTTCTGACCCCCCCCCCCCCCAAATCCCATGGTGGCATTGAGTAGCGTCAGTGCCCAATCACTGGTCAGACAAAAATTGAGCCTACAATGTTCCAGCTCCATCAGTTTTCCTTTTTTTGGGCCAAATATCAATCTGGGATAGAAGCATAGAAACATAGAAATTAGGTGCAGGAGTAGGCCATTCGGCCCTTCGAGCCTGCACCGCCATTCAATATGATCATGGCTGATCATCCAACTCAGTATCCCGTACCTGCCTTCTCTCCATACCCTCTGATCCCCTTAGCCACAAGGGCCACATCTAACTCCCTCTTAAATATAGCCAATGAACTGGCCTCGACTACCCTCTGTGGCAGAGAGTTCCAGAGATTCACCACTCTCTGTGTGAAAAAAAGTTATTCTCATCTCGGTTTTAAAGGATTTCCCCCTTATCCTTAAGCTGTGACCCCTTGTCCTGGACTTCCCCAACATCGGGAGCAATCTTCCTGCATCTAGCCTGTCCAACCCCTTAAGAATTTTATAAGTTTCTATAAGATCCCCTCTCAATCTCCTAAATTCTAGAGAGTATAAACCAAGTCTATCCAGTCTTTCTTCATAAGACAGTCCTGACATCCCAGGAATCAGTCTGGTGAACCTTCTCTGCACTCCCTCTATGGCAATAATGTCCTTCCTCAGATTTGGAGACCAAAACTGTACGCAATACTCCAGGTGTGGTCTCACCAAGACCCTGTACAACTGCAGTAGAACCTCCCTGCTCCTATACTCAAATCCTTTGCTATGAAAGCTAACATACCATTCGCTTTCTTCACTGCCTGCTGCACCTGCATGCCTACTTTCAATGACTGGTGTACCATGACACCCAGGTCTCGTTGCATCTCCCCTTTTCCTAGTCGGCCACCATTGAACGGACTTAAAATTCAAACATGTGTGGCTCATGTGTGACTCATACACAATGTCCCCTCAAACTGAGCTGGGACAGTACGGGTTTGATGCAGAGAGAAGTTTCCTTTGCACTGACAGCCCGGAGATTGGGGGAGCAAAGGTCGCAATGAGGTTTGTTATTTTAAAACAAAAAGGAAAACTGTTAGATAAGGAGTAAACCTTCCTCATCGGTGTCCCTTTATACCGTCTCAGGGCACGGGCAGTCTGGGTTGGTCATAGATTTTAAAAATCACGTTAGACACAGAATGAAGCAAATGAAGCTGCTGCTATATTAAACGGTACAATGATTGGAGCCCCCAAATCATGTCAGTGAGCGAGGTTCTGGTCACAGCCTGACACTCGAGCAGCAGAAACAGGAGACAAAGAGAGGCCTTGTGGGGTGAATAGGGTGATCACAGGGGTGTGTGTGAATTATAAGGTTGAGTGGGAGCAGGTTTCAATGTCACGGATATTCACTGGGATCACTTTCTGTGACCAGTAAACAGCTGGTCTAAGAGAGAAAGGGTCATAATGGCCCAAATCTCAGGCAACAAAGCCGGACAAGAGGTGGGACAGAAGAGCATTTTTGGGATGGTGAGTTTCAAGGTGGTCGCAGACGGCCTGGAAATAAGGTCATTAAATGAGGACAGTTTCAATGTCATAAAACAAGGTCTGGTCGACATGTTCCGTTCCTATAGCAGATAGAGGCAGGCCTATATATACAAGGAGTCATTTTAAAGTGAAATAGTTGGAGTTCAGAGCCAATGAACAATGAAAGGTAAAATATGTGCAAGGAACCCCAGATGTGAAATGTTATCTGGGAGACAAATAGAAACACAGAAACATAGACAATAGGTGCAGGAGTAGGCCATTCAGCCCTTCCAGCCAGCACCGCCATTCAATATGAACATGGCTGATTATCTAAAATCAGTACCCCGTTCCTGCTTTTTCCCCATATCCATTGATTCCTTTCGGTCCTTTGAGCTAAATCGAACTCCCTCTTGAAAACATCCAGTGAATTGGCCTCCACAGATTCACAACTCAGTTTTAAATGCTCCTGGTTCTGGACTCCCCCAACATCGGGAGTTCCTGCATCTAGCCTGTTCAATCCTTAAAGAATTTTATATATTTCACTAGGAATCTCCCTCTCATCCTTCTAAATTCCAGTGAATACAAGCCCAGTCGCTCCATTCTCTCAGCATACGTCAGTCCCGCCATCCCGGGAATTAACCTGGTGAACCTACGCTCCACTCCCTCAATAGCAATAATGTCCTTCCTCAAATTAGGAGACCAAAATTGCACACAATACTCTCACCAAGGCCCTGTACAACTGCAGTAGGACATCCTTGCTCCTAAACTGAAATCCTCTCGCAATGAAGGCCAACATGCCATTAGCTTTCTTCACTGCCTACTGTACCTGCATGTTTAGTTTCAGTGACTGGTGCACAAGCACACCTTGTCTTGTTGTACCTCCCCTTTTCCTAATCTGACACCATTCAGTCTGAAGAAGGGTCTCGACCCAAAACGTCACCAATTCCTTCTTTCCAGAGATGCTGCCTGGCCCGCTTAGTTACTCCAGCATTTTTAAGTCAAGTCAAGTCAAGTTTATTCGTCACATACACATACGAGATGTGCAGTGAAATGAAAAGTGGCAATGCTCGCGGACTTTGTGCAAAAAGACAAACAAACAAACAACCAAACAAATTTTGTGTCTACCTTTGATCTGCATTTCTTTTCTACACAATTCCAATAATAATCTGCCTACCTGTTCATACCACCAAAGTGGATAACTTCACATTTATCCACAATACACTGCATCTGCCATGCATCTGCCCACTCACCCAACCTATCCAAATTACCCTACAGCCTCATAGCATCCTCCTCGCAGCTCGCACTGCCACCGAGCTTTGTGTCATTGGCAAACCTAGAGATGTCACATTTAATTCCCTTGTCTAAATCATTCATATATATTGTAAGCAACTGGGGTCCTAGCACCGAGCCTTGCGGTACCCCACTAATCACTGCCTGCCATTCTGAAAAGGACCCGTTAATTCCTACTCTTTCCTTCCTGTCTACCAACCAGTTCTCTATCCATGTCAATATCCTGCCCCCAATACCATGTACTTTACTTTTGCACACTAATCTCTTGTGTGGACCTTGTCAAAGGCTTTTTGAAAGTCCAGATATACCACATCCACTGGCTCTCCATTATCCATTCTACTTGTCACATCCTTAAAAAATTCTAGAAGATTAGTCAAGCATGATTTCCCTTTCATAAATCCATGCTGACTATGACCGGTCCTGTCACTGCTTGACAAATGCACTGCTATAACATCTTTAATAATTCCCCATTACCGATGTCAGGCTAGCTGGCCTATAATTCCCCGTTTTCTCTCTCCCTCCTTTCTTAAAACGTGGAGTCACATTGGCTACCCTCCAGTCCACAGGAACTGATCCAGAGTCGAAAGAACATTGGAAAATGATCACCTATGTCCAAGACACCTCACACGCTCTTCGTCCCCTCCATGACTTCCGTTTTCCATGACCCCACTCCCTCATCTTCACCATGGATGTCCAGTCACTCTACACCTCCATCCCCCACCAGGAGGGCCTTAAAGCCCTCCGTTTCTTCCTCGACCGCAAACCAACCAATCCCCGTCTACTAATACTCTCCTCCTCCTAGCGGAGCTGGTCCTTACCCTCAACAACTTTTCATTTAACTCTTCCCATTTCCTCCATCTGCAAGGCGTAGCTATGGGCACGTGCATGGGCCCCAGCTATGCCTGCTTCTTTGTAGGGTACGTCGAATAATCCTTGTTCGAGGCGTACCGTGGCCCTATCCCCCGAACTCTACCTCCGCTACATAGACAACTACATTGGTGCTACCTCCTGCAACCACACACAACTCACTGACTTCATCCATTTCACCACTAACTTCCATCCGACACTCAAATTCATCTGGACCATTTCCGACATCTCCCTACCCTTTCTAGACCTCACTATCTCCATCGCAGGTAACAGACTACTGACCGATATCTACTACAAACCCGCTGACTCCCATGGCTATCTGACTACACTTCTTCCCATCCTGCTTCCTGTAAGGACTCTATCCCCTACTCCCAATTCCTCCGTCTACGCCGCATCTGCACCCAGGATGAGGTGTTCCAAACCAGGGCATCGGAGATGTCCTCATTCTTTAGGGAACGGGGGTTTCCCTCTTCGACTATAGATGAGGTTCTCACCAGGGTCTCCTCTATATCCCGCAGCTCCGCTCTCACTCCCCATCCCCCACTCGCAACAAGGGCAGAGTCCCCCTTGTCCTCACCTTCCACCCTACCAGCCGTCACATACAACAGATAATCCTCCGACATTTTTGCCAACGGGATCCCACCACTGGCCACATCTTTCCATCTCCTCCCCTGGTCAATTCGTCCCTTCCCACCCAAATCACCCCTCCCGTGGTACTTTCCCTTGAAACTGCAGGAAATGCTACACTTGGCGCTTTACCCCCCCCCCCCCCCCCCCTTGACTCCATCTAAGAACCCAAGCAGTCTTTCCAGGTGAGGCAGAGGTTCACCTGCACCTCCTCCATCCTCATCTATTGCATCCGCTGCTCTAGGTGTCAGCTGCTCTACATCGGTGAGACCAAACGCAGGCTTGGCAATCTCTTCACCCAACACCTCATTCAGTCCGCAATAACCAACCTGATCTCCCGGTGGCTCAGCACTTCAACTCCCCCTCCCATTACGAATCCAACGTTTCTGTCCTGGGCCTCCTCAATTGCCAGAATGAGGCCCACCGCAAATTGGAGGAGCAGCCCCTCATATTTTGCTTGGGTAGTTTACACCCAGCGGTATGAACATTGACTTCTCCAATTTCAGGTAGTCCTTGCTTTCTCTCTCCTTCCCCTCCCCTTCCCAGCTCTCCCACAGCTCACTGTCTCCGCCTCTTCCTTTCTTTTTCCCGCCCCCCCCCCGACAATAGTCTGAAGAAGGGTCTTGACCCGAAACGTCGCCTATTCCTTCGCTCCATAGATGCTGCCTCACCTGCTGAGTTTCTCCATCACTTTTGTCTACCTTTGATTTTTCCAGCATCTGCAGTTCTTTCTTAAACACCAATGCATCCACGATTTCTAGGACCACCTCCTTGAATACTCTGCGATGCAGACCATCAGGCCCTTCAGTTCCTCCCTCCCACTAGATCCTCGGCCCCTTAGTATTTCCGGGAGATTGTTCGTGTCTTCCTTAATGAAGACAGAACCAAAGTACTTGTTTAACTGTTCTGCCATTTCTTTGGTTCCCATTATAAATTCACCTGTCTCTGACTGTAAGGGACCTACATTTGTCTTCACTAATATTAGAGTCAGTTTTTATATTCCCCGAAACCTTTCTTTCATGCTCCTTTTCCCCCTTTTAATTAACCCCTTTGTCCTCCTCTGTTGCGTTCTAAATTTCTCCCAGTCCTCCGGTTTGCTGCTTCCTATGGCCAATTTATATGCCTCTTCCTTGGATTTAACACTATCCATGATTTCCCTCGTTAGCCACGGTTGAGCTGCCTTCCCCGTTTTATTTTTTCACCAGACAGGGATGAACAATTGTTGTAAGTCATCCATGCAATCTTAAAGTCTTTGCCATTGACTCCCCACCGTCAACCCTTTAAGTACTATTTACCAGTCTATCCTAGCCAATTTCCGTCTCATACCTTCAAAGTCTCCTCTATTCAAGTTCAGGACCCTAGTCTCTGAATTAACCGTGTCACTCTCCATCCTAATGCAGAATTCCACCATATTATGGTCACTGTTGCCAAAGGGGCTTTGCACAACAAGATCACTAACTAATCCTTCCTCATTACACAATACCCAATCTAGGACGACCTGCCCTCTTGTCGGTTCCTCTACATATTGGTTTTTAAACCCATCAGCCATGCTACCAATTTTGGAAAAAGGAGGCAGAAAATGCTGGAGTAACTCAGCGGGTCAGGCAGCATCTGTGGAGAACATGGATAGGTGACGTTTCACAGAGTGCTGGAGTAACTCAATGGGTCAGGCAGCATTTCTGGAGAAGATGGATAGGTGACGTTTTGGGTCGAGATCCTTTTTCAGATGAATGAGGAAAGGAGAGAAACTGTAGGTAATGAAAATTGAAAATAGGGGAGGTGATTCAGGAATATAGACAATAGACAATAGACTATATAATAGACAATATAAAATGTGTAGGGGGATTACAGCAGAAAGGATTCTGTAAAATCACCGAGCTTTTAATGAGTGTATTAAGACTTAACTTCGCCCACCATTTCCATCCAGGTTGACTGCCAACACTGGTGATTGGGATTATAGTAGATTCGTCAGTCAAGGCTGGTGTAAACCACAAAGCAGATACAAGGTGTAATCCTGCTCACCAGCTCAGTGTGACTGTGCTCTGATCTTGATTTGGAGCACATCCAGTGTGCAGTCGTTTGATGTCAGTGTATTCCTGAGTTCCACAGCTGCAGATGTCAGCAAACCACCGCCACTGCTTCCCTTCACGATCCAATGCATGGAGTTCACAAAAGCAATGGTTCGAGTACCTGATACAATTCTGGTCACCACAATCAGGGAAGGATATGACTGAATGATTGAGGGAGATATGATTACAGTGATGAAGATGCATAGGAGATGCATGAAACACTGGTTTGGCCATGTTTGGAATATTGTGTGTAGTTTTGGTTGCCTCATTACAGGAAGGATTTGGAAACATAGATACATAGAAAATAGGTGCAGGAGTAGCCAGCACTGCCATTCAATATGATCATGGCTGATCGTCCACAATCAATATCCCGTTCCTGCCTTCTCCCCATATCCCTTGATTCCGCTAGCCCTAAGAGCTCTATCTTCAGTGCCCTCCATAATGTTTGGGACAAAGACCCATCATTTATTTATTTGCCTCTGTACTCCACAATTTGAGATTTGTAATAGAAAAAAATCACATGTGGTTAAAGTGCACATTGTCAGATTTTATTAAAGGGTATTTTTATACATTTTGTAGAATTTTCAGCAGTGTTTCTACATAGTCCTCCCATTTCAGGACACTGTAATATTTGTGACACATGGTTTCACAGGCATTTGTAATTGCTCAGGTGTGTTTAAATGCCTTCTTAATACAGGTATAAGAGAGCTCTCAGCACCTAGTCTTTCCTCCAGTCTTTCCATCACCTTTGGAAACTTTTTTTGCTGTTTATCAACATGAGGACCAAAGTTGTGCCAATGAAAGTCAAAGAAGCCATTATGAGACGGAGGAACAAGAATAAAACTGTTAGAGACCTCAGCCAAACCTTAGGCTTACCAAAATCAATTGCTTGGAAAATCATTAAGAAGAAAGAGAGCACTGGTGAGCTTACTAATCGTAAAGGGACTGGCAGGCCAAGGAAGAACTAGATGGCGGTGCTGCCTTAGCAGCTGCTGCTCGCCTGCAGTCCGTCTGTTTTTTTCTTTTTTTGTTGTTGTTCTTTTGTCCTGTTTTAGTTAATCTTTGGTTTATTAGGTTGTGTATGTGTGTGGGTGGGGGGGAGAAACATGTTTTAGTCTCTTCCTTCGGGGGGGGGGATGCGACTTTTCTTATCGTATCCCCCGCCTCCGTCTCCGCCGCGGCCTAATAGTGGAGCTGGGGCAGCGGCAGCGGCCACCCGGCCTCGGAGCTGGGGCACCGGCAGCGGCCACCCGGCCTCGGAGCTGGGGCACCGGCAGCGGCAGCGGCCACCCGACCTCGGAGCTGGGGCAGCGGCAGCGGCGACCTGGCCTCGGAGCTGGGGCAGTGTTCCGGCGGCAGCGGCCACCGGACCCGACCGCGGGCCCAGTGTCGGGAGCTCGCAGGTCACAGGTTGGAGACCTGTTCTCCGGAGCTCCCGCAACAACAGCTGCGTCCGCTGGACTGGAGGGCCGCTGCTTCGGCAGCTTCGACCACCCCGGGCCGCGGAACTGAACCGGGCCGTGCGCGGAGCTCGGATTCAGCCGCGGGACTGACATTACTTACCATCGCCCGGCGGGGTCACAACATCTGAAGCCTGGATCGCTTCGGCGCAGAGGGAGAATTAGAAGGGATGAGACAAAGACTTAAGACTTTTGCCTTCCATCACAGTGAGGAGGTGCCTGGTGAACTCACTGTGGTGGATGTTAATTTGTGTTTATTGTGTGTTTTTTTTGTCATTTTGTACTATATGTAGGACTGCAAGGCAACAACATTTCGTTCAGACCGCAAGGTTTGAATGACAATAAAGGCTACTTTGACTTTGACCTCCACAGCTGATGATAGAAGAATTCTCTGTATAATAAAGAAAAATCCCCAAACACCTGCCTGACAGATCAGAAACACTCCTCAGGTGTGGATTTGTCAATGACCACTGTCCGTTGAAGACTTCGTGAACAGAAATACAGAGGCCACACTGCAAGATGCAAACCACTGGTTAGCCGCAAAAATCGGATGGCTGGGTTACAGTTTGCCAAGAAGTACTTAAAAGAGCAACCACAGTTCTGTGAATAGGTATTGTGGACAGATGAGACGAAGATGAACATATCAGAGTGATGGCAAGAGCAAAGTATGGAGGAGAGAAGGAACTGCCCAAGATCCAAAGCATACCACCTCATCTGTGAAACACAGTGGTGGGGGTGTTATGGCCTGGGCATGTATGGCTGCTGAAGGTACTGCCTCACTTACCTTCATTGATGAGACAACTGATGATGACAGTAGCATAATGAATTCTATAGACACATCCAATCAGCTCAAGTTCAAACAAATGCCTCAAAACCCACTGGCCGGTGGTTCATTCTACAGCAAGACAATGATCCCAAACATACTGCTCAAGCAACAAAGGAGTTTTTCAAAACTAAAAAATGGTAAATTCTTGAGTGGCCAAGTCAATCACCTGATCTGAACCCAATTGAGCATGCCTTTTAATAATAATAATAATAATAATAATATATTTTATTGTCATTGCACATATGCGCAACGAGATTTGGTATGCAGCTTCCAACCGATGTCATAACATAAATAACTAATAACATTTGGATTTAGATATCCCGAGAATGCTGAAGAGAAAACTGAAGGGGACCAGCCCCCAAAACAAGCAAAAGCTAAAGATGGCTGCAATACATACCTGGCAGAGCATCACCAGAGAAGACACCCAGCAACTGGTGATGTCCATGAATCGCAGACTTCAAGCAGACATTGCATGCAAAGGATATGCAACAAAATACTAAACATGACAACTTTCATTTACATGACATTGCTGTGTTCCAAACATTATGGTGCCCTGAAATGGGGGGGGGACTATGTATAAACAATGCTGTAATTTCTACATGGTGAAACCAAAATGTTTAAAAATGGCCTTTACTAAAACCTGACAATGTGCACTTTACCCACATGTGATTTTTTCTATTACAAATCTCAAACTGTGGAGTACAGAGGCAAATAAATAAATGAGTCTTTGTCACAAACATTATGGAGGGCACTGTAACTCTCTTTTGAATGCATCCAGTGAATCATTGCCTTCTGAGGCAGAGAATTCCACAAATTCACAACTCTCTGTGTGAAAAAGTTTTTCCTCATCTCAGTTCTAAATAACCTACCCATTATTCTTAAATTGTGGCTCCTGGTTCTGGACTCCACCAACATTAGGAACATGTTTCCTGCATCTAGCGTGTCCAATCCTTTAATAATTTTAGATATTTTTATAAGATCCTCTCTCATCCTTCTAAATTCTAGTGAATACAAGCCGTCATTCCATTCTTTCATCATTTGTGAATTAACCTCGTCAACCTACGCTGCACTCCCTCAATAGCAAGAATGTCCTTCTTCAAATTATTAGACCCTTTGAAGAGGGTGCAGACAACATTTCCCAGGATGCTGCCTGGATCAGTGGGCATTAGCTATGAGGTGAGATTGGACAAAGGGATTGTTTTACTTCGGAGTCACGTGAGTGATTCCGTGAAGAAGCCTGCCAGTCCACATGCGCGTCATTACGTCTACCGCATTGCGCAACGACGGACTGGCAGGCGAGCTGCTCCTGCCAACGGTAAGTTTAAACCTGAAGGTAAGTTTTAAACTTATTCTCAGGTTATGCTTTCTTTGCAGGTTTCTCTACTTACAGAGTCTTCCTGCTAAGGAACAATCTTAGGGGGCGCTGTCCTGTGTATGGCTGCCCAGCCGGCAGCTGTCCGTCTTCTCTTCTCTTTTTTTTATTTTTAGTTAGTTAAAGTGTTTTTGTTTCTGGAGTTCTAGACTTTATTATGTGGGGGATGGGGTGGGGAAGGGGGAAACTACCTTTCAGGGTCCCTACCTGGTCGGAGAGGCGGCTTTTCTCCGGGCTGCAGTTTCGACCTGTCCTCGCGGCCTACCAGCGGGCCTGGAGTGGCGTTTCCTGTCGGGGACCGCCCAGAACCACGGCTTCGGCAGCGGCACAGCGCTGGAGCGCTAATGCGGAGCGGAGCGGGCGATGCCTTGCCTGGGTCGCCGCGCTGGAGCTCCGGTGAGCTGAAGACCGCCGAGAAAAACATCGCGGAACTGCGGGACTGTGGAGCGACCGGCCGCGGGCGGCGGCGCTGTACTTTACATCGGGAGCCTGGGATCTCTCGATGAGATCGCCAGTAGTGGAGCTCCATCCGGCGCGACCCTGTTGGCTTCGGAAACCGCGGCCTCCAGTACGGAAGCGGCCGTTCCAGGTGTCCCAAGCCGCTGTGAGGATTCTCCCGACGCCGGAGCACCATCACCCGGCGAGAACGGCCTGGAACATCGGGTCTCCGTTGAGGCAACTGTGGAGGCCTCAATAGGCCCGACTATGGGTGAACTGGGGTTGGGGACTAGACATTGTGCCTTCCCTCATAATGGGAACCATTGTGGGGGGATGTTCTTTATGTTTAAATCTCTTATTAATGTTATGTCTGTATTCTTTCTTTATGTGCTGCATTGGCAAGAAGCATTTCACTACACCTAGGTGTATGTGACCATTAAATAACCTTTGCACCTTTGAACCTTTTGAACCTTTGAAGTGCGGTTAGCGGGCGGCGGTCAAATTCGCCTTTTTTCGAGTCGCTGGCGGTGGAGCCAGCGGCTTCAGACTGGTGCCGGTAGCACCTAGGCAACCCCGCTTGGAGGGTTAGCCACTAAATTATATCTCCCTCTCTTCGGAGGGGAGCGTAGGGAAGAGGGCCGTTGACTCAAACGAGTCAGGCCAGGAGGATTCCTGATGGAGAGGATCCCCTCCTTCTATGAGTAACGTCTTTTGAACGTTCTAACCCACATGGAGCACCTGATGGAGAGGTGCTCCACAATGACATACTCCAAAGGAGGGAGTTATCAGCGCGGGTCTCCTCGGGGGCCCACGGCAGCGGCACCTCTTTCAGGGCTGCACAATGCTTCAAAGGCCTGCGGCAGCACCTGTTCTCAGGGCTGCCTACGAATCTCCCTCTCTGTGGAGGGGAGTGCGAGTGGTCAGTGTGTACTGACTTCAAATTCGAAGTATGTCCGTGGAACATGCTGGAGCACATGCATGTGGCTCTAAGGAAATACTCGCAAAAGAAAGGGTTACTGCCATGGGCTGAAAACCCGGAAGGGGCCAGAGTTCCCCTCACGCTACAAGTGCCGGCAGTGAACAGCGCTATCATGGGTGACATTGGAGGAAATGAAACCAGCCGCCGAATCTTCTCTTCAGGTAAGACTTATCCAACAGGTATACCTGAATGAGGAAGCTAAAGCTGTCGGGCTGATCAAGGTACCAATGACGAACAAAGCTTTATCGTATCGGCGGCGACACACCCCATGCCTCATCGGCAGTAAGCAGTTCACTGAAGCTGGTGGCAGCTTGAAAGCTGCGCAGAGGCCAAGGTCCAAGCCGGTCTCAGGAAATATGGAATCCACATACACTACCATTCCTACTCTCCAATCAAGGACGGGAATAGAACCCACATCAGGGGCCATTGGGCTTATCATAGACCACCGGTAACCATGGAGGTAGGTGGGTCTGGTTCTTCCGAAACATGGGGTAAGTGGACCATTTACAAGTTGGTAATATTTACAATTGTTTTCGTACAAGGATACCAAGCTTGGCTCGGAATTATGGCCAGATCTCGGAAATTGGCCAGAGTTGTCTTTCGAGGCAGGCTCAGAATTATGGTCGGAGTAGCCTTTTCAAAGCAGGGCCAGTATTATGGCCAGAGTTGTCTTTCGAGGCAGCCTCAGTATTATGGGGTCAGGATCACCTTTCGAGACAGGCTCGGGAATCTGGCCAGTGTTGTCATTCAAGGCAGGCAAGGAATTATGGCAGGCGTGGCCTGTTCATTGTAAAAGATGGAGGATGTCAGTTCATAATTGATTTAACTTGCATAGATTTTTCAGTATATGGAACTTTGTTACTGTCTAACAAACTGATTTCATTAGGATCTTATGGCATGCATCGATTTCAAAGATGCATACTATTCAGGTCCCATTCACAGGGATCCCAGGAGTCATTTGGAATTTATCTGGATGGGGCATGATAACAGTTAATGCATTGCAAATGGGCAAACATCAGCTCCCAGGTATTCTACCAATTTACTAAACCATTGCTGGGACTGCTCAGAGCTCAAAAACACTTGTTATGGCTTATCTGGATGATATTCTAAACGCTGTGTTTTGCTAAAATCAACTGTTTTCAGCCGCAACTATATTTGAGTGATTGAGGTTCCTCATCTATCCAGTTAAATTTAAGTTGATACCAACTGTGTTTTCAGCTGTGCAATTGGGCCTTTGCATTATCAGAACTTACAACGTGCAAAGTAGTAATCTCTCAAGTGCCATTTAGGTCATTGTTAACAGACCTATGCTATTACCAGCTGAAGCCACCAGGGTCACAATGGAGGACGAACAATATTTAGCATTGCTCCAGTAGTTTTGGTCAATAAATCTTCAGTTGTATTTCAGACTGATGCTAGTGCTCAAAGATGGAAAATTACGAATGCCATCTCTAGTTACGGAGGGATGGGATTTGCATGAATTACCAATTCTTCAGTTATTGGTATCAACTACCTATAGACACTAGGTGCATACTATGGGTTAAAGGGTTGTTGTGCGGATATGCATGATCTGCATGCTCAATTCCAGGTTGATACACTGTGGTGGTGGCTTATGTTGGTCACATGGGTGCAATCAAGTTAAAGTATCCTGTCATAATTTACCCAACTTTATTTGGCGCTGCTGTATCATCACGTAAAATCAATGACACCACAGAATGGATGTTGGATCACTAAGTATTTTATGACATTATGGCTCGATGGAACACGGAATATCGATATGTTTGCATCCAGGCTCATTCACCGGTTTGTAAAGACATGTGGCATCGCAGTGGCGAGAGATACATTCTCGCTACACAAGGGAGGAATGTTCTTTTGTGTCGTTACTCCATTTTGCCTCATCAGTCGGGTCTTGCAATGATTCAGCAAGATCCTGCTTCAGGGTTTTCGATCTGTCTGACTGGCCTATGTAGCCATGGTTTCCCGCAAATGTTGGGAATTATAGTGGAACCTAATATGGGGTTTCTAAACATAAAACTTTGCTGGTTCAGCCTGGAACTCGGGGAACCTGCCTCTGTATGATTAATCAATTCATTGCCTTACAGAATCTGAGAAGCCAGCTCCTGCGGCTTGGGTTGTCAGACCAATTCATGTGTGTGCTCACTGCCGAGTGCAGGGATAGCACCAAATAAGCAGTACTTTTCCTCTTCAGGAGATGGGAAGCGTTCTGTTTAAATGCTATGTTACATATAATATGGCATGGACACTGATGTTTTAGAGTTCATTTTCTATGGGCCCTTGACAATAAATTAAGTTATAGTCCCATTAACTGTGCTCAACGTGCCTTCTCATCGTATTTGCTGCAGCGAGCGGGACCCGCTCTGTCGGGTCTCACCCTCTGATTCCAGTTTATTAAGGATATCTTTGCACAGGTTCTCCCGGACCCAAGTACATGGAAGTATGAGATATTGATATTGTGTTGACACTGCTTCGCCAGGGGGCTCCAGCTATATCCCTATCTTTAGCTCGGGGCTCATAAGGTGCTTATCTCCTTGGCGCTGTTCTCAGCACAAAGGGTCCAGTCATTGCATAAATTGGGACTGGACAGGATGGTTATACCTGCTAATAATATAATATTTCATGTTTACGATTTAGTTAGGCAGGGCAGCCCAGGGGTGTCAGGTCTCAAGCTAGTTCTCATGGCATACTCCACGCACCTTCGGTTATGTGTGGTCACACATTTACAACATTACGTCAGGGTCACCTAGAGCCTTAGAGGCTCTCATACTAGCTATGTTTGTTAGTTACTAAAAACCTCATAAGAAGGTATCAGTTCAGACCATCTCCAGGTGGATAAAAAGGGGTTTTGGCTTATACAGGAGTAGATACTAATTTTCTAATCTCACTCCACCAGGGCTGCTACTTCATCAGCAGCAAGGGTTATGTACGGTCCTCTGGACCACATCCTGCCGACTGCAGGATGGTCTAACGAATGAGTTTCCAAACATTTTATTTTTAACCCATTGCCAGACCAGGGGTATTTGCCAACTCTAGGTTTTATTTTAGGTTCTATTTTATAGTTTCCCCCGGATGAGAGGGGTTACTATTATTATTATTGGTGTCCTTGAGACTCTTGAAAAGCGCCCATAAATAAAATTTATTATTATTATTATTATTATTTGTTCATTTATCAGCATTAGCATGTTTTAAAATCTGTCATGTCTGTATGCATTATGAATGTTTCCCTTATCTGTGGTCAACTGATGCAGTCGTGCTTGTGTGGACTCGTTTTTTTTCCACGACGTGAAATCACAGAGCTTCAAAGTCTTCACGGAATCACTCACATGACTCCGAAGTAAAATAGTAAGATTAAACGAGAACTTACCAGTTTGAAGCTTGATCTTTATTTTATGAGGAGTTACGGACGTGCCCTCCGCTCCCAACCCTCGTATCATAAAGGTCATCTGGTAGTTCTAGTCTTCTCTAATCTTACTATGTTACTTCAATTACTATTATCTGTGATTTCACACCGCTGCTTTGAAGGTTGACACGCATGCGGGCTGGTGGGCTTCTTCTCGTAATCGCTCATCGTAACTCCTCATAAAATAAAGATCAAACTTCAAACTGGTAAGTTCTCGTTTAATCTTACTATTTTCTCTGAAGTGTCAGAGCCTGAGGGGAGTGCTGACAAAACTATACAGAATTATGAGAGGCATAGATAGGGTAGACAGGCAGAAGGTTTTCCCCAGGATGAAAATGTAAAAGATGAGAGGACCAAAGTTTAAACGAGGTGTCCAGGGACAATTTCGGTCCAGAGACAGAGGGCAGTGGGTGTCTGGAACAAGCTGCCGGGGATCATGGTGGAGGCAGATACGATAGTGGCATTTAACAGAATTTTGTATAAGCACGTGGATATGCAGGGAATGGAAGGATATGGATCATGTGCAGGCAGAGGAGATTAGTTTAACTTGGCATCATGTTCAGCATGGACATTGTGGGCCGAAGGGCCTGTTCCTGTGCTATACGGTTCTATGTTCTGTATGTTGTGAACATTTTGTTTACACCCAGAGGTAGAAAACATAACAAGGGAGGTGGAGGAAGCAGATACAATAGTGGGTGTCACATCACCAACTACCTGACTGGACAACTACAGTGCATCAGGCTACAGAACTGTGTCTCGGACATGGTGGTGACCAACACAGGGGCCCCACAGGGGACGGTCCTCTCTCCCTTCCTGTTCACCATCTACACCTCGGACTCCAGATATAACTCCGTCTCCTGCCACCTGCAGAAGTTTTCAGATGACTCTGCAATTGTGGGCTGCATCAGTGAGGGGAGGGAAGCTGAATACAAAGGTGTAGTCAACCATTTTGTTGACTGGTGTGGGCTGAATCACCTGCAGCTCAACAACGATAAGACTAAGGAGTTGGTGGTGGACTTTAGGAGGAGAGGAACACCGAACCTGTCCCCTGTCTCCATCAATGGTGTGGATGTGCAGTTTACCAGGGAGTACAAATACCTTGGAGTTTATCTGGACAGTAAACTGGACTGGTCCAGGAACGCTGAGGCCCTGAACAAGAAGGGACAGAGCCGGCTGTACATTCTGAGAAGGCTCCGCTCCTTCAACGTCTGCAGTGAGATGCTGCAGATGTTCTACCAATCGGTGGTGGCCAGTGCCATCTTCTTCACTGCCGTGTGCCGGGGCATCAGGGCGAAGGCCGCGGACGCCAACACGGTCAACAAACTCATCAGGAAGGCCGGCTCCATCCTGGGGGCTGGAGCTGGAGTTGGATTCACGGGAGGTTGGTCTTGGAGGGGAGGATGCTCCTCAAACTGCGGAGCATCCTGGACAATACAGCTCACCCCCTCCATGGCACACTGGTCAACCTGAGGAGCACCTTCAGCAACAGATTGGTTCCACCAAGATGCAGCACACAACGCCACAGGAGATCCTTCTTCCCTGTGGCTATCAAACTGTACAACTCCCCCCCGTGGGATAGACTCCTGTCCTGTCATGGGGTAGACTGAGACTGAGACTGACTCCCTCACCCCCCCAATCTTTGCACATCCCCAATCCTTTCTACTCGCCACTTTAATTTCATGTTTCATGTATTTTGTGTTTTTGATGAATAGACAAATAGACAATAGGTGCAGGAGGAGGCAATTCGGCCCTTCGAGCCTGCACGGCCATTCAATGTGATCATCCACAATCAGTTCCTGCCTTCTCCCCATATCCCCTGACTCCACTATCTTCAAGAGCCCTATCTAGCTCTCTCTTGAGCGTATCCAGAGAACCAGCCTCCACTGCTCTCTGAGGCAAAGAATTCCACAGACTCACAACTCTCTGTGTGAAAAAGTGTTTCCTCATCTCCGTTCTAAATGGCTTACCCCTTATTCTTAAACTGTGGCCCCTGGTTCTGGACTCCCCCAACATCGGGAACATGTTTCCTACCTCTAGCGTGTACAAACCCTTAGGCTGCATAACGGACTGCCACAGTGGGATCGGACTGGAGTTCCTATCACTGTAACTTTGCTTTGAACACATTCCACGACACGAAGGCTAACATTCCATCAGCTTCTTTCAATACTTTCCAATATCCATCATGAAGCAGCTTTAACATTGCTCGGATTATATAGAACGTTGGGTTTATGTTGCAAGATTTTACCTTGCTCATTTCCCATTACAAGCTCAATACAAGATCCTATTGTATGGGGAAGGCTACCACAAATATACAGGTGACAGGAGATTGGAGAGTTTTCCAATCCTATCCTCTGATGAACACTTGTTGATTATTCACACTCTAATATAATCACATTACCAGTTAATTCCCATTGTCTGAATTAATCATTCACACCCAAAAACCTCCTCAAGGAATGACGTAAATTGGACTCTCATTTTAAATAACCCTCACATCTGTCATTCAAGTTCAGAGGTCAAGGCTCAATAGTCAGAGCTCCGACAGCTAGGAGATGCCTACCTGGAGAAAGCAGGTTCCAGGGGGTTCGTTTTCCTTGATTGAAGTATTATAGAAATTTCTGCTGAACACAGGCTCATTATCGTTAACATCCTGGATCGCTATGGTGACAGTCACGGAGGAAGACAGAGGCTTGTGTCCACGATCAGTGGCCAACACGGTCAATGTGGGAGCGGGGTCGGTTTCGTAGTCCAAAGTTGCAGCTGTGGTGATAACTCCAGTGACTTGATCAATGGTGAACCACTCGGAGTGAGACTCTGGGTTGTTGACAATTCCATAAACAATATCACCATTAATGCCGTCGTCTTTATCTCTGGCCGTTACTTGTAGCACAAAGCTTCCAGGGTATAGAACCTCTGGAATGGATTGCTTATACCTTGAATGATCAAAGACTGGTGGGTTGTCATTAACATCAGTGACATGAATGGTAAAGGTTGATTCAGCTCTGAGAGGCGGTGTTCCAGAATCAGTGGCTGTAACACTCAGCTGATAACTATCTTTCTCCTCTCTGTCTAACATCTGGTCCACACAAATTAAATAAATAATATTATCCTTGGTAGTTAGTCCAAATTTACCATCACCACCATCCAAGGATACATTGACTTTGGCATATTCTCCATAATCAGGATCAGATACAGAGATCCTGGCCACAAATTGACCAGGTTGAGCTCCCTCAGATATGTGAGGTGAACCATCTTCACTGAGAAAGATGATGGTGAGAGTGGGCTGGTTATCATTATAATCCTTGACCTGAACTGTAACAAATGCCGTCGTTATTTCGGGATGTGTAGCATTGTCTCGAGCTTGGACCACCAGCTCATGAACTTTCTTCATTTCATAATCCAATCCTTTGTTTAATTTGATGATACCGGTCTTGGAGTCAATGGCAAAGTACTGGTTAGGATCACTCTGCCTCCTGTTGATCTCATAAATAACCACTGCATTATTTCCTTCATCTGCATCTGTGGCAAAGACCTGGAGAAATCTACTGCCGGGCTGTAGACTCTCTGAGATTATAGCATGGTATCGAGTCTGATTAAATAGTGGCGCATTGTCATTGACGTCCAAAATGGAGACGTACAAAGTCATCTGACTTGTTTTTCGAGGAGTTCCACCATCAAAGGCTTCAACCACCAGAGTGTAGGTGGATCTCTCTTCCCTGTCCAGGGGACTGTTGACCACCAGCTCCAAGTCCAGTGTCTCAGTCAGTCTTTTAGTTTCCAGCCTAAAGGACTGCCCTACATTTCCACTGTGTATGAAATATCCCTGCGTGTTAAACTGGCCTCTATCGGCATCGATAGCCGAGTCCAAGCGAAACCGAGTTCCCACAGGTGTCTGCTCCGATATTTTCAGTCGCATCTGACTGCTGGGGAAGACAGGAGCATTGTCGTTTATATCATTGACTAATATCACCACTTCAACTGTATCGCCTCCTAAATTCACCGCAACAAATCGGTACTTATCCCTGGTCTCACGATCCAGTACCCTGGCTGTCTTAATAATTCCCGTCATTTCATCAATGATGAGGTCGGTGGACATGCCCGAGCCATCGGTCTCGTGTGTGAAGAAACTGCTAGTGATGTGGCCGGGGGGAAGACCTGCATTTATGTCACCGACGATACTGTAAGGTGGTTGTTCTTCATCGATGTGAAGAACCAGAGGCTCACTGGATCCTGCCACGGACCATCCAACTAGGAATCCCATCATCACGTGAAGCCACTGGGAAACAGCTCGGTGCTCAACTGCTACTTTCCGCATCGAATCCATAATGCCAATGTTTCTCCAGTTTCCTCTCTTCAGCCAATCGCTTCAAATCTGTAAAAACACAAAAGTTAGTCACAATGATTAAATTTCTGCAAATGTGAGAATGCAGAGTGAAACTTCATTGCTTAAACAAAGGTTGTCAACACCATTGTTTCAATTGGCAACAAACTGGTTGGGTTGCACCCATGGAGGCAGAAGGATGGTTGACACAGAAACATAGCCAATAGGGGCAGCAGGAGGCCATTCGTCTCTTCAAACCAGCACCACCATTCAATATGATCATGGCTGATCATCCAAATTCAGTACCCCATTCTGGCTTTTTCTCCATATCCATTGATTCCCTTAGCCCCAAGAGCTAAATCTCTGTCTCTCTTGAAAACATCTAATGAATTGGCCTCCACTGCCTTCAGTGGTAGAGAATTCCACAGATTCAAAACTTTCTGGGTGAAAATTTTTTTTTTCTCATCTTAGTCCTAAATGGCCTACCCCTTATTCTTAAAATGTGACCCCTGGTTCTGGACTCCCCCAACATCAGGATCATTTTTCCTGCATCTTACCTGTCCAATCTTTTAAGAAATTTATATGTGTCTATAAGAATCCCTCTCATCCTTCTAAATTTGGATGAATACAAGCACAGTCCACCCATTCTTTCATCATATGTCAGTCCCGCCATCCTGGGAATTAACCTGGTGAACCTACGCTGCACTATAGCAATAATGTCCTTCCTCAAATTAGGAGACCTAAATTGCACACAATACTCCTGGTGCGGTCTCACCTGGGCCCTGTACAACTGCTACAGGACCTCCTTGCTCCTAAACTCAAATCCTCTCATAATGAAGGCCAACATGTCATTAGCTTTCTTCACTGCCTGCTGTATCTGCATGCTTACTTTAAGTGACTGGTGTACAAGCACACCCAGGTCTCGTTGCACCTCTCCTTTTCCTAATCTGACACCATTCAGATAATAATCTGCCTTCATGTTCTTGCCACCAAAGTGGATAACCTCACATTTATCCACATTATACTGCATCTGCCATGCGTCTGCCCACTCACCCAACCTGTCCAAGTCACACTGCAGCCTCATAGCATCCTCATCGCTGCTCCTTTGTGTCATCCGCGAACTTAGAGATGTTCTAAATCGTTAATGTATATTGTAAACAACTGGGGTCCCAGCACAGAGCCTTGCGGCTCACTAATTTTGCACACTAATCTCTTGTGTGGGACCTTGTCAAAGGTTTTTTGAAAGTCTAGATACACCACATCCACTGGCTCTCCCTTATCCATTCTACTTGTTACATGCTCAGAGAAAACCCACGCAAGTCACGGGGAGAACGTACAAACTCCATACAGACAACACCTGTAGTTGGGATCGAACCTGGGTCTCCGGCGCTGTATTTGCTGTAAGGCAGCAACTCTACCGCAGCGCCACCGTGACTGCCCGCTTGTCAGGTCCTGTCTCACCGCCTCTCCTACCTCGATCCTGGGCAAATCCCCTCTCTGATGCATTCTTGACCTGAAATGTCGAATACCCCTCTGATGCCACAGATGCTGCCTGACTCACGGACTACCTCCAGCATCTGCAGCCTCGTATCTCTAAAGATGAGACAAGATCTTGTTTCATTGTGTAAGGAGTTACCTGCCTGTAGCCATTTAAGCAGTGACATTGAACTCCAGCCCATGTGCAAAGTAATTAAGTTAACCTTTTCACTGTGCTTGGTGCATGTGACAATAAATTAAACCACGGTTGTATTTAAACTCACAGGAATTTAAAGCTCTGACTACTAAGGACCAAGAATGTGGTCTGAATGTTGGCACGACATTTCACCGTTGGCATTTGGGAAATCAGTGTTCGTGAAACACAGTTGTTCTGCAACCAAAGACAACTATTGTTTTCAGATTAGTGAGGTAGACAATCATGCTAGAGATGAACTGTGGACTTGTTCCTACTGCTGGCATCACATCAACATGCTGGAGGTAACCATTGATCAGAAACGTGGCGAGACCCACCATTAAACACAGAGCAGGTCAGAGGCTGTAAATCTGGTGACTCGTGGATGATTCACCTCCCAACATTCCTTTCCAACATCTGCAATGCATTGGTGAGGATGTGGTGGAACACTTTCCAACATCACTCAACAAATCAATATCGTCCAAAACAAGGCAGCCTATCCACCATTGTAAACAACAACTCCCTCCAGCACAGGTGCAGTGGTTGGACTGAGTCCCATCTAAATAAGCCCAGGCTACTCTACTGCATCTCTCAAACCAACAATGTGTGTCACTACAAAGTGCAATGGTCGCTGCCTACACGGCCACCATCAACTGCAGCTCCTCCAAGCTGCACATCATCCTTACTTGGAAGCACATTGTTACTCCTTCATTGTACGGGGCCAGCATGAGATAAACAAATCATTATTAGATATGGCTTGGGTACTGGAAGACTGGAGAAATATATATCTATCATCACTATTTACAATAGTCCTCCCCTCCCCCAACGATCCCCTCGCCTCCATAGATATACACCTATAGGAAGACTGGAGAGTATACATATAATATACATACATATCTTTATACACACACACACACACACATATTATTTATATATACACACACACACATATATATATACACACACACACACACACACACACACACACACACACACACACACACACACACACACACACACACACACACACACACACACACACACACACACACACACACACACACACACACACACACACACACACACACACACACACACACACACACACACATATATATATATATACTAGACCAAGTGCAGATCCGTTGGGTCTGTTTCCCCAATGCGCGTTTGCTGGGGGGGGGGGGGGCTGCGGCGTCACGCTCACACTAACCACCCCCCAAACACACAGGCGGGGGGAGGGGGGGAGAGGGAGGGAGGGGGAGATGGGGAGGGGGAGATGGGGTGGGGAGAGGGGAGGGTGGGAAAGGGGGAGGGTGGGAAAGGGGGAGGGTGGGAAAGGGGGAGGGTGGGAAAGGGAGAGGATGGGAAAGGGGAGGGAGGGGAGAGGAGGAGGAAAGGGATTAGGGAGGGAGAGGAGAGCGGGGAAGGGGGAGAGAGAGGGGGATGAGGAGGGGGAGGAGAGTGGGAAGTGGGAGTAGAGCGGGGAGGGTGGGAAGGGGTAGGGAGGGGGGAGGGGATGTTAGAGGGGCAGGACAGAGATAGAGAGAGGGGATGAGGGGAAGGGGAGAGAGAGGGAGGGGGAAGAGAGGGGTGGGGGAGGGGGGAGGGGGAGGGAGAGTGGTGGGGGAGAGGGGAAGAATGGGGAGTGAGGGGGAGAGGGGTAGTGGGGAGTGGTGCAAGAGAGAGGGGAAGAGGGTGGGGGGAGATGGGGGTGAAGAGGGGTGGGGGAGGGGGGAGAGAGGGGGTTTTGAGGGGAGGAGGGGAGGAGGGAGAGGGGTGAGGAGAGAGGGGGGAAGTGGAGGAGGAGAGGGGGGTGGGGGAGGGGGTGAGAGAGGGTTTGGGGAGGGGGCAAGAGAGGGGTGGGGGAGGGGGGAGAGTGGGGTGGGGGAAGGGGAGAGGGGGAAGAGTGTGGAGGGAGGGGGAGAGTGGTAGGGGGGAGGGGGAAGAGTGGGGAGGGAGGGGTAGGGAGGAAGAGCAGTGAGGGATGGGGGAGGGTAAGAGTGGGGAAGGGAGAGGGTTGGGGAGGGAGAGGGGTGGGGGAAGAGAAGTGGAAGAGTGGGGAGGGGAGGGGAGAGGGGTAGGGGGGAGTGGTGGAAGAGGGAGAGGGATGGGGGGTTGGGGGATGGGGGATGGGGGTGAGAGAGGGGGTGGAAGGAGGAGGGGGAGGAGAGGGGTGAGGAGGAAGATGGAGGGGGGGGAGAGAGGGGTGGGGGAGGGGGAGGAGAGAGGGATGAGGGAGGGTGAGAGAGGTGTGGGGGAGGTGGGGAAGGAGGGTGGTAGGGATGGGGGAGGGAGGAGAGGAGGGAGATGCGGTAGGGGAGGGAGGGGAAGAGTGTGGAGGGAGGGGAGAGGAGCGGGGGGAGAGGGGAAAGAGTGGGGAGTGGGAGGGGGAGAGGTAGGGGCATTCCATCTATTCCCCATTCCCTATCACCCCCAATCCTCTTTCTCTATTCCCACACACATGATCACGCGCTTCGACACAGGCTGCGGGGGTGGGGGGGGGGGGGGGGGGGGGGGGGGGGGCAAAGGCATCTGTAAATGAATCCATTCCGATTGGACATCTGTGAGCATTGGGCATTGTGACATCACACGATGGAACGTTCACCAACATTCTATGGGTGAAAGCAGTTTTTTTTTACATTTTGAAATTTTTTGGGGGGGGAGAAGGATTTTATTAAAAATGTGTACATAAACACGCCAAAATTTAATGAGGAGTGGATTTAAGAATATAAAAGTGAAATCTCCTCCGAAATGGAAAAAATCTGGGAGAATTTCGGAGTTGTTTTGGCGTAGCAAGGAATCAAAGGCCGAATCTGGCACCCACAAACACACAGAAACACCCACACACAGTTTTAATATATAGATAGATATATATATATATATACACACATGTATATATATATATACACACACACTCTCCAATCTTCCAGCACCCCAACCATGTCTAATGATGATTCATATATCTGTATTATCATAGATTGTCACTGTATGTCATGTTGTCACTTGCGCACACACACACACACACACACACACACACACACACACACACACACACACACATATATATATATATATATATATATGTATGGTGCCCTCCATAATGCTTGGGACAAAGGCCCGTCATTTATATATTTGCCTCTGTACTCCACAATTTAAGATTTGTAATAGAAAAAACCCACATGTGGTTAAAGTGCACATTGTCAGATTTTATTACAGGCCATTTTTGTACACTTTGGTTTCACCATGTAGAAATTACAGCTGTGTTTATACATTGTCCCCCCATTTCCAGGCACCATAATGTCTGGGACACATGGCTTCACTGGCTTTGTAATTGCTCAGGTGTGTTTAAATGCCCCCATAATGCAGATATATGAGAGCTCTCAGCACCTCCAGTCTTTCCATCACATTTGGAAACTTTTATTGATGTTTATCAACATGAGGACCAAAGTTGTGCCAATGAAAGTCAAAGAAGCCATTAAGAGATTGAGAAACAAAAATAAAACTGTGACAGACATCAGCCAAACCTTAGGCTTACCAAAATCAACTGTTTGGAACATCATTAAGAAGAAAGAGAGCACTGGTGAGCTTACTAATCGCAAAGGTTCTGGCATGCCAAGGAAGACCTCCACAGCTGATGACAGAAGAATTCTCTCTATAATTTCTCACAGAGAGTTGTGAGTCTGTGGAATTCTCTGCCTCAGAGGGTGATGGAGGCAGGTTCTCTGGATGCTTTCAAGAGAGAGCTAGATAGGGCTCTTAAAAATAGCGGAGTCAGAGGATATGGGGAGAAGGTAGGAACGGGGTACTAATTGGGGATAATCAGCCATGATCACATTGAATGGTGGTGCTGGCTCGAAGGGCTGAATGGCCTACTCCTGCACCTATTGTCTATTGTCTATTGTAATAAAGAAACATCCCCAAACACCTGTCCAACAGATCAGAAACATTCTTCAGGAGTCAGGTGTGGATTTGTCAATGACCACTGTCCACAAAAGACTTCATGAACAGAAATACGGAGGCTACAATGCAAGGTGCAAACCACTGGTTAGCTGCAAAAATAGGATGGCCAGGTTACAGTTTGCCAAGGAGTACTTAAAAGAGCAACGACAGTTCTGGAAAAAGGTCTTGTGGACAGATGAGACGAAGATTAACTTATATCAGAGTGATGTCAAGAGCAAAGTATGGAGGAGAGAATTAACTGCCCAAGATCCAAAGCATACCACCTTATCTGTGAAACACGGTGGTGGGGGTGTTATGGCCTGGGCATGTATGGCTGCTGAAGGTACTGGGTCACTTATCTTCATTGATGATACAACTGCTGATGGCATAATGAATTCTGAAGTGTATAGACACATCCTATCTGCTCAAGTTCAAACAAATGCCTCAAAACTCATTGGCCGGCGGTTCATTCTACAGCAGGACAATGATCCCAAACATACTGCTAAAGCAACAAAGGAGTTTTTCAAAGCTAAAAAATGGTCAATTCTTGAGTGGCCGTCAATCACCCAATCTGAACCCAATTGAGCATGCCTTTTAGATGCTGAAGAGAAAACTGAAGGGGACTAGCCGCCAAAACAAGCATAAGCTAAGGATGGCTTCAATACAGGCCTGGCAGAGCATCACCAGTGAAGGCACCCGGAAACTGGTGATGTCCATGAATCGCAGACTTCAAGCAGTCATTACATGAAAAGGATATGCAACAAAATACTAAACATGACTACTTTCATTTCCATGACATTGCTGTGTCCCAAACATTATGGTGCCCTGAAATGGGGGGGGGGGGGGGAACTATGTATAAACACTGCTGTAAATTCTACATGCTGAAACCAAAATGTATAAAAATGCCCTTTAATAAAATCTGCCAATGTACAATTTAACCACGTGATTTTTTTTCTATTACAAACCTCAAATTGAGGAGTACAGAGGCCTTATCTTTGCCCCCCTCCATCCCCACCTCAATGAGTTCCGCGCCCACCACGATTTGGAGCTCTTCTACCATCGACTCGGCCTCACAGCGTTCTTCCATGGGAAGGAGTCCTCGCCCCCCCATTGTTGATCCCTTTTCCCGTCTCCAACGGACCCCCTCCTCTTGGACCCCCCCCCCCCCCGCCTCATGGCCATCTTCCGGCTTTAGACCTTTTTAATCAAAACTGCCAGCAGGACATCAACCACCTCAATTTCTCCATTCCCCTGTCTCACTCTAACCTCACCCCCCCTGAACGTATAGCCATCGACTCACTCCGCAACAACTCAGACTGGGTTATCAAACCCGCCGACAAGGGAGGTGCCATGCAGTCTGGCGCCTTGATCTCTACCAAGCTGAGGCCACGCGAAAACTCTCAGTCGCCTCCTCCTACTTGTCCTTGGACCATGACCCCAAAGACGAGCACCAGGCCACTATCTCTCGCACCATCACTGACTTCATCAACTCCGGCTCCCTGCCCCCCCAAGCCTCCAACCTCATCGTTCCCCAGCCCCATACGGCCCGATTTTACCTTCTCCTCAAAATCCACAAACCTGACTGTCCTGGTAGACCCATTGTCTCTGCCTGTTCGTGCCCTACCGAACTTATTTCCACATACCTCGACTCCATCCTTTCCCCCCTGGTTAAATCCCTCCCAACCTATGTTCACGACACCTCAGACACTCTCTGTCGTCTCCAGGCATTCCGTTCTCTAGGCCCCCATTCCCTCATCTTCACCATGGATGTCCAGTCACTCTACACCTCCATCCCCCACCAGGATGGTCTCAAAGCCCTCCGGTTCTTCCTCGACCGCAGAACCAACCAATTCCCGTCTACAGATACTCTCCCCCGCCTAGTCCTTACCCTTAATAACTTTTCGTTTGACTCCTCCCATTTCCTCCAAATACAAGGCGTAGCTATGGGCACGGGCATGAGCCCCAGCTATGCTGCCTCTTTGTAGGGTACGTCAAACAATCCTTGTTCGAGACGTACCAGGGCCCCATCCTCGACCTCTACCTCCACTACATCGACAATTGCATTGGTGCTACCTCCTGCACCCACACACAACTAACTTCATCCACTTCAACACTAACGTCCATCAGGCACTCAAATACACCTGGACCATTTCCGACACTTCCTTACCATTTCTTGACCTCACTATCTCCATCGCAGGTGATACACTTCTGACCGACATTCACTATAAACCCACTGACTCCCATGTGTATCTGGACTACACTTCTTCCCACCCTGCTTCCTGTAAGGACTCCATCCCCTACTCCCAATTCCTCCGTCTACGCCGCATCTGCTCCCAGCATGAGGTGTTCCACACCAGGGCATCAGAAATGTCCTCATTCTTCAGGGAACGGGGGTTCCCCTCCCCTACTATAGATGAGGCTCTCACCAGGGTCTCTTCAATACCCCGTAACACTGCTCTCTCTCCCCATCCCCCCACTCGTAACAAGGGCAGAGTCCCCCTAGTCTTCACTTTCCTCTCTCTCCCCATCCCCCCACACGCAACAAGGGCAGAGTCCCCCTTATCCTCACCTTCCACTCCACTAGCCGTCACGTACAACAAATAATCCTCCGTCATTTTCGCCACCTACAACGTGACCCCACCACTCGCCACATCTTCCCATCTCCCCCCCCCGTCTGCTTTCCGCAAAGACCGCTCCCTCCGTAACTCCCTGGTCAATTCTTCCCTTCCCACCCGCACCACCCCCTCCCCGGGCACTTTCCCTTGCAACCGCAAGAGATGCTACACTTATCCCTTTACCTCCCCCTTCGACTCCATTCAAGGACCCAAGCAGTCGTTCCAGGTGCGACAGAGGTTCACCTGCATCTCCTCCAACCTCATCTATTGCATCCGCTGCTCTAGATGTCAGCTGATCTACATCGGTGAGACCAAGTGTAGGCTTGGCGATCGTTTCGCCGAACACCTCCGCTCGGTCCGCAATAGCCAATCAACTCCCCCTCTCATTCCGAATCCGACCTTTCTGTCCTGGGCCTCCTCCATGGCCAGAGTGAGCACCACCGGAAATTGGATGAGCAGCACCACATATTCCGCTTGGGCAGTTTACACCCCAGCGGCTTGAACAATGACCTCAAATTTCTGGTAGCCCTTGCTGTCTCCCCCCCTTCTCCGCTCTCCCTCAGCTCAATGGCTCCTCCTCTTCCTTTCTTCTTCCTGCTCCCCCACCCTACATCAGTCTGAAGAAGGGTTTCAGCCCGAAACTTTGCTCCATAGATGCTGCTGCACCCGTTGAGTTTCTCCAGCACTTTTGTCCACCTTCGATTTTCCAGCATCTGCAGTTCCTTCTTAAACAAATAAATAAATGATGGGTCTTTGTCCCAAACATTATGGATGGCACTGTATATAAGCGTTCACATGATGTTGTCCACGTGGACTACAACAAGGAAGTTCCACAAGGATGTCTGCTGTAGAATGTTAGAACACATGGGATCCAGGGAGATGTGGCGACTGGCTTCATGGAATTGTCTTCATGGAAGGAAACAGAGGGTGACGGTGGAAGGCTGTGTTTCAGACTGTTGGCCTGTGACCCTCAGGGTTCAGTGCTGGGCCCCATTGCTGTTTGCGCATCATATCAACGATTTGAATGACAATGTACAAAGTTTGGTTAGTAAGTTTGCTGATGACACTAAATTGGGTGGTATGGTAAATAGTGAAGATAGACATCAACAACGATAGCAGGATCCTCATCAACTGGGAAATTGGGCTGAGAAATGGTGAATGAAATTTGCTGTAGATAAGTGTACACTGGTGATGCAAATAAAACCAGGGTAGCAACTCAACAGTGAATGGCAGGGCCCTGGGGGAGCAGAGGGATCTCGGAGCACAAGCATCTAGATCCCTAATAGAGCGGTCAAGGCGGCTTGCGGTACTTTGAATACACGCCCTTTTTGACCTAAACAGCGTAAGTGACATCCTCCCCCAACTTGACCCCCTACACTCCCCCAACGACCCCTCCCGTCCCCCAACGACCCCCTCCTCCCTCCCCTCCGTCCCCCAACGACCCCCTCTCGCAAGTTAACCCTCCCCCCTGCCTCCCCATCACCTAGCCTCCTCTCATCATCACCTAACCCTTCCCCTCCCCCCCTCCTTTCACCACCCCCCTCATCCCTCCGCTCGTTGCCCCTCCCCTCTCCCCCGGTGGACCCCATCCCTTTCCCTCCCCTCCCTTCGTCTCCCGTTCCCCCTTCACCCACCTCCACATTCCCTCCTCACTCTAATCTCCCCTCCCCTGTACTCCTCCCCCTCTCCTCTCCTCCCCCTTCTCCCACCCCTCATCTCTCCTCCCATTTCCTTCACCCCCTCCCCCTCTCCTCTCCTCCCCACCCCACAGATTCCTGGACAGTTTGCTCTTTCTCCCGTTCTCCGTCTCACCGTTATCCCCGCCGCTGCCTCTCGCACTCTGCGCCTCATCTTCCTTTCTCTCTCCTCCACTCTTTGTGTTCAGTCTCCCCCTCCCCTGGCCTCGCCTCCACCCCCCCCCCCCCCTCAGCGGTTTATCTTCTCCCACCCCCACTACTCCCCCTCCTCTTCTCCCCGTCTCGTCTCTCCCCCTCCCCGCCACACACTCACCCGCCGCCGCCGACACTTTCTCCGCGGGTCCCGGGCTGACGGGGAAAAGGCAGCGGCTTCACGGAGCGGGGCAGCGCCTCACATCCCGGAGCCGCCGACTCGCAGCAGCGCCTGAGCCGCCAGCACGTTAACTCCGCCCGGTCGGCCAGCCCCCTCCCCTCCCCTCCCCTCCCCGCCCCCGATGGCAGCGAGACAGACCCCGACCTAGGGGGCGGAGAAGAGAGGAGGCCGGGGGGGGGTGGAAGGACATGAGGGCGTGGGAGACAGGGGAGACGGGTGTTGGGTGAAGGGAATATTGGGCAGGGGGCAGGGGGCGAGAGGGAGAGGGAGGGGGATAGTAAGGGAGAGGGGACTGATGGGGTTTGGAGTGAGGGGGAGGGTGTGGAGAGGGAGGGGAGGGGGGAGTGGGCCGCACACCGCGGTCGCCTTTACCATCATAGCCGGAGTCTTCAAAGTGGTGGACACTGCCCGGTCCATCACAGGTACTGACCTCCCCACCATCGAAGGGTTTTACAGGAGGCTCTGCCTCAAAAATGCAGCCAGCATCATCAGAGACCCACGCCATCCTGACCACACACTCATTTCACTCCTGCCATTGGGAAGGAGGCACAGGAGCCAGAAAACTGTAATGTCCAGGAGCGGTTTCTTCCCCTACGGCCAGCAGGCTATTAAACACTACAACCTCCAAATAGGCGCCGAACTAAATAGATTTGTGAAGATCTTTCCGTTTCCGTGCTGTATCCCTAAACTAAACCCACCTGTCATCCGTGCTCAAGAAGAATTATGCTCCCTGACTTTGTTCGAAACATCTCTTATTTGATTGCAATTTTTTTAACAGCATTTGAGAATCAGCAGTATAAGAGCAGCGCACATTTTAACTTGCTGCTTTTAACACGAGCCATCGTGTAAAGGCAGGAACACCAGCTCTGGACAACCCTGGAGAGTTCATCGTGGCTGAACAATAATTCCCGAGGGTCCTGAGAATCACATCATCCGCCGTGCAAGGCCTGCTGTTCAACGGGCTGCAGTGCCACAGTCAGGCGATTCTGGCTGGAACCCCGTCTGGCAGAATCATGAGGAATAGTAGTAGAATTAGGCCATACGGCCCATCAAGTCTACCCCGCCATCCAATCATGGCTAATCTATCTCTCCCTCCAACCCCATTCTTCTGCCTTCTCCCCATAACCTCTGACACCGGTACTAATCAAGAATCTATCTATCTCTGCCTTAAAAATATCCACTGACTTGGCCTCCACTGCCCTCTGTGGCAAAGAATTCCACAGATTCACCACCCTCTGACTAAATACATTTCTCCTAATCTCCTTCCTAAAAAAACATCCTTTAATTCTGAGGTTGTAACCTCTAGTCCTAGACTATCCCACTAGTGGAAACATCCTCTCCACATCCACTCTATCCAAGCGTTTCACTATTCGCTAAGTTTCAATGAGGTCCCCCGCCCTCCTCCTCATTCTTCTAAACTCCAGCGAGTACAGGCCCAGTGCCGACAAATGCTCACCATAGGTTAACCTACTCATTCCTGGGATCATTCTTGGAAATGCTCAGAATGCATGCACTGAATGCAATGCAGACAAACTCCCAAGTGGCTACAAATCTTGTCTGGCGTGTTCTATTGACGCTTCTACTAAGCAGTGATCAGGAACCTGAGATTGAAGAGTTGAGAATGACTCCTTGGAGAAACATCATCTGCACGCTAATATCACCCAGGGACAGAATATTCAGATCTAGATACGTGAGCGGTGATTGAGAGCAGAGGGGATGCCTCTTTACACAGTTAATCTTCAAATGGGTCCACTTTAGATGGGACAACTTGGAGGAGTTGGACCGAAGGGCTTGTTTCCTGCTGGATGATTCTGTGACCTTTAGCATCAATAAAATTGCCAGACCTGCGTTCTTGGTACAATGCCGCCATCTGGTGTGTCTGCCTGGTTCCTGCACATTACTCCGGACGTCCAACTGGTTCACAAAATATGTAGGAAAGAACTGCAGATGCCGGTTTAAACCGAAGATAGACACAAAATGCTGGAGTAACTCAGCGGGACAGGCAGCATCGAGAAACGTCAGCCATTCCTTCTCTCCAGAGATGCTGCCTGTCCCGCTGAGTCACTCCAGCATTTTGTGTCTATCTTCCATTTGGTTTACATTTAGTGCGGACGTTCACAGATGTTGCTTCTTGTTGGAAAGGGTTAGAGTGAATATTGTTCAGGAGGAACAACCACAGCAGTTTGGGAATTGCAACTATGCAAGTAGGGAGATGTCGGCCAGAGGCAACAGAATGTGGAAATGTGCCCACACTGGCCAACATGTCCCAGCTACACTAGTCAGCGGTAGGAGTCTCGCTGGAACTGAGTTCGCTGCGGATGTTATTCCAAAGTGACAAGATCGCCTCCCTGTTGCAAGCATCCAATTTCAGGGCATCCTAAAGAGGGTAAAAAAAAAAAAAGAAACCGCCGTTCTCTTAGTACGAACATCGAGACAAAAAGACCAATGAAGAATCGCACTGAGTTTAGGCAGCAGATAAAACACTAATCCCAAGTGTCAAGTGTTTTATTCTCATATGCCCTTAATTTCTGGATGCTGCCAGAGATGCTGCTTGTCCCGCTGAGTTACTCCAGCTGTTGGCAAACGTGTACGTCACAGTTTTTAGACCACTGTATCTGCTGCCCTACGGCAGGAGAGACAATGAGAGCATGGCCAGTGTGGCGTGGGTCCTTGATGATGCTGGCTGTCTTTTTGAGACGAAGTCTCCTGTAGATCCCACTCGCTACTCTCCAGTGTTCAAAAGGGAACTGCAGATGCTGGAATATCGAAGGTACACAAAATTGCTGGGGAAACTCAGCGGGTGCAGCAGCATCTATGGAGCGAAGGAAATAGGCGACGTTTCGGGCCGAAACCCTTCTTCAGACTGATGGGGGGTGGGGGGGGGGGGGGAGAAAGAAGGAAAAGGGGAGGAGGGGGGGGGGGGGGGGGGGGGAGAAAGAAGGAAAAGGGGAGGAGGAGGAGGAGCCCGAGGGCGGGCGGATGGGAGGGTGGGAGGAGACAGCTAGAGGGTTAAGGAAGGGGAGGAGACAGCAAGGGCTAGCAAAATTGGGAGAATTCAATGTTAATGCCATACGGACGCAAGGTCCCCAGACGGAATATGAGGTGCTGTTCCTCCAATTTCCGCTGTTGCTCACTCTGGCAATGGAGGAGACCCAGGACAGAGAGGTCGGATTGGGAATGGGAGGGGGAGTTGAAGTGCTGAGCCACCGGGAGTTCAGGTAGGTTATTGCGGACTGAGCGGAGGTGTTCGGCGAAACGATCGCCCAACCTACGCTTGGTCTCCCCGATGTAAATCAGCTGACAGAGATGCTGCTTGTCCCGCTGAGTTACTCCAGCTGTTGGCTGTTGACATGTCAGCAATTTATTGATTTGCTTCTCACAAAAACCTAGGCTTTTTACAGGTCAGGGCCCAGGGAGTTGTCCACCTTTATGCATTCCAGATACCAACCATCTCTGGGTGAAGAAAGTTTCACCCAGTTTTCATTAAGTCCCAGTTAATATTTGAGAATGTTAAAGTTGCCCAGTAAGACAAGTCTGTAATCCGCCTAAACACCTGTTCCTCCATTCCCGCTGGTGACTGAAAGGACTACAGTATAATCCCATTAGAGTGATATTCTATGATGAGAAGCTCATTCTTGAGCCACCTTTCACCTCCAGTGGACGAACCTTCCAGTATATCCCCTTTGAGTGCCACAGGACATTCTCCCAGATCAGTAAAGCAAACCCCTCCACATCTTCTCTCCACCGTGACTGATAGATCAACTGCTGGATCATTAAGCCTACAAAATCAACTACTACAACGACCTAAGAAGGAACTGCAGATGCTGGAAAATCGAAGGTAGACAAAAATGCTGGAGAAACTCATTGGGTGAAGCAGCATCTATGGAGCAAAGGAATAGATCCTTAGATGCTGCCTCACCCGCTGAGTTTCTCCAGCATTTTTGTCTACGACGACAATAACCTTATTTGACCTGCAGCTGTCTGCAAACTCCTGGTATATTTGTTCTTGTACTTCCCGTTGACTATTCGGGGGTCAGTAGGACATCCCAAACAAGGAGACCAACCCTTTCTTGTTCCTCAGCTCCACCCATATAGCCTCACTAGACGATCCGTCCGTAATGTCCCCTCTGACCACTGCCATGGAAACATAGAAAAATAGGTGCAGGAGTAGGCCATTCGGCCCTTTAAGCCGGCACCGCCATTCAATATGACCATGCTTTCAAGAGAGAGTTAGATAGGGCTCTTAAAAATAGTGGAGTCAGGGGACATGGGGAGAAGGCAGGAACGGGGTACTGATTGGGGATGATCAGCCATTATCACATTGAATGGCGGTGCTGGCTCGAAGGGCCGAATGGCCTACTCCTGCACCTATTGTCTATTGATCATGGCTGATCATATAAAATCGGTACCCGTTTCTGCCTTTCCCCCATATCCCTGGATTCATTTAGCCTGAGAGCTAAATCTCTCTTGAAAACATCTAGTAAATTGACTCCACTGCCTTCTGTCGTAGAGAATTCCACGGATTCACAACTGTGTGTGACATTTTTTTTTCCTCATCTCAGTCCTAAATGGCCTACCCCTTATTGTTAAACTATGACCCCTGGTTCTGGACTCCCCCGACATCGATAACATTCCTCCTGCGTCTAGCCTGTCCAATCCTTTAAGATGTTTATATGTTTCTATTCTATGGGATCTCCTCTCATCCTTCCAAATTTCACTGCCATGTCATTCTCCTTAACAAATAATGCAACCCCCTTCCTCCTTTACCCTCACCCGGTTCAAGTACAAGCTGCCGCTCTTACATAGTTCGAATCTGCCCCAAAGGAGATCCAAGTAGTCCAGAAATCTGACTTAACTTCTCAACCCTTTTCCTACATTTTTGCCATTGATGGTGTGCAGCGTAGGTTCGCCAGGTTAATTCCCGGGATGGCATATGATGAAAGAATGGGTCGACTGGGCTTATATTCATTGGAATTTAGAAGGTTGAGAGGGCATCTTATAGAAACATATACAATTCTTAAGGGATTGGACAGGGTAGATGCCGGGAAAAATGTTCCCGATGTTGGGGGAGTCCAGAACCAGGGGTCACAGTTTAAGAATAAGGGGTTGGCCATTTAGGACTGAGATGAGGAAAAACGTTTTCACCCAGAGAGTTGTAAATCTGTGGAATTCTCTGCCACATAAGGAAGTGGAGGTCAATTCATAGGCTATTTTAAAGAAAGAGTTAGATATAGCTCTTAGGGCTAACGGAATCAAGGGATATGGGGTTAGGGTTAGGGTTAACCAAACCGACAACAAAGCACTCCACCCCAACACAACCACGTTGCTAACCCTTTACTTCCTTTTATTGAGCGCCGTGCCTCTTGCCAAGCCAATCAGCAGCAAGTTTCCCACTGCCTCTCTGCTCCGCCTCCAGTCTGATCACCGACCCCGTTTCAACTTTGCTTCTTTGACCTTAAAACCATGCCTTCTGGTCTTTCACATTTCCACCCTAAGAAAAAGATTCTGACTGTCCATACAATCTATGGAGCTAAACATTTTATTACTACATTTGGATGAAGGGAATCAAAGTAACATTAGCAAATTTGCAGATGACACAAAGCTGGGTGACAGTGTGAACTGTGAGGAAGATGCTATGAGAATGCAGGATGACTTGGACAGGTTGGGGGAGTGGGCAGATGCATGGTAGATGCAGTTTAATGTGGATAAATGTGAGGTTATCCACTTTGGTAGCAAAAACAGTTAGGCAGATTACTATCTAAATGGTGTCAAGTTGGGAAAAGGGGAAGTACAACGGGATCTGGGGGTTCTTGTTCATCAGTCTATGAAAGTAGTCTGAAGAAGGGTTTCGGCCCGAAACGTTACCTATTTCCTTCGCTCCATAGATGCTGCTGCACCCGCTGTGTTTCTCCAGCATTTTTGTATACCTATGAAAGTAAGCATGCAGGTACAGCAGGCAGTGAAGAAAGAGAATGGCATGTTGGCCTTTATAACACGAGGAATCAAATATAGGAGCAAAGAGGTCCTTCTACGGTTGTACAGAGCCCTAATGAGACCACACCTGGAGTATTGTGTGCAGTTTTGGTTCCCTAATTTGAGGAAGAACATTCTTGCTATTGAGGGAGTGCAGCGTAGGTTTACAAGGTTAATTCCCGGGATGGCGGGACTGTCATATGCTGAGAGAATGGAGCAGCTGGGCTTGTACACTCTGGAGTTTAGAAGGATGAGAGGATATCTCATTGAAACATTGAATAAGATTGTTAAGGGTTTGGACACGCTAGAGGCAGGAAACATTTTCCCGATGTTGGGGGAGTCCAGAACCAGGGGCCACAGTTTAAGAATAACGAGTAAGCCATTTAGAACGGAGACGAGGAAACACCTTTTTTCACGGAGAGTGGTGAGTGTGGAATTCTCTTCCTCAAAGGGCGGTCGAGGCAGGTTTTCTGGATGCTTTCAAGAGAGCTAGGTAGGGTTAGGGTTAGCTTTTACAAATAGCGGAGTCAGGGGATATGGGGAGAAGGCAGGAACGGAGTACTGATTGGGGATGACCAGCCATGATCACATTGAATGGTGGTTCGAAGGGCCGAATGGCCTACTCCTGCACCTATTGTCCATTGTCTATTGTCTGTTGTACTTTCAAGATAGACACAACACGTTGGAGTCATGCAGCGGGTCTTGCAACATCTCTGGAGAAAACGGATAGGAATAGATGAATATTTTAAAGTCGTCCCTCTGTGTCCAATAGAGAAACAAATCCACGTTTTTTTCCCAACCACTGCTTGTAGATAATCGCCCCCCAACCTTCTTGTGCATCCACTTCAATGCCATCACATTCTTCTGTAATTGGGTGACCTTAATGTGGGCTAATCAAGGTCCTGTGAATCTGCAAAATGATTTCCTTGCTATTATACTCAATGTTGAATGATAAAGCAAGGCATAACATTAGCCTTCTTTACCATTCCATATATATGATTTGCCTCAAATTATTTCAACAAATTATTCCCCTTTCCCGGATTATTTAATGATATCAAGAAATGTTAGTTTTAACAAAGTAATCTTTCGTGTAAACTCATTATGGGCAACAAATCAGCCTGGTCGAAACCCTGAAAGTACCTGCGTGTACAACTCCAGAGTGTACCTCGCACCTTGTGAATCGCGAGGTCCCGATTTCCTGGAAATCAACTTGTGGTTGTGGCTATTAAAGTACAAAAGTGTGCGTGTGTCAGTGGTTGGCGAAAACTTCGACTGCTAATTTGTGACAGTTTATCTCTGTAGTATGATGCGGAAGACCGCTAGATCAGTTTAAAATAAGGATATTAAATTGAAGATGGACATAAAAAGCTGGAGTAACACCGCGGGAAAGGCAGCGTCTCTTGAAAGAAGAAATGGGTGACGTTTCGGTTCGAGACCCTTCTTCAGACTGGTTAGGGATAAAGGAAACGAGAGATCTAGACGGTGATGTGGAGAGATAGAGAACTGCGATAGAGGATATTGCAGAAGTCTCGTCGGAAAGAGGAGAACTTCTTCAAAGTAATACATGGAGCAGTCTAAATGTGTAAGAAAGAACTGCAGATGCTGATTTATACCGAGGATGGACACAAAAGCTGGAGTAATCAGCGGGCCAGTTAGTAGCGTTTTTGTTTGAAGAAATGCTGGCCCGACGCTGACTGTTCAATATTTATAAAGGTATGGTCTGCTATTTATGAATCACAAATCCCTCTCCACCTGAATCTAGTCAGTGGGATTTTGCCGCTGGTGCGAATGTAATGCCGTTGTTTAGAACCCCCTCGGTTTTCAGTGGGATCAATCTTTGGGAAATTGTGTTTTCTTTCTACACTTTGCCTCTCTTGGCGTGCGGTCCACTTTAGTTTGTGACAACATGCGACGAAGCCGCCAGGTATTAAAATAGCTTTATCTGGCTAGAAATTTCAGTTGATATTATTGTCTAATTTGGTTACTGAATTTCCAGCAGAACTGCAGGAGAATTTGGGTTAGGGGGAGAGATAGATGGGTCGAATGGACTAATTCTACTATCACTTATGACCTTTTGAACTGGTTTCCTGGTTTTGCAACATTTATTAGTGCGTTATCATTTAATGGATTTGTTATCCATTGAGTAGAATGTGGCATTTTATCTGTGCCTCTGGTTCGTCAATTCTATTTCTTGAGTTTGGATTTGAAGATTGTTCGTAAAGCCACAGTGGGTTTTGAGAGGTGTCTTCACTTTGGTGGCAAGAACAGAAAGGCAGATTATCTGGATCGTGTCAAGTTAGGAAAAGGGGAAGGACAATGAGATCTGGGTGTCCTTGTACATCATTTACTGAAAGTAAGCATGCAGGTGCAGTAGGCAGTGAAGAAAGCGAATGGCTGGTTGTCCTTCATAACAAGAGGAGTTGAGTATAGGAGCAAATGGGTCCTTCTGCAGTTGTACAGGGTCCTGGTGAGACCGCACCTGGAGTATTGTGTGCAGTTTTGGTCCCCTAATTTGAGGAAGGACATTCTTGCTATTGAGGGAGTGCAGCGTACGTTCACGAGGTTAATTCTCAGGATGGTGGGACTGACATATGTTGATAGAATGGAGCAGCAGGGCTTGTGTACTCTGGAATTTAGAAGGATGAGAGGAGAGCTTATTGACACATAAAAGATTATTAATGAATTGGACATGCTAGAGGCAGGAAATATGTTCCCAATGTTGGGGGAGACCAGAACCAGGGGCCAAAGTTTAAGAATAATAGACAATGGACAAAAGACAATAGGTGTAGGAGTAGGCCATTCAAGCCAGCACCGCCATTCAATGTGATCATGGCTGATCATCCCCAATCAGTACCCCGTTCCTGCTTTCTCCCCATATTCCCTATTTTTAAGAGCCCTATCTAGCTCTCTCTTGAAAGCATCCAGAGAACCTGCCTCCACCAGAAAATTCCACAAACCCACCACTCTCTGTGAGAAAAAGTGTTTCCTCATCTCTGTTCTAAATGGCTTACTCCTTATTCTTAAACTGTGGCCCCTGGTTCTGGACTCCCCCAACATCGGGAACATGTTTCCTGCCTCTAGCGTGTCCAAACCATTAACAATCTTATATATTTCAATCAGATATCCTCTCATCCTTCTAAACTCCAGAGTGTACAAGCCCAGCTGCTCCATTCTCTCAGCATATGACAGTCCCGCCATCCCGGGAATTAATCTTGTAAACCTACGCTGCACTCCCTCAATAGCAAGAATGTCCTTCCTCAAATTAGGGGATCAAAACTGCACACAATACTCCAGGTGTGGTCTCACCAGGGCTCTGTACAACTGGAGAAGGGCCTCTTTGCTCCTATATTCGATTCCTCTTGTTATAAAGGCCAACATGCCATTCGCTTTCTTCACTGCCTGCTGTACCTGCATGCTTAATTTCATAGACTGATGAACAAGGACCCCCAGATCCCGTTGTACTTCCACTTTTCCCAACTTGACGCCATTTAGATAGTAATCTGCCTTCCTGTTTTTGCTACCTAAATGGATAGCCTCGATTTATCCACATTAAACTTAATCTGCCCACTCCCCCAACCTGTCCAAGCCACCCTGAATTCTCATAGCATCCTCCTCACAGTTCACACTGCCACCCAGCTTTGTGTCATCTGCAAATTTGCTAATGTTACTTTGAATCCCTTCATCCAAATCATTGATGTATATTGTAAATAGCTGCAGTCCCAGCACCGAGCCTTACGGTACCCCACTAGTCACTGCCTGCCATTCTGAAAGGGACCCGTTAATCCATACTCTTTGTTTCCTGTCTGCCAACCACTTCTCTATCCATGTCGCACTCTAACCCCAATACCATATGCCCTAATTTTGCCCACTAATCTCCTATGTGGGACCTTATCAAATGTTTTCCGAAAGTCCAGGTACACTACATTCACTGGCTCTCCCTTGTCCATTTTCCTAGTTACATCTTCAAAAAATTCCAGAAGATTAGTCAAACATGATTTCCCCTTCGTAAATAAATGCTGACTTGGACAGATCCTGTTACTGCTATCCAAATGTTCGGCTATCTCATCTTTTATAATTGACTCCAGCAACTTCCCCACCACCGATATCAGGCTAACTGGTCTATAATTCCTTGTTTCTCTCTCCCGCCTTTCTTAAAAAGTGGGATAACATTAGCTACCCTCCAATCCACAGGAACTGATCCTGAGTCTATAGAACATTGGAAAATTATCACCAATGCATCCACGATTTCTAGAGCCACTTCCTTAAGTACCCTGGGATGCAGACCATCAGGCCCTGGGGATTTATCAGCCTTCAGTCCCATCAGTCTATCCAACACCATTTCCCGCCTAATGTGGATTTCCTTCAGTTCCTCCGTCACCCCAGGTCCTCTGGCCACTACTATATCAGGAAGATTGTTTGTGTCCTCATTAGGGTAGACAGATCCAAATTACCTGTTCAACTCATCTGCCATTTCCTTGTTCCCCATAATAAATTCACCTTTTTAGGTCTTCAAGTGTCCAACTTTGGTCTTAACTAACTTTTTCCTCTTCACATACCTAAAGAAGCTTTTACCATCCTGTTTTATATTCTTGGCTAGCTTACCTTCGTACCTCATCTTTTCTCCCTGTATTGTCTTTTTGGTTATCTTCTGTTGTTCTTTAAACATTACCAAATCCTCTTGCTTCCCGCTCATCTTTGCTAATTCTTCGCTTTAATTTTTATACTGTCCCCGACGGCCCATGGTCGCCCCTTTCTCCCCTTGGAATCTTTCTTCCTCCTAGGAATGAACTGATCCTGGACCTTCTGTATTATTCCTAGAAATACCTGCCATTTTTGTTCCACTGTCATCCCTGCTAGTGTATCTTTCCAGTCAACTTTGGCCAGCTCCTCCCTCATGGCCCCATAGTCCCCTTTATTCAACTGTAACACTGTCACCTCCGATCTACCCTTCTCCTTCTCCAATTGTAGATTAAACCTGACCATGTTATGGTCACTACCTCCTAATGGCTCATTAACCTCGAGGTCCTTTATTAAATCCGGTTAATTAAATAACACTAAATCCAGAATTGCCTTCTCCTTAGTAGGCTCCAATACAAGCTGTTCTAAGAATCCATCACAAAGGCAATATACAAAGTCCCTTTTTTGGGGTCCAGTACCAACCTGATTTTCCCAGTCTACCTGCATGTTGAAATCTCCCATAACAACCACAGCATTACTTTTACTACATGCCGATTTTAACTCATGATTCAACCTGCGCAATTTTCCAGGCTACTGTTTGGGGGCCTGTAGATTAGCCCCATTAGGGTCTTTTTACCCTTACAATTCCTTAGTTCTATCCATTCTGACTCCACGTCTCCTGTTTCAATGTCACCCCTTGCAAGGGACTGAATTTCATTCCTCACCAACAGAGCAACCCCATCCCCTCTGCCCACCTGTCTGTCTTTTCGATAGGAGGTATACCCTTGAATATTCAGTTCCCAGCCCTGGCCCTCTTGCAGCCATGTCTCTGTAATTCCCACAACATCATGCTTGCCAGTTTCTAACTGAGCCTCAAGCTCGTCCACTTTATTCCTTATACTTCGCGCATTTATATACAGCATTTTGACCTCCGTATTCACTCCCCCCCGCACTGCTCGCAATTGGCCCTGACCTTACTCTGTTGTCCCTTCTCGAGCTTTCCTTCCCATTAATTCGAGAAACTTTTGTAATTTTTCCTGTAGCCACTTCCCCTTCATCTCCATCTTTATATTCCCAATTTGTCAATCCCTCCCCCCCACTATTTAGTTTAAACCCACACGTGTAGCCCTGGCAAACCTGCCTGCCAGAATGTCAGTCTCCCTCCAGTTAAAGTGTCACCCCTACCCCAAAAGAGATCCCAGTGGTCTATAAATCTAAATCCTTGCTCCCTGCTCCAGCCCCTCAGCCACACATTCAGATCCCCTATCTCCCTGTTCCTGTCCTCACTAGCATGAGGTACTGGAAGCAATCCAGAGATAACCACCCTAGAAGTCCGGCATTTCAGTCTTCTTCCCAACTCTCTGAAGTCATGTTGGAGAACCTCCTTCCTCTTCTTCCCGATGTCGTTTGTGCCTACGTGCACAACTACTGCCGGCTGTTCACCTTCTCTCTCTCTCGAGGATGTTCTGAATTCGGCTCGTGACATCCTGTACCATGGCACCAGGGAGGCAACAGACCATCCTCGCATCTCGTCTGCCGCCACAGAATCTCCTGTTCGCTGCTCGGACAATCGAGTGACCCACCACTATGGCTCCGCCCGATGTCGGTCTCGCCGGTCGAGTCCTATCTCTAGGATTGGAGCCACCGACGTGTCCGCCACTCGGACTGGAAACATTGTCTCCCCGGACAGTTCCCAAGAGGGCGTACCTGTTTTCATTAGGCACAGCCACCTGAGTCTTCTGCACTCCACGATTTCCACCCTTTCTCTCCGTCACACACCTTGGTTCTTCCCGTATCCTCGGCATGACTACCTCACTGTAGGTCCTGTCCAGGAAACTCTCGTTTTCCCGGATGGCCCTGAGGTCATCACTGCTTCTCCAGTGCCCCAACGCGGTCCTTTAGGAGCTGAAGCTGGACGCACTTGCCACAGTTGGAGCAGCCAGAGGCTCCATCTGTGTCCCTGGGCTCCCACATTCTGCAAGCCTCACACTGACTCATCTGCCCCGACATGTGTTCACCGCATTCCGTCCTCTCCTCAGCCTCCTCGCCGAAAACTCTCGAGCCAAAGACTCACACTTTACTCACAAGGCCGCTCCCTCACTGCCGTTCCCTAAGAGCCGTCTTGCTTTTATTGACTGATAAATTGCCTAATTTACCAATTTACATGCCAAATTCCTCAGTTTTAAACAGTCTTGCATATATTGACTGATAAATTGCCTAATTTACCAATTTACATGCCAAATTCCTCAGTTTTAAACAGTCTTGCATATATTGACTGATAAATTGCCTAATTTACCAATTTACATGCCAAATTCCTCAGTTTTAAACAGTTTTCCCCCTCTGACTCACTTCTAACTCTCCTCCCACTCGGGCTAGAGCCAATCAGTGCTTTTTCCTGTCTCTCTTTCCTGCTGTTTCTTCAAAATCCACGGAAGCTCTGAGTTCAGTCTGTCTGTGTTTTCCCGCTCTTTTTAGGGGCTTGAGAAACCCTGGGAATTCGGCTAGAAGTGCTGCGAAAGGTTGCTGGATCTCAGCGACCTCGTCGGGTTGCTGTGGGAACGTTAACGGTTTATGCGGCTTGGCAGGGCACAGATCCGACAATGGGACCATTCGCCCGCCCCGCACATCGACTAGCATTGAGAATGCTCGCAAGAAATCGGCCCCCAATATCGGCTGGGCGATGTCAGCAACGGTGAACTCCCACCTATATGGGTGGGAGTCGAAATTTAAGTCCAGGGTCCGCGCACCGTAAGTGCGAATGTTGCTCCCGTTAACGGCCGAGAGGACGGGTCCTACCTTACCGACGCGGGTATCTCGGGCGGTCGGTGGCAGGATGCTGGCTATGGCACTGGAGTCGACCAGGAAACGGTGGCCGGAATGGCGATCATGGACGTAGAGGCGTTCATTCGGGCCAATCGCGTTCCCTTCTATGGGCGATCGGCCAAGGCATTTCCCTGAAACGAGCAGGGGCTTCGACATCTTCGGGCTTCCACATTGTAACGGAGATGGTAATAACACCAACGGTGTCGACTGTACTCCTCCGGCTGCGGCGACGATTCTTCGGCGTTGGGCGAGTCCTGACCTTCGTCCCGGTGTCTTCTAGGTTGCACTCTAACCGGGGCGGGGGAAAGAACAAATGTCCCGCCGTCAGTGGGTCCATAACTCATCGGCCCTCTCCGTGAGGTGCTGGGGGTCGCTGAAGTCGGCCCCGGCGAGCATCAAACGGACCTCATCCGGCATCTGCTCGAGGAACGCTTGTTCAAACAATAAACACGGACGATGCCCGTCCATCAGGGCCAACATCTTTGCCATGATGGTGAACGGATGCCGGTCGCTGATTCGGTCCATGTGAAGGATCTATGCCGCCCTGTCTTGGCGGCTAAGACTGAAAAAGACAATAAACAGAGTAGCAGTAGGGCCTTCAAACCCTCGTATTTGGCTATCATCGGCGGGTCTCTGATATACAGCAGCAGCCTTGAGGCACAGTCCTGTGGTAAAGCTCCCACCACGTGAAAATACATCGTCTCATCTGCTATGATCCTGTGCAGATGAAACTGAGCCTCTACATGGGTGAACCACACCTGTGGTTGATCGGGCCAAAACATGGGCAGCTTGAAGTCCAATGAGCTCTGCCTCGTGCCGGCCGATTCTGCGGGGACGTAGTCCTCCTGTATGATTCCTGTCTAACGACGGATAAACAAGTCGGGGTCACCAATTTAGCGGATGCAGAGACGACGACTAAGTTTCTTGAACGATCTTTATTAACCACTCGCTGCTTAGTCAACAGGTCTATGCACACACGTCTGATCACAACGGTGGTCAGCAAAACAACTGCCGCGCGAAAGCGAAAACCGCGCGAAAACAGCAGCCCCTCCCGAGTCACGTGAACGCGGCTTCCGAACGCCAGGTTCGATACCTGCGTGCGCCAGCAGGCGCCGCTACAATCTGCCCATTCCCGTTGTGATCACTCGGATGTTACCTGAGCCGTTAAGTACCTCCTGCTTTTTAAATCGATTGTACCCCCTGGTTATGTGGTGCCTGGTCCGTCAAGGCTGGTTTTCTCTGGATGTTTCTAACCGCATGTATGCACCTATCTGTTCGTGTGCATGGGTTGACTGCCATAGTATGGAATACTGCATCAGGGGGCCTGTCAGGGACAATACTTTGTGTGAAGTGTTGGCTTTATAGTGGGCCTGCTGCTGTGTTAGTTGATTAAGGAAATAGTCGATGTATTCTGCTATCCTATTGGATTCCATGCTGGACTCCTGGACATTAGGCCTTCCCTGGAGACACTTGTCCAGGCAATGTCCATGTCTGGATGTTTGTATTTTGGATGAAATTGATAATGTTCTCATCTGGGGCTGTTTCCCTCTCCCCCCCCCCCCCCCCCCCCCGGTATTTGAACTGTTTCTCGTTGATGTACCACTACCTTCAGAGACCCTCTAAAATGTATCTGTTTTCCTTTGTTGCATGATAGACAGGCTCTTACCTTGGAAAGGTATTGCTGTTCGTACACAATTACAATGCAAGGTCCATGTGTAGGCGGAGTAGATTAATCTGGCATCTTCAGCACATTATTGGTCTGTTCCTGTGCTCTAACCCAGTTCACTGGGTGTTTGCAAGAGTTAGATATAGCTCTTGGGGCTAATGGAATCGAGGGATACAAGGAGAAAGCAGGAACGGGTCCTGATTTAGGATGATCATATTGAATGGCGGTGCTGGCTCGATGGGCCGAATGGCCTACTCCTGCACCTATTTTCTAAGTTTGACGTTCTAAGGACCTCCTTTTATTTCCTGGTGAGGTTTGGATTATCCCTTTCTAGTCCTAATGCAATGGAATGATTGGTGGATCGGGAGAGAAGCCCTCGAGGAATCGGTGACCAGCACGCTACTCGAATCTGAAGTCTTATGCTTGAGAACTGCCACATTGATCTTGCCCATACCCAATTCCCCATGGCCTTCATCCTAATGGGGATTTGTTCTGGGTTTAAGAGCCATGGTTGGTGCTGGACTTAAGGGTTAGCAATATTTTTCTGCTATGCTTCTTGTACTTCAGTTACATCTAGTTTCATTGGAGACACTGCAGCTGCTGGAATCTTGAACAAAGCAGTGTTGTATGAACTTACTGGGCCAGGTAGCATCTGTGGAGGGTATTGCTAGAACATTTATTGGATCAGGAATCTTTATACTGGAGTAGGGGAAGAAAGTTGGAAAGGTCTGACAAGTGATGGCTGGATACACGTCAGGTAGTTGATCGGCAGATGATAATAGGAGTGGCGTCAAAGACTAAAGATGATAAAACTAATTGGATAAGGAAAAGAGGAGCTGTGAAATGTGAAGCCAGAGCGGTGTAGCAGGATGGGAGGGTCAAAAGGAAATATGGGAGTAGGAGATGGGAAATGAGCGCATTGAGGGGAAATCCCCTTTTCCCCGTACCCCCACCCACACGTGCACTTTCCCCATCCTGGTGAACACATCCCACACCACCACACTCGTCTTGCTCCTTTTCCCCTCCCATGAGTGCACATCTAAACATGCCCCATAAACCTCTTTCCCTTTCACCCATATCCCTCCTTTAGTTTAGCATTTCAATGCTCTGCTTATTTGACATTTTCTCTCCTTTGACATAGGCGAGGGGATGATTAGCATATGAATGGACTGTGTCCACCTATCACTTCCCAGGCTTTACCACACCCCTAGCTTGCCTTTCCAGTTTTCTCCCCGTACATCCTCTGTCTGAAGGCGTCTGGCCTTCCATCTGTCTGTCTTGAGATGTCTGAAAGGCGCCCATTAAATAAAATTTATTATTATTATTATTACCTCCTCCATAGCTACTGCCTATCTCACTGTACTGCTTTCTGCTTGAGATTTAAGTATCTGCAGTTTTGTCTCAAATATATCTTGATGTAACACCAAATTATAATTGATAAGATTGAGTTTAAAAATCAATTTGTAGATGCCGGAGGAACACTGAGTCGGGCAGCATATGTGGAGAGAAGGTTCATGTGTCAGGTCAGAAGGCTTGAGACTTATGGAGTTGACGGAGAAAGCTGAAGTCGGGTGGGGCAAAGTTTTCAAATGATGGGTCAATGCAGGGGAGGGCATGATTGGCGGATAGGTGGAGTAAGTGCCTCAGGATGCAGATGAAGCACAAGGATTGAAGCGTGAAATGTTAAAATAGAGGGAGGTATCTTGGTTTCGTGGGACAGTGTGGGGATAAGGGGATAAAAGTGACATGTGGGACATGTGAAATGAGCGTACTGATGAGGGGAACCCCCGCCCCCTCTCTGCACCCCTCCCCACCTTGGTCTGCACACTTCCCCAGCACCTTGGTCGCCCTGTTCCTTTCTAGGACGTTGGGATTGGGTCCTGTGCTGCTGGGGTTGGACTGTCTCTTTCCATTTCGTCAAATGTTGACATCAACTGGGACAAACAACTTCATTGCTAATCCTTGGGCTTGTAGGACTCGCTTAATTCATTATTTTTTTAAGTTAAAGTACTGACTGGTTGGGGTTTTCTCCTGATATTTGACCTGCTAGTATGCTATTGGTTCCATGCTTGTTACAGGGTTTGATATTCATGGTAAGTGTGTGGCATCAGGGGGCACAGTCAGGAGACGTTTCATGAAAAGCGGTATGTACCTTCAATTACAGCTTCATTATTGCCAGTCTATTGAGAACATAGTCAATGTATTCTCCTGCCTTGTGGGAATCATTACTACAAACACAATGCACCTTCCTGGAGATTTCTCGGGTACTGTCAGCATATCCGTTTGGGGTGAACATATTTTACTTGGGTTGTGATTTCCCCAGTTATTCTGTGTTGGGTTGATGCGCCAAGATCTTCAGAGCCTTCTAAAATGTCTTCAAGTTGATTAGTTTTCCACCATCGGTAATGCAACGGTTTTCTCAGTCTTGGATACCATAAACTAATTCTGGCAAGTCCAGTTAGACCGTGCTTCATCGGCATTAACAACATTCGCCACCCCGTTCGGACGTTACTGGTTCCTAAGAATGCCCTTTGGCATCAACTCTGCCAGCGAAGTTTTCCAGCGTGCAATGGAGCAACTGTTTGCAGAATTCCCCAGTGCCATCATAGTTGACGACATTCTAGTTTATGGCCGCGATTGCCACCGAGCACGATGCAAACCTACATAAAGTACTGGACCGTGCCAGAGACATTAATTTAAAACTGAACCCTCTGAAGTGCAAGTTCAGGGTTCCCGGTCACTTACATAGGTCACATGTTCACTAGCAATGGGCTAAAACCAGATCCGCTGAAGACTGCAGCAATCAACGAGCTGCCAGTACCAACTGACGTAACCAGCCTACAACGATTTCTAGGCATGGTCAACTACCTGGGAAAGTTTATCCCCATCTCAGCGAATTGTCAGCCCCTTGTGTCAACTAACCCACAAGGACAACACCTGGTCCTGGTACCCAAACCACCAGCGAGCTTTTGAGACTTTAAAACGACATCTCGCCAGTGCACCCACTCTGTCCTACTTTAATCTCAACCTGCCAGTTATATTCACCCGTGACACATCCCAGTATGGACTAGGCGCTGCATGTTTGCGGACCTCTTTCAACAGCGATGTCATGCCAGTATCCTACGCTTCAAGAACACTAACGGATACCGAACAGCGCTATGCCCAGATAGAAAAAGAACTGCTTGCCGTGGTTTATGCCTGCTCCAAATTTAAAGACTTCATTTTCGGCAAAACTTTCACAGTAGAAACTGATCACCAACTGTTGGTCACAATCCTGAGCAAGGCTATTCATGCTGCCCCAGCAAGACTTCAACGCACGATGATGCAGCTACAACGGTTCGACTTCCGCATTGTCTACAAAAAAGGTAAAGACATGCACATCGCAGACACTCTATCTCGGGCACCACGCATTACCAGCGAACAATGTCCTTTCGAACAAGAGGAATTCTCCGTTCTGAAGGTTTCCTTTGTTCCGACTGACCGCCTGCATCGCCTCGCCGAACACACTGCCATGGATAATAATAATAATAATGGATGGGATTTATATAGCGCCTTTCTAATACTCAAGGCGCTTTACATCGCATTATTCATTCACTCCTCAGTCATGCTCGGTGGTGGTAAGCTACTTCTGTAGCCACAGCTGCCCTGGGGCAGATTGACGGAAGCGTGGCTGCCATTCTGCGCCTACGGCCCCTCCGACCACCACCAATCACTCACACACATTCACACACATTCACACACAGGCAAAGGTGGGTGAAGTGTCTTGCCCAAGGACACAACGACAGTATGCACTCCAAGCGGGATTCGAACCGGCTACCTTCCGGTTGCCAGCCGAACACTTAGCCCATTGTGCCATCTGTCGTCCCAAGACCTCAGAGACCTCCCGCCTCCCGCCTCCCACCTCCCACCTCCCACCTCCCACCTCCCAGTTTCTCCAGCATTTTTGTCTACCTTCTGTCCATTTCCTTTGTGGTCAGGCTGATGATTCCTGAGTACCTCCAGCACTTTGTTTTAAGACCCAGTTTATCTTCCTCTGATTAATGTAATCCTAGTTGGCTCCAGTAACATAGAAAGTAGAATTTAATATTCATGGCCCTTTAAGTTTAATAGAGAAATTAAACGAGAACTTACCAGTTTGAAGTTTGATCTTTATTTTATGAGAAGTTGCGATGAGGGATTACGTTAAGAAGCCCGCCAGACCGCATGCGCGTCAATCTTCAAAGTAGCTGTATGAACCCACAGAATAGTTGCTGACCTAAGCTTATAGAGAGACTGAAGGCTGGAACTACCAAATGATCTTTATGAGAATAGGGTTGGGAGTGGAGGGCACGTAATCCCTCATCGCAACTTCTCATAAATTAAAGATCAAACTTCAAACTGGTAAATTCTCATTTAATCTCTCTATTTTATTTCGAAGTCACGTGAGTGATTACATGAAGATTTCAAAGCTCTGTGGTTTCATACTGTGACATAATCTGTGTGTGAAAACACTAAAACAGATAAACCATTAATGGCAGGAAACACATGAGGTATTAACATCACGATGCTAACTTACATACATGGCCATTGCTCTAAACTGGCCTGTAGACCCAATAGACTGTTGAGTTAGACAATAACGTATGCAAGAAAGTGCATAATTCTACCTGCAAACATCCAGACATATTCCACCAAATTTATAATTTGTTAAATTTCATTATGTAAACCTCATGCTGCATGATGAAAGTGAAACCCATTGTATTGGCTGCTAGTGAGCCATCAGCAGTATCTTGAGAGTATTGAGAGAAAATAATTATGTTCCATATCATAGGCACTAGCACTGAGTGCACTTGTATGCCTAATGACATCCCTGATCTCTGCCGTGGTGGGTATGCTGTCAACCTCAAATGCACAAAATCCTGCTCATTTGCTTATGAGATTATTCCTATAACAAGCTACCCTAGGGTCAGTATGACAGAGACCAGGCCAGAGATTTTTATTTTTTTTTTAATTTTATTTTTATTAGAAGTACAATAAATTACAGTAATACACACCACATATATCTTATTACATTTGTTGTACCCCTTCATTTTTTGAGCTTTAAGAAAGATAGAAATAAAAGAAGTGAGGAAAGTGAGAAAGAGTCGTGAAAGTGCAGGAAAGTGTTGGAAAAAGAGAGCCCATTAGAGAGAGAGTTAGAGAAGAAAGTTAAGAAATAGACCCTAGAAAAGAAAGAAAGAAAGAGAAACAATCACTCTATTATAAAAAACTCCGCAAAAAGGGATATACCAACCATATTTTTCACCCCCCGTTACCAGATCCTGGCACCATTTATTTTTTAAATTACTATTGCACCTTATGCTTGTAGTAAGTTCATAAATGCAGACCACGTCTTTTGGAAGTGGTCTGCTTTGCCTGCGAGGAGGAGTCACATATCTTCCAGGTGTAATGTTTCGAACATGTTTGAAATCCACATTTTTATTGTTTGGTAAAAATAGCGTTTTTCCAGAATTTGAGTATAAGCTTTTTTCCCGTTATTAGCCCGTAATTAAATAAATTATTTTGAAACACGTTTAGTTCAGGGCTACCTTCCGTTATTCCAAAAATAATCCATTCTGCTTTTGGTATCAGTTTTATTTTAAATAGTTTTGTGAAGATTTCAAATATTTAGTTCCAGAATTTCTGGATTTTTATACAAAAAACAAAAGAGTGCGCTACGCCAGGCCAGAGATTGAGCAAGGATGTGTTCTTAACGCTGAGATCAGATGCTGAAAGCATAATCATTTTGATGAATATTTGCACAACAAATACTGATATATATCGCACACTACAATGAGTGTAGGCTATTAGGGTGATGAAATAAAGGACAACCTGCATAACATTAGAGAATAGTGGGTGAAGAACTAATTATTTTACTTCGGAGTCACGTGAGTGACTACGTGAAGAACCCCGCCAGGACGCATGCGTGTCATATCGCTACACGCATTGCAACAAGTCACAGCAGGGGGAACGACGTTCCCCTTAGCGGCAGAATTTGAAAGCCGGGAACAGCAGGTAAGGAGACTCTGCGTTCCTTCCACTTACCTTACAGGTGGAGACATGGACCAGATCCACGAAGGCTGCGAAAAAGCTGGCGGGGGAGAACCGCGGAGTTGCGGGCAGCCGGCAGCAGCAGCCAACGGCACGCCAGTCTCCCGTAATGGGAACAGCTGTGCCCGACTTCGCTCCCGCACCGGCCACGGCCGGGCGGTAGAGCGAAGCAAAAAACTAACAGAGTCGTTGACTCCGATGAGTCCGACTCTGAATAGCCGCGAGCGGCCAGTGCCCGTGAGCATTGGGGCCGGTTGGAGCGGCTGGGAGCGGGGAACAAGAGCAGCCGCGACGGCCAGTGCCAGTGAGCATTGGAGCCGGTTGGAGCGCTGCAGGAACTGGAGCAGGAGCGACTTCAGGAGCAGCCGCGGCGGCCAGTGCCCGTGAGCATTGGAGCCGGTTGGAGCGGCTGCAGGAACTGGAGCAGGAGCAACTTCAGGAGCAGCCGCAACGGCCAGTGCCCGTGAGCATTGGAGCCGGTTGGAGCGGCTGCAGGAACTGGAGCAGCCGCGAGTGGCCAGTGCCCGAGAGCATTGGAGCCAGTTGGAGCGGCTGTTGCAGCAAGTACTCCAAAGTGGCAGGCTCCGGGAGATGGAGACTAGTCACAGTGGGCAGCTAGTAAGTCCTACAGCAGTACCTCTTGTAGGGCTGCACAGTGTTTCTCCCTCATCAGAGGGGAGTACAGGGGGTCAATTCTGGGCTGACCCTGAAGAGGAGTGCAGAACATACCCCTAGTGCACATGGAGTGCAAGAAAACCTATTGGGGATGGTGTCCCAGTTTATTCAACCCAACCAAACTGGCCAAAACCTGGAACCTAAAATAGCTGCAAGTATCAACTACTTGTTATTCAACCAGCTATAAGGACAGGCATTATTGGACACCACAGCAAGACACTTACCACCAGGGAACTGCAAAACACTGAATGTTCCCAGTGTCAACCAGTGTATTTGAAAACATGTCGGAGCCTCAATCAGAGCCAGGGACTTGAAACTACAGAAAGTTCTGAAAGTCCTAACGCGGGAATTACGGTTTCGCCCGCACAATAAACAAATAAGACATGACACAAGATCACCAGGATGCACTGGCTTTATTTTGCAACTACCAATACGAGTAAACAGCATTAGGAAGAAGTGCCATCCAACCGGCTTTAGACCCTAATTTGCAGGCCTATGCAAACCTGGAACCTCCAAACCACCAATATTACTATTTGGAGGCAACTTATCAAAACAGATAAAAGAACTTGACGAAGAGGGTAAAACCCTGGGGCTCATTAAAGCAACGTCTAAAAACTACTTCGGCCAGAAAAAGCACCCCTACGCACCACCAGTCGGCCAAGACAAACTGGTGAAAGCTCAAAGGCCAGGAACACTCAACATCGGTCTTTTTAGGCCGGCCCAGACCGGCATTCCTGGGGAATGCGCTAACCCTCAACACCGACCCAACTACAGATCCAGACACCGGCGCCTCAACGTCCACGGAGGATGCCGAAAAAGTAACAAACCTACCAATAGTAACCATGGAGGTAGGTGGGTCTGGTTCCTTACGAGGTTGGTGGGAGATTACAATTCTATCTGGATGCATGGAATAAATTAACTACCGACACTTATATTTTCAGAAGTATAGGGTTATACCATAGAATTTATACAAAAACATAATTCTCCAGTTCAGCATGTACCGAACCGAATGTTCGTGCTTACAGGCAAAGGAAAATCAAAAGCGCATGCTGAACTACAGTGGCCATATAAAAAAGGAGTAATGGAGGAAACCCAACACGTATCACAGGAATTCGTGTCCAAAATCTTTATCGTAAACAAGATGGTGGTTGCCGCATCATCATAGATTTGACTACTTTGAATACTTTTGTACTATATATTCATTACTAGATGGAAACCTTTGTTACTGCTAAGCAATTGATTTCCTAGGTTACTACATGGCAAGCATCGTTTTAAAATATGCTTACTATACAGTACCCATTAGAGGTGACCACAGATGTTATTTAACACAATGGATCATCTGGGGTTCACCCTTAACTCAGTTCACATGTCAGTGACTTTGCCGAAAGAAAAGGTTACAGCCTTAATGGAGGCTTGCAGCAAAATCATTGACATCACAAAACCATCCATCAGACTGGTAGCAAGAATAATTGGCATAATAGTGGCTGCGTTTCCAGCCACACAAAACGGACCTTTACATTATCAAAAATTACAGAGGGCTAAAATACGAGCACTCAATAATTATGGTGGTCATTTTGACAGACCAATGAAGCTACCAACAGAGGCCATAATGGAACTAAAATGGTGGAAAGATAACATTAGGCATTGTTCCTATCCAAACATTATCAGCTACCCGTCTATGGAACTACAAACTGATGCCGGTGCACTTGGGTGGGGTGCTACCATTTCCATCTCCAGCTGTGGGGGAGATGGAATGCACAGGAGGCATAATTATTACAAACACTGGGCAACACTGGGTACTGCAAGGCTCAGTGCTGGGACCCCAGCTATTTACAATATATATTAATGATCTGGATGAGGGAATTGAAGGCAATATCTCCAGGTTTGCGGATGACACTAAGCTGGGGGGCAGTGTTAGCTGTGAGGAGGATGCTAGGAGACTGCAAGGTGACTTGGATAGGCTGGGTGAGTGGGCAAATGTTTGGCAGATGCAGTATAATGTGGATAAATGTGAGGTTATCCATTTTGGTGGCAAAAACAGGAACGCAGACTATTATCTAAATGGTGGCCGACTAGGAAAAGGGGAGATGCAGCGAGACCTGGGTGTCATGGTACACCAGTCATTGAAAGTGGGCATGCAGGTGCAGCAGGCAGTGAAGAAAGCGAATGGTATGTTAGCTTTCATAGCAAAAGGATTTGAGTATAGGAGCAGGGAGGTTCTACTGCAGTTGTACAGGGTCTTGGTGAGACCACACCTGGAGTATTGCGTACAGTTTTGGTCTCCAAATCTGAGGAAGGACATTATTGCCCTAGAGGGAGTGCAGAGAAGGTTCACCAGACTGATTCCTGGGATGTCAGGACTGTCTTATGAAGAAAGACTGGATAGACTTGGTTTATACTCTCTAGAATTTAGGAGATTGAGAGGGGATCTTATAGAAACTTACAAAATTCTTAAGGGGTTGGACAGGCTAGATGCAGGAAGATTGCTCCCGATGTTAGGGAAGTCCAGGACAAGGGGTCACAGCTTAAGGATAAGGGGGAAATCCTTTAAAACCGAGATGAGAAGAACTTTTTTCACACAGAGAGTGGTGAATCTCTGGAACTCTCTGCCACAGAGGGTAGTCGAGGCCAGTTCATTGGCTATATTTAAGAGGGAGTTAGATGTGGCCCTTGTGGCTAAGGGGATCAGAGGGTATGGAGAGAAGGCAGGTACGGGATACTGAGTTGGATGATCAGCCATGATCATATTGAATGGCGGTGCAGGCTCGAAGGGCCGAATGGCCTACTCCTGCACCTAATTTCTATGTTTCTATGTTTCTAAACTACCTGGGAATGTTAAGTGCATTCCATGGCCTTAAGTCATATTGTTCTGGGTTATATCACCAGCATGTTAGACTACAAATTGACAACACCACCGTGGTAGCATATATCAACCATATGAGTGGAAACAAATCGACATTATGTGACAATCTGGCCAACACAATTTGGCAATAGTGTATCCAGAGAGAGATATTTGGATATAACTACCTACTTACCAGGTAAACTAAGTTTAGTGGCAGACAACAGGTCACGCAAATTCAATGAAAACACTGAATGGATGTTGGATAAAAATGTATTTGCTGAAATTACAGCATGGTATGGAACACCAGATATCGACCTATTCGCATCCAGGCTCACACCAGCTATCGAATTATGTTCATGGGAACCAGAACCTGGGGTAGTGGCAACAGATGCATTTTCACTGCATTGGGGGATTGTTTATTTATGCATTCCCTCCTTTCTGCCTCATCAGTCGGGTATTTAGGAATATACAGCTAGACTCCGCGTCTGGTATTTGGATAGTACCCGATTGGCCTACTCAACCATGGGTCCCGGTGATACTCGACATGGTATTAGAACCATGCATCACCATCCATCATAGACCTAATTTACTGGTTCATCCCGCAACAAGGGGAAGTTACCCATGTCATAATTATATAAACCTATTAATTTGTAGAGTTTGAAAGCACCTCTACTACACCTGGGACTGACGGACCGAACAGTGGATATTATTTCAGCGGCCCACAGACAGTCCACCAAAAAACAGTACTTGGTGTCATCAAGAAATGGGAAGTACTGTCACAACAATAAACATCACCCACAGATCTATGAACATCCCGTCTGTTCTGGAATTCCTGGCAAGCCTCCATTACGATGAGAGGCTCAGTCATAGTGCCATCAACTGCGCCAGAAGTACTCTGTCAACATACCTGTGGCAAGGAACAGAGCAGCATTCTGTTGGGACACACCCTGGTAACCAAACTCATGAGGGGCATTTTAATGTTAATCCCCCAAGAACCAGGTACTCTCAAATATGGGATGTGAGCATTGTACTGAACATGTTAAGAAACTGGTCTCCAGCTACAGCTCTGTCCCTACAGAAACTGACTATGAAAACAGTCATGCTGATGGCCTTGGTCACGGCACAAAGGGTCCAGTCACTACAGAAACTAAGGCTGGACAACATGACTATTTCATCTGGAAATTTAACTTTTCACATCAATGAATTAGTCAAACAGAACAGACAGGGGTCAGCAGACCTAAAAACAGAATTCAGGGCATACCCGACAGATGATCGTCTCTGTATTGTAACACACTTACTATTATATATGGAGTATACTAAGATCATCGGAGAGAAAGAAATGTCACTTTTAATCAGCTACAAACAGCCACTCAAAACAGTGACAGTCCAGACCATCTCTAGATGGCTAAAACAGGTCCTAATAAGGCTGGAGTAGACACTAGCATTTTAAATCTCACTCCACCAGGGCTGCAGCTACATCGGCAGCTATGAAGTTGGATATTCCTATGGACCAAATCCTCAAGACAGCAGGATGGTCAACGGAGAAAACTTTCCAACGATTTTATAACAAACCAGTCATTGAACCTGGAACATTTGCAGAAACAATTTTAAGTTCTGTAATATAATTTACCCCATAAATAGGGGCTATAATTTGGTGTTAATATATTTATCGTTGGGGTTTCAATATCGTATTGATGTCTAATGATGTTAACACTATTCTCCCCATAATCAAGGCAGATGTGATGCATGGACTCGTTTCCACGGCATGAAATCACAGAGCTTTAAAATCTTCACGTAGTCACTCATGTGACTCCGAAGTAAAATAGTAAGATTAAACGAGAACTTACCAGTTTGAAATTTGATCGTTATTTTATGAGGAGTAACGTTGAGGGATTACGTGCCCTCCGCTCCCACCCTTGATCATATACTCAACTGGTATCTCTTCTCTAATCTTACTATGTTTAGTCATTACAGTTATCTGTGATTTCACACCGCTGCTTTGAAGAATGGCACGCATGCGTCCTGGCGGGGTTCTTCACGTAATCCCTCAACGTTACTCCTCATAAAATAACGATCAAACTTCAAACTGGTAAATTCTCGTTTAATCTTACTATTTACGTCCCACTTGGTATAGCAGACACGATAAAGCAGCACAGGAAACTGTCAATTGTGCTGTCCCATAAAGTTTCTCTAGACTCAAACTGGAAGCCACACAACCTTGTTACTTCCGTATAGAATTGACTCACACATATTGTTCACAGGCTTCTCATACAATCGTGCAGAGCTAGCTGGCCGAGAAGACAGGCTGTCCCAGCCGTCACATGTGAAAGAGTAAAGAAGAGTAGCTTCAGCCGTCTGAATAGGCAAACCAATACTGTTAAATTCCATGTTGCCTTAAATGTAATATTGCCAAAATATCTACCGACAATGCATAAGATTTATCATTTGCAATTTTGCATAATACCCACAACTCAGTGACATAATGCCCTTAATCTTAAGCATAGGCTTTCACCACTAGCTTTGTTATAAACAGCAGAAACTGTGCCTATGCGTATAGATATGACAGAGTATACAAGATCAATTCTCTGAGTTAGTTAAATTGCAGATACCCAATCATCCATCTTAAACTGGTTAAGTGAACCCACAATTTAATTAGCCTAATGATATCCTGATTCGGCCTGCACCACATTTCTGTAATCTTGAGAAATATACCCCTCTAGTCCTTGGTCAGATCACACATCCTCAGATGAGTTGTCACTGAATGTACTTGGAACCGCTGTTCCTCCATAGATCCTACGGACAGAATTTTTATGGGGCTTCGCTACCCGCGGAAGATGCATATCTAGCTATTCATACATATCGCTGATAATATAATCAGCAGCTAATGACTAGAGCTGAACCACAGTTTCCCTTAATTGTGAGAAAACTAGTTCCCTGTTAACTCTTGACTATTAGAGCCACGATGGATACGTAACGTTTCTCTTCAGAGTGGAGATTAGTATAATGCAAAGCTGAATCAAGAATTACCTCGCAGACCTTTGACTGAGTCTACATGTCTAAACCTCCAGGGTGCATAACAATTTGTTGGACGCACCACTCAATCAGGAATAGTGGTATTGAGAACCTATGGATTATTATAAAACATTGTTGATTGACAACATAACCTGCAGGTCAGAAAAGTTATAATACATTGCAGACGAGCTTCTGCTGGTAACTATCTGTTGGCAATGAAATGGCAATGAAGATTCCAATGAGCCAGTGACTCTGGTAAATGAGGAGAATAAACCATATGTTGAGAAAAAACTTCAACTACTTATTTCTATTGCCCAGTCTGATACCTCTCATAGATGATAGAAAACATAGAAAATAGGTGCAGGAGTAGGCCACGATGAAGCAGTGCTTCTCTGGTCACTATGACTCGTATAGTCAGCCGGATTCATGATGGTCTACCCTGATCCAGGGTAACCAAACTGTTCCTACTTGGAACTTACAGAGGTTATTGTGTAAGTCACCTTGCCAATGTCTCTACATCCACCTGATGTTATCCCAGAGACAGTGAAAAACCGACTAGACAGCCCATGCTGGTAGTAAACCTTAAGCTGGGCTGACAGACTGTTCCATTTCGGAGTTTACGGAGGTTAATGATGAGACCTACTTACCAGCGTCTCTAACCCTAGGTCGCTTACCTTTGTTGGAGCTTCAGCGAAGTTCCATTTGCAGACTCTGTCCATCATGTTTGTCATTTCTGTTGGATAGCTGATGCTGCTGGCCAACTTCTCTTGTAGTGGCTAGTCCATCCTAGATGGAGCAGCAATTTTAGAGGGAATAGCACACCGCTTTCCCTCATGCGATTGTCGTACTTCATACATTAAAGCATGGGATCCCGGCACATAGTCATATTCGGGGTCATGTTTGGAGTTAGTCCGTACTGACCTTTGACACTCTCTTAGAGTGGGGCTAAAACATCACGCATTAAAGCATGGGATCCCGGCAGCTGGTCATGTTAGGCTCCTCTCTTGGAGTGGGGAAATTGCACCTTGACCATCCGTATGCCTCGAACTGTCTGTGCATGCTTCTATACCGAGCATATTTTGCGACACCATCTCCGATAGTCTTTCGGGTGGGAGGAAAAATGCGAACCTTGAAACCAAGGCAGCTGCAGGCATATGACTTGAACTGCCTGTGTTTGCTTCTGTAATAAGGGGCATCATATATATGGCTCCATCTTCATACTTCATACATCCGAATGGGAGGTCTTATGCAAACCTGAACCAAGAGCTGCCTCAGGCATGTGTGCATATACTTTAGCACCATCTCCAGCACTACGTTCAACCGAGTGGGAGGAAATTGCAACCCTGAACCAGGCGTTGCTTCAGGCATATGTGCATATACTTTAGCACCATCTTCACCACTCCGTTCCTTTGAGTGGGAAGAAATTTGCAACCCTGAACCAGGAGCTGCTGCCTGACATGCCTTAAGACGGAGCACTCCTTGTGTTATAATTTGATTCATCAGATGTTCGTGATTGAGACAAACCCCAATCTTGTCTGACATAGATGTCCCAAGACTTGCCACTTTGCCCCGACTTGGGGTTGTAAAGTTGCTCCCTTCAGCAGCCGCCAGGACTAGCTGTGCAGATCGATGTTCTGTTGATATCCTCATTTACCAAACAGGCTGCACGTGCTAGTGACTCCGAGTTCTGCTCCCTTCCGGTGCCAACGCAATATACAGGGAAGGACTGGAGCGCCTCTGGCCCCCATACGCCAGACAGAGTGGGAGAAATGCTGGAACCCTGCCAGGTATTTGTCATAGGCAATGACGTTTACATGACTGAAAACCCTATCACAATTTGGAATGGAACCTTCCACAGTCCCCTCTAATGAGCGGGAATTACCGTGATGCCAGGTGTAGCTCCCACAGGTGACTGATAGGCACAGCTCAACAAGGCTTCCCAAGCCAGGGGCTCTGGACTACCATGACTCATAGGATGTATTGGCTATGATAGTCACAAACGTGACCCTGTGGCAACTATTGTAAATGCCAACTTTATTATAGCCATACATTAAAAGAATATACTATATGTGCTTATAACATAGCTGTAGCAGGAACTCAGCTACAGAAGGCTGAACTTACCCAAGCGGTATTTAAAACATCTGTAGTAACACCCGCAGTTTATGAATGTAAGTTCACTGAATTTGTAACTCTGGCTGCCTGCTCCCGAGTGGAGCTGTGATGTCGGCAGCTTCTATAATTAGGGCCGGCTGCTGAAGACTGTAACGGCTACAGCCATAAACTCAGTTTTAAACGAGCCTGTCGGCTCTGAACTTGGTCATCCCCTGCCGTGCAGACTAACGGCAAACAGCCGCATGAAACCCTCTAACTTGAGCCGCTTGCACCCATTGGGGACTGCGGCAAAATATACCCTACGCTAGCTCCAGTGGAGCGGCTACTTTTTTGGGGCCCGCTATAGAACGGCCCGAAGAAAACAGACTTACCTTGCAGAGCAGCACGGGAACTGCTCTGACTAGCGCCATGCGCTAGACGTAATGACGCTCATGCAGTCTGGCGGGCTTCTTCACATAGTAACTCACGTGACTTAGAAATAAAATTACAATTTACTTATCCTGCCCCTTCCATTCACCCTACTATAGTTTTTGGGATTTGATTAAATCTAGATTTTCTTTAGTCTGTTTGGGTGCGTTGGCTTTGCCACAATCAGCTTCCACTCTATTCTTGGGGTGGCCAATTTGGCCATCTAGGGTCTCCGAAGACTGGGTCCTGTGCTGCTGGACGTGTCTGGTGGGGTAAGTCTCTCTTCATTCAAATTGGGGTTTTTTCAGTTGAAGTAGTCTGGTCAGTTTTGATGGGAGTTTTCTCCAGATATTTGACCTGCTTGTATGCTCCTGTTTCTGCTTGTTACAGGGTGTTATGTCCGTGGAAGAGTGTAGCATCAGGGGGCACAGTCGGGGAGAACATTTTGTGTGATGTTGTATGTGTCTTCAATAATAGCTCTGTTGTGCCAGTGGATTGAGGAAGCCGTCAATGTATTCTCTTGCCTTGTAGGAATCTCTGCCACAGACACAATGGGCCTTCCTGGAGATATTTCTCCAGGTACTGTCAATATGTCTGTTTATTTTGAGGGGAGCATGTATTTTTCCTACCTGGGTTGTGGTTCCCCTTCAGTTCTGTTTCAAGTTGATGCTCCAAGATCTTCAGAGCCCTTGAAAAAGTCTTGATTAGTTCCATGATAAATGGGCTCTGTCACCTTGATGTACTGAGTATTGCTGTGTGTGATTGAAAGATGTCGGGAGATTTCAAATTAAAGTGGTATTAATTTGTTTTTTTATTTATAGATTTGTCAAGCCAATCAGGACCTGGTCTTTATGGAGATGGTATGAAAGTAAGGGCCTTTTTGCAACCCACTTCTATTTCAGTGCAGTAAGTCTTTGTTTGTCCTTCCCATTGTTTTTCCTAATTTGTTGATGAGGTTCTTGTAATTTTTGTAGTTCCAATTGTGGAATGTTGAGAAATTGGGGGACCTCTGTGGAGGGAATGGACTTATGTCAGGGCAGTAACTTTCACACTGATGTATATTTGTCAAGTCAAGTCCATTTTATTTCTATAGCACATTTAAAAACAACTCTCGTTGACCAAAGTGCTTTACATCAGTGCAGCTACTAGCGTGCTACATATATAATACATAATACATAATACATAGATCTAACAATACATACATAAATAAATACAGCGCTCCCTCACAAAACCTCAAGAAACGCTTGTGAGTAGAAATAGGTTTTAAGTCTAGACTTAAAGGAGTCGATGGAGGGGGCAGTTCTGATGAAAAGAGGGATGCTGTTCCACAGTCTAGGTGCTGCAACCGCAAAAGCACGGTCGCCCCAGAGCTTAAACCTGGGCCGCGGGATAGTCAGTAGCCCCAAGTCGGCCGACCAGAGGGACCTGAGGTAGAATGGTGGGTTAGCAGATTTTTGATATGGGGGGCGTGGGGGAAAGCCTGTTAAGGGCTTTGTAGACATATTGGAGGAACTTGAAGTTGATTCTGTACCATACTGGGAGCAAGTGGAGAGTGGCCAGAATCGAGGTGATGTGGTCTCTTTTATGGGTGCCCGTCAGAAGTCTCGCTGCGACGTTTTGGACCACTTGCAGGCGGGACAGGGATGATTGGCTGATGCCAGTGTATAGGGAGTTGCGGTAATCAAGGCGGGAGGAGATAAATGCATGGAGGATCTTTGCAAGGTCATCGAATTGGAGGAATGGTTTGATTTTAGCTATCGTGCGAAGCTGGAATAAGCTAGCTTTTACCACAGCATTTACTTGTTTGTCAAACTTCAAAGCAGAGTCAAATATCATGCCAAGGTTTTTGATGTGCGGTTTGAGTAAGGAGGTTAGGCTTCCAAGGCTGCCTGCTATCGTTTTGATGGAGTCTGAGGGGCCGAGTAGGACGACCTCAGACTTGCTCTTGTTTAGTTGGAGGAAGTTCTGAGCCATCCAACACTTTATATCCTCGAGGCAGTGCATAAGGCTGAGTAGATTTGATCGGTTGTTGGGTTTCAGGGGGAGATAGAGTTGTGTATCGTCTGCATAGCAGTGGAAGGAAATGCCGTGCCTTTGAATGACTTGGCCAAGGGGGAGCATGTACAGAGAGAAGAGAATGGGGCCTAGGATAGAGCCTTGTGGAACCCTGCAGCAGAAGCTAGCTGGGGAAGAGAAGGAGTTGCCTATGTTGGTAGAAACTCCTATCTTTGAGGTAGGAGATGAACCAGCTGAGGGCAGTGCCATCAATACCAACCCCGTACCGGATACGGTCAATTAGGATGGTGTGGTCGACTGTATCAAATGCTGTGCTGAGGTCGAGAAGGAGCAGGATTGCACAGTCGCCGGAGTCGACGGTGAGAAGCAGGTCGTTATGTACCTTCAACAAGGCAGACTCTATGCTGTGATGGACCCTGAAACCTGATTGGAAAATTTCCAGGTTGGTATTTTGGTGTAGGTAAGGCTTTAGTTTATTTAGAATTACCTTTTCAAGGACTTTTGAGAGGAAAGGCAGTTTGGAAATAGGTCTGCAGTTGCTTGGCAAGGTGGGGTCTAGGTTAGGTTTTTTCAGGAGGGGCTGGACCACCGCATTCTTGAAACAGGTTGGAACAGAGCCAATGGCCAGAGAACTGTTGATGATAGAGAGGAAGCAGGGATCGGCTATTGCAATGACATCCTTCAGAAGGGCAGTGGGGACAACGTCGAGGGGGCAGGTAGCAGGTTTCATAGTGGAGACCAGCTTTACAAGGGAGGGTAGAGCAACGGGTTGGAAACATTCTAATTTAGAAGAACAGACCAATGAGAATGCTAGGTCACGGATGGGAGGGGAAATATTTGTTCTGATGTTCTCAACTTTACTGGTGAAAAATTCAGTAAATTCCTCGCACTTAGCAGGGGACCCAGCTAATAATAATAATAATAATAATGGATGGGATTTATATAGCGCCTTTCTAATACTCAAGGCGCTTTACATCGCATTATTCATTCACTCCTCAGTCACACTCGGTGGTGGTAAGCTACTTCTGTAGCCACAGCTGCCCTGGGGCAGACTGACGGAAGCGTGGCTGCCATTCTGCGCCTACGGCCCCTCCGACCACCACCAATCACTCACACACATTCACACACATTCACACACAGGCAAAGGTGGGTGAAGTGTCTTGCCCAAGGACACAACGACAGTATGCACTCCAAGCGGGATTCGAACCGGCTACCTTCCGGTTGCCAGCCGAACACTTAGCCCATTGTGCCATCTGTCGTCCCAAGCTGGTATTGGGGGCAGGACATAATGACAGAGGTAATGGTACTAAATAGGACTTTGGAGTTCTGGGCATTTTTGGAAATAAGGTCGGAAAAGTATTGTGTACTCGCAGACTTTACTACTTCCTGGTATTTGAGAAGATTGTTTCTCAGGAGTTCAAAGGAAATTTGAAGCATCAGATTTATACTTCCGTTCTGATTTTCTGCACTCTCTTCTTAGGGCTCTGGTGGTGTCATTGAGCCAGGGCCAGCCTTTAGGCTTAGGCTTTTTTTATTTTAAGAGGAGCAACAGAATCCAGGATGGAAGAGCAAGTGGTATTGAATAAAGGAATGAGGTCGTCAGTGCTGAGATGGAGGGGAGAAGCCTCGATGGTGCAGATGTCGGGAGCAGCTATGAGAGCCTCAGAGAACATACGGGCAGTCGAAGAGTTTATGTAGCAGGAGTAACGAACAGGGAGATGAGATTTCGAGGGGCAGAAAGGCAGAGATGCATCAAATATCATTGCGCTATGATCTGACAGACAAGCATCAATAATTTCTATATTACAGATTGGGAGACCAGATGATAGCACCAGGTCGAATGTATGGCCAAGCTTGTGAGTGGGTCCAGTGGTAAGTAGAGTCAGATTGAAGGACTCAACCAGGTTAATAAATCACTCACAAGAGGCTTAGTAGTACAGCAGACATGAATGTTAAAATCACCAAGAATCAGGACCCGGTCAAATTTGGGCAACAAGCTAGCGATAAATTGTGTGATAAAGTCCTTATGCATTTTGGTGGGCGATACACAAGAACAATTAAAAGTGGACAGACTAGACCAACTATAATTAGTTGATGTTTGAAGCTGGAGAAATGATCAGCGTTCAGGAGGTGGCAGTTGAAATGTTTCTTAAACACAATGGCTAGGTCGCCTCCGGAGAGCCTGGGCGAGCTGAAAAAGTTACAGTTATCAGGACAGAGTTCCACGAGTGGAGCGAGCTCACCAGGATTAAGCCAGGTTTCTGTGATCAGTAGGAAGTCCAATCACAGTGCGGTGAAGAAGTCGTTGAGGATGAAGGTTTTGTTCAGTAAGGATCTTGCGTTGATCAGGGCCACTTTAGCAGGGGCTGCAGGTAAGTTGTGGTCCATTAACGGCTCCCACGCGGAGGTTCAGGGAGACCACGCCGCTGCGTTTCACACATGGCCTGGCTGGGAGCCCGCGGTCCGACAGACCGGGGACGACGAAGATCGACCGGAGAGAGGCATACCTGGGCTCGAGGGACAGCCGATGGGTGGAGTGGTAGGGACGACCAGATCCAACTTCACAGCGCTGGGCGAGGTAGGCTGATGTTGAGCAGGCATGGGCGAGATTCTTCAACCTTTCCAGGGCACCCGCGCGTTTATTCCGCCTCCTGGCTTGGCACGTGCGGCGGAGGCCGCAAGGCCGAGCTCGTACACCCACCGGGAGCCGAGCGAGGAGCGAATGGTAGAGGAAGCTTTGTCCGGGGCTTTGTCCGGGGCCTCGGATGAAGACATCGACGGCAGAGGCTCGGATGTCCAGTAGAGTTTGGCGTTTGTAGACCAGGTCATACGTACGTCCAGACGGGCGACGACGGGCAGCCAAACACAACGGTGCGGCCATCTTGTCAAGGGCTTGCAGATGCTTTAGTCTATTTTTCTGTTTCCAGAATCCATTTCCTCTCCTCTCCGCTGTTTTCTAACTGTGGCCAATTTGTTAGTTTCCACCCAGGATCTGCAAAGACTGGGTCTTCTGCTGGAAGAGTCTGCCAGGGTTAGACTCTCTTCCCAATGTGCCACATGCTACAGTTGGGTGAACACTTCATGTGACATGGTACATATCTTAAACTGCTGTCATATTACAGTGCTAGTGAAATGTATTCTACTACCCTGTAGGGTTCACTACTGCAGTCAATGTTCATTCCTGAAGATATTTATCCCGTACAGTGTTTGGGTATTTTTTTCGGGAAAAGATATAATTTTCCCCAAACCCAGGTTGTGATTTTCCTACCTTTTCTAGTTAATGCACCAACATATTTGGAGACCTTCAAAAATGTCTCCAATTTCATGAAAAGTGAGCTCTGTTGTCTTGGTCGTGGAGTCGCAGAGCACGGAAATGGCCCTTTGGCCCAACTTGCCCACAGCGATCAACATCTACGTTACTCCTGCCTGCATTTGGCCCATATCCCTCTAAACCTATCCCATCTATGCATCTGTCTAAATGTTTCCTAAAATGTTTCCTAAATAGGACCTGCCTCAACTATCATCTCTGTTGGCATGCTCCACACACCCGTCTCCCAAGTTGCCCCTTCAGTTTCTGTTAAAAGTTAGCCCTCTCATCCTTGGATTCTTCATTTTCCCTTGACCTGGGGGTTAAAGTATTGCATTATCCTATCTATTTACACCTCTAAGATCATCCCTCATCCTCCTGCTCTCCAAGGAATAGTCTTTGCCTGCCTAACCTTGCTCTGCAGCTCAGGCCCTTCGAATCCTTAGCGTTAAAAGTATTGCTGTGAGATTAAGGGTGTGATGAAGATGGTGGGAGATTTTGAATCATTAGTGGTGTATTAATTTGAATTGTCTAACTTTGTCAATCTATCAGGACCTGGACTCTATGCAGGTAAGGACCCTGTTTAGAACCACCACGGGTTTCAGACCGATAAATGTTTGGAGGAGAAAGTATTTTCCTAATTATTCTTGGTTTAAAATATTAGAATTCACGGTGCTGGTATCTTGAGGAAGAAAAAAGCATGCTGGAAGAAACCAGTGGGTCAGGCAATATCTGGAAGGAATGGACCAACGATGTATCAGGTCAGAAGCCTTCAGCCTAATGGAGTAAAGGGAGAAAGCTGGAAAAGTGAGGTGGGGCAATAGTCTGACAAGTGATGGGTGGATACATGTAGGGAGGGGGGGGGGGGGGGTGGAGAGGAAATTGCCAGATGGGTGGAAAACCAAAACGTTGTGTACTGCCAGGTGAGGTCTGCCATGTGATTTTACCAGGTTGTATGCAAAACGAAGCATTTCAATGTATCTAGGTACATGTGACAAAAAATAATTGAATCAGTAAGTGACAAAGGCTAAAGGTGCAAAAGTCAAAGTCAATTTTATTTGTCACATACACCCGAAGGTGCAGTGAAATGAATTTGCCAGCAGCGATACACTTAAAAAGAACACACAATACACTTCTTCTTCTTGCGTATGGCGTGCACAGCCTAAAGTTGTCGGACAACTTGTTCTATTTGATCTTATTTGATTGTGCACGCCAGATTGATTGCATTAGTTGAAACAGGGCGGATCACGTGAAGGTTGCAATCTCCCACCCCACGCAATACACAATAGAATTTAACACAAACATCCACCACAGCATTCTTCACTGTGGTGGAAGGCAACAAAGTTCAGTCAGTCCTCCTCCTTTGTTCATCTGTGGTCGGGGCCATGAACCCTCTGTTGTCACCGCTATGATTTATGAACATTCAGAAGGAGAAAGCATGGTGTGAACTGTAAACCTGGTAGAAGGAATATGTGTGTAATAGGATAGGATGGGGAAAAGGGATGAATGTACTGAGGGGAACTCTCCCTTTCCTCGCACCACCCATTCACCTTGCAACTTCCCCTCTTTGCACACTCATCTCCCATCCCTGACATTCCTTTTTGCCTCTTTACCCTTTGACCCATATCCTGCCCTCCAGCTTCACATCTCTCTCCTCATCTAAACCTCTTCACCTCTAGCCTTTGTCATTGCTCCACCAACTGCCAATTGCCTGTATTTGTTGTCTGAAGAACAGACTCTACCTGAAACATCACCCATTCCTTCTCTCCCGAGATGCTGCCTGTCTCACTGAAGTACTCCAGCATTTGTGACTATCCACATCACTTGCCAAGTTTTGTCCTGCTCCCACATCTTTCCAGATTTCTCCCCTACTCTCTCAGTCTGAAGGATCCCAACCTGAAACATCTGTCAGGCAGATGGTGCCTGACCAACTGAGTACATCCAGCATTCTTTGTAGACTTCTTTATATTCCCAAATGTAATCCTAGTTGGTTCCTGTTGCATTGTAAGTAGTTTAGTGTTCATGACTCTTGTTTCAAGTGTCAATACAAATTAAGTAATCCTGCATTCCATTCACCCTACTGTTTTTTTGAATAGGTCTAAATCTATTTGGTTTAGTATGTTTGTGTCAGTGTTGCCAGAATCCATTTCCTCTCCTCCCTGTTCTTTTCTGAAGGTGTGACCAATTTGTGTTCATTTCCATGAAGGATCTCCAAAGACTGGATCCTCTGCTGGAAGTATCTGTCGGGGTTCGACTGTCTCTTCCCAAATATTGCATAAACTGGGTGAAACATTTTCATTTCGGTTCCTTTACTTGTGTAAGTCTCACTTAACTCAATGTTTCTTTCTCGGTTAAAGTAATATCGGGTTTGTCATGGTGTTTCTCCAGATATTTGAACAGCCAGTATGCTCCTATCTATTTCTGTTTGTGCTCAAGATTTCAATGTCCATGGTAAAGGGTACGGTATTGGGTAATGTGGGGGAGAACCCTTCATGTGACACGGCAAGCATCGTCAACAAAGCTGGTATGTTACTGTGCCAGTCAATAGAATTTATTTATCATTCAAAAAAGTTGAACAAAATGTCATTGCCATCCAGTCATTTTAATAAAAAGCAAACAAAACACACAATTGCATAAATTTAACACAAACATCCATCACTCTCCTCCAGGCACCTCTTCACTGTGATTGAAGGTAAAAAAAGGTCTTGTCTCTTTCTTGCTTCTCCCGCAGTCAGGCAGTCAAACTGCTGCATCGAGGCGATCGAGACTCCTGATATTTAAACCCATGCAGGCGATGGAAGATCCCGCAGCCGAGCCGCACCGGGCGATGAAAGGTATTGCGAACGGGCCTTGCGATTACTGGCCGGACGAAGCTGCTGTGGCTGGAGCTGCCGATGAGTCGGTCACCAACCAGGGACCTGCGAGCGCCCAATGTTACAGACCACCGGGCCTGCGGCAGGTGCTCCCGAAATGTCGAGTCGCAGCTGCAATCGCAGCGCCACCACAGCCACAAAAAGACAGCCAGCTCCGCGAGTCCACAGGACCTACGACTGGAGCCCTCAAGGTCGACCCCAGCTGGAGGCCACCCAGCTCTTCGATGTTAGGCCGCAGCGCGAACGGAGATACAACACGAAAAAATAGTTGCATCTCCGTTGAAGAAAGAGAGAAGTTTCCCCATCCTCCCACAACCCCCCATATATTGCACAACTAAAATAAATTAGATTACCATATGCATCTAGCATTAACAGTAAGACAAAGGAAGAGGGACAGACTGCAGGCGAGCCGCAGACACAGAGTCGCCAATGTAAGTAGTCTATGTTCCATACTTAAGAAAGGATGTACTAGCCCTGGAGGCAGTGCAGCGAAGGTTTACAAGATTAATTCCTGCAATGAGGGGATTGACATATGAGGAAAGGTTAAGTAGGCTGGAACTCTACTCTTTGGAGTTTAGAAGAATGAGAGGCGATCTCATTGAAACATATAAGATCGTGAGGGGCCTTGATCGGGTGGATGCACCGAGGATGTTCCCAATGATCGGGGAAACTAGAACTAGGGGACATAGTTGCAGAATAAGGGGGGGCTCTTTTAAAACTGAGATGAGGAAGAACTTCTTCACCCAGAGGGTGGTTAATTTATGGAATTCACTGCCCCAGGGAGCAGTGGAAGCAGAAACGTTAAATATATTTAAGACTAAAATAGATGGTTTTTTAGCTGCCAAGGGGATAAGGGGCTACGGGGAGAGGGCAGGGATATGGACCTAGGTATGGTTAGTATAGTAAGACCTGAGTGATCTCCTGGACAAGTGTCGATCGCCTGGATTGGGGTCGGAGAGGAATTTCCCGGATTTTTTTCCCGAATTGGACCTGGGTTTTTATCCGGTTTTTTGCCTCCCCCAGGAGATCACGAGGTTCTTGGGGTGGAGAGGGGTGATAGCGGTATAAAGGGGAGGGTAGTGTCTTGTGTTCTGTGTCTTGTGTCTACTGTTTGTGGGTAAGTGTGTCTGTTTAGTGTTCAGCCATGAGCGAATGGCGGTGTGGGCTCGACGGACCTGGTGGTCTACTCTCGCACCTACTTTCTATGTTTCTATGTTTCTATGTATTCTGCTACCCTGTAGGGTTCACTACAATCTTTCCATGATCAGGGTTAATGTTTGGGAACAATTAACTATTGTTTCCCCATAACTGGGCGCTGCCTCTCTCAGCTTGGGGCCCACTTTAGTTTAATGAATACATTGCTCCCCCACCTATTGGTAGGGCTTGATTCACTAAAGTTGTGGTTTAAACACTTGAAGGTGTTTAATAGGGACCACTGGTATGTACTTGTGGTCTCTATTTAGTAGCGCGTTTGTCTGTACCTGTTGGCCAGGGTGGGGACAGTGAGGGGGAGAGATATTGGTCCCACATGCCAATGTGGTCAGTTCCCCCTCCCCCAGCATGACGCCAGTGATCACTGGCTCCTGTCAGCACTTGACTGGATCACGCTGCCTTCTGTCTCTGGGTTTTGTGTCTCTGGAGCAAGAATGTGTGCTTGAGGAAACAGCAACCTGAAGACTCGTCCAATCTGAGGTATTCGCTGGGGAACAGCCACTTTGGTCTGACCCAAATCATGAGATCATTACCCTTGTCCAAATCCACTTGCCTTCAGTAGGTGCCCCACTCATTGTCTTGGCATTCATCCTTATGGGGATTTATTCATGGAACAAAAACAGTGCTGCAGAACTCTGTGGGCTAGGCAGCATGTGTGGAGGTAGTGCACAGATTACTTGTAGGGTTGGAAGCCTTCAGACTGGAGTGGACACAGGTGAGGATGGGTGGATACAGGTGAGGATAGGTGGATACAGGTGAGGATAGGTGGATACAGGTGAGGATAGGTGGATACAGGTGAGGATGGGTGGATACAGGTGAGGATAGGTGGATACAGGTGAGGATGGGTGGATACATGTGAGGATGGGTGGATACAGGTGAGGATAGGTGGATACAGGTGAGGATGGGTGGATACAGCTGAGGATGGGTGGATACAGGTGAGGATGGGTGGATACAGGTGAGGATGGTGGATACAGGTGAGGATGGGTGGATACAAGTGAGGATGGGTGGATACAAGTGAGGATAGGTGGATACAGGTGAGAATGGGTGGATACAGGTGAGGATGGGTGGATACAGGTGAGGATGGGTGGATACAGGTGAGGATGGGTGGATACAGGTGAGGATGGTGGATACAGGTGAGGATGGGTGGATACAAGTGAGGATAGGTGGATACAGGTGAGAATGGGTGGATACAGGTGAGGATGGGTGGATACAGGTGAGGATGGGTGGATACAGGTGAGGATGGTGGATACAGGTGAGGATAGGTGGATACAGGTGAGGATGGGTGGATACAAGTGAGGATAGGTGGATACAGGTGAGAATGGGTGGATACAGGTGAGGATGGGTGGATACAGGTGAGGATGGGTGGATACAGGTGAGGATGGGTGGATACAGGTGAGAATAGGTGGATACAGGTGAGGATGGGTGGATACAGATGAGGATAGGTAGATACAGGTGAGGATATGTGGATACAGGTGAGGATAGGGATTTGCAGATGGGTGGAGTAAGTGAAAAAAGGCCAGAGGTGAAAAGGTGACAAAACATTTCGAGGTGTGAAATGTAAAGCTGGAGGGAGGTTTACAGGTGTAAAGGGGTAGGAGGGGATAGAAGGAAATGAGATTTGGAGATGGGAATGAGCGTACTGATTAAGGGAAACCCTCTCTTTCCCTGCACTCCCCACCCTGGTGTGCACCTCACTTAACAGTCACCCTACCCCTTCCCCTCCTCTGTACGCTCATCCCTGTCCCACATTACCCTCAAGGAAATGGCAGATGAGTTGAACAGGTACTTTCGATCTGTCTTCACTAGGAGAACACAAACAATCTTCCTGATATAGTAGTGGCCAGAGGACCTGGGGTGACGAAGGAACTGAAGGAAATCCACATTAGGCAGGAAATGGTGTTAGATAGACTGATGGGACTGAAGGCTGATAAATCCCCAGGGCCTGATGGTCTGCATCCCAGGGTACTTAAGGAAGTGGCTCTAGAAATTGTGGATGCATTGGTGATAATTTTCCAATGTTCAATAGACTCAGGATCAGTTCCTGTGGATTGGAGGGTAGCTAATGTTATCCCACTTTTTAAGAAAGGCAGGAGAGAGAAAACAGGGAATTATAGACCAGTTAGCCTGACATCGGTGGTGGGGAAGATGCTGGAGTCAATTATAAAATATGAGATAGCCGAACATTTGGATAGCAGTAACAGGATCGGTCCGAGTCAGCATGGATTTACGAAGGGGAAATCATGCTTGACTAATCTTCTGGAATTCTTTGAAGATGTAACTAGGAAAATGGACAAGGGAGAGCCAGTGGATGTGGTGTACCTGGACTTTCAGAAAGCATTTGATAAGGTCCCACATAGGAGATTAGTGGGCAAAATTAGAGCACATGGTATTGGGGGTAGAGTGCTGACATGGATAGAGAAGTGGTTGGCTGACAGGAAACAAAGAGTAGGGATTAGTGATTAGTGGGGTACTGCAAGGCTCGGTGCTGGGACCGCAGCTATTTACAATAGTCAAGTCAAGGCAAGTCACTTTTATTTCTATAGCACATTTAAAAAACAACTCTTGTTGACTAAACTGCTTTACATTGGTGGAGGTACTCACGTTATGCAACATTTGTTCATAGATTAAGTACATACATAAATACATACATATAGTCCTCCCTCAGAGGACGTCAAGAAAGGCTTGAGAGTAAAGATGAGTTTTAAGTCTCGACTTAAAAGGGTCGATGGAGGGGGCAGTTCTGATGTTCCACAGTCTAGGAGCTGCAACCGCAAAGGCGCGGTCGCCCCTGAGCTTATGCCTAGACCGCGGGATGTTCAGTAACCCCAAGTTGGTCGATCTGAGGGACCTGGAGGTGGTGTGGTGGGGAAGCAGATTTTTGATGTAGGTGGGGACAAGCCCGTTAAGTGCTTTGTAAACATAAAGAAGGATCTTGAAATTTATTCGGAACCGCACAGGGAGCCAGTGGAGAGAGGCCAGGATCGGGGTGATGTGGTCCCTTTTTCAGGTGCCCGTCAGGAGTCCCGCTGCGGCGTTTTGGACCAGTTGCAGGTGGGACAGGGAAGATTGGCTGATGCCAGAGTAAAGGGAGTTGCAGTAATCGAGGCGGGAGGAGATAAATGTTTCAATTATCTTTTCGAGGTCATCATACTGGAGGAATTGTTTTATTTTAGCTATCGTCCGAAGCTGGAAGAAGCTAGCTTTTACCACGGCATTGACTTGTTTGTCAAATTTCAATGCTGAGTCAAATATCACGCCAAGGTTTTTGACGTGAGGTTTGAGTAATGGGGTAAGGCTTCCAAGGCTGCCTGCTATCATTTTGATTGAGACCGAGGGGCCGAGAAGGATGACCTCAGACTTACTCTCGTTTAGTTGGAGGAAGTTCTGGGCCATCCAACACTTTATATCCTCGAGGCAGCGGGTAAGGTTAAGTAGATTTGATCGGTTTTTGGGCTTCAGGGGGAGATAGAGTTGTGTATCGTCTGTATAGCAATGGAAGGAAATGCCGTGCCTTTCAATGACTTGGCCAGAGGGGAGCATATACAGGGAGAAGAGAATGGGACCAAGGATGGAACCTTGTGGAACCCCACAGCAGAGGCTAGCTGGGGAGGAGAAAGAGTTGCCTATGTTAGTAGAGAAATTCCTACCTTTGAGATAGGAGATGAACCAGCTCAGGGCAGTGCCATCAATACCAACCCCGCACCGGAGGCGGTCAATTAGGATGGTGTGGTCGACAGTATCAAATGCTGTGCTGAGGTCGAGAAGGAGCAAGATTGCACAGTAGCCGGAGTCAACGGTGAGCAGTAGGTCATTATGTACCTTCAACAAGGCAGACTCTGTGCTGTGGTGGGTCTTGAAACCTGAATGGAAAGTTTCCAAGATAGTATTTTGGTGATGGTGAGGCATAAGTTGACAAAATTGCCTTTTCAAGGGCTTTGGAAAGGAAAGGAAAGGCAGTTTTGAAATAGGTCTGTAGTTGCTTAGCAAGGTGGGGTCGAGGTTAGGTTTTTTCAGGTGGGCTGGACCACCGCATGCTTGAAGCAGGTAGTTTACAATATACATCAAATATACGTCAAACAATATACATCAATGATTTGGATGAAGGGATTCAAAGTAACATTAGCAAATTTGCGGATGACACAAAGCTGGGTGGCGGTGTGAACTGTGAGGAGGATGCTATGAGAATGCAGGGTGACTTGGACAGGTTGGGCAGATGCATGGCAGATGAAGTTTAATGCGGATAAATGTGAGGTTATCCATTTTGGTAGCAAAAACAAGAAGGCAGATTACTATCTAAATGGCGTCGTTGGGAAAAGGGGAAGTATAACGGGATCTGGGGGTTGTATGCAGGTACAGCATGCAGGTACAGCAGGCAGTGAAGAAAGCGAATGGCACGTTGGCCTTTATAACAAGAGGAATCAAACATAGGAGCAAAGAGGACCTTCTGCAGTTGTACAGAGCCCTAGTGAGACCACACCTGAAGTATTGTGTGCAGTTTTGGTCCCCTAATTTGAGGAAGGACATTCTTGCTATTGAGGGAGTGCAGCGTAGATTTACAAGGTTAATTCCCGGGATGGCGGGACTGTCATATGCTGAGAGAATGGAGCAGCTGGACTTGTACACTTTGATCATATTGAATGGCGATGCAGGCTTGAAGGGCCGAATAGCCTACTCCTGCACCTATTTTTCTATGTTTCTATGTTTGTCATTACTCCCTTACCTGCTAATCAGCCCCCAACTGTATCCAGCATCACTCATCACTCACCAGGCTCTGTCCTGCTCTCGTTCTTTCCAGCTTTCTCCCAAACACATCAGTGTGAATCAGCATCAGAGAATCAGAATGCCATTTATTGTCATTTAAACATTGGTTCAAACGAAATTTCGTTCCTGCAGTCATAACAACAAAAAAAACAAAACACACAATAAACACAATTCCACACAAACATCCATCGCAGTGAATCTCCAAACACCTCCTCACTGTGATGGAAGGCAAAAGTCTTATCTCTTCCCTGTTCTCTGTTCTTTATTCTTCTCCCGCAGTTAAGCAGTCAAACTGCTGCATCAAGCTGATCGAGGCTCTTGTAGTTAGAGCCCCCGGCATGTGATGGTAAGTCCCGTGGCCGTTTAAGCCGCGCCGGGCGATGTAAGGCCCTGCTCCGGGTCGATTTAAACCCCTCGATTCGGGCGGGAGAAGTTTGCCGTTGCGGGAGCTCCGAAAAGCGGTCTCCCACCAGGGACCCGCAGGCTCCCGATGTTACCATCCACAGGCCTGCAGCCGAAGTCTCCGAGCTCCGAAGTCGGGTCGCAGCCGCGCGCCACCACAGCGCTCCGCGCTCCGAAGTCAGTCAGATGGGAGTCCGCAGGCTCTGAGACTGTAGCCCCAGATCGATTCTGGTTGGAGGCCACCGGCTCCACGATGTTAGGCCCCAACGACAACGGAGGCTCGACAAGGAAAAAGTTTGGTCCCCGTACAGGGAAGAGATTAAAAAGTTTCCCCCACCGCGGTTGAGGGTTGTCCACTCCTTTCGGAGCAGATCCTGGCCAGGGACGTCCATGGGGTCATCGATGTAATGGTGTAGCCTAGATGGTTCCGCTGACTTCCACTGGTCTCTTCATCTCGTCTTGTCCCAGGCGGCCTTGGAAGCGTCAGCCGGTGTTGTGCAGAGCAGCTCTTGGGCTTGTATGGCAAAGGGGCGCCGTGACTTGAGGCGCGCATGTCGTGATGCCTCTGTGACGATCTGATGGAGGAGGTGGGATTCACTGGACTGTGCCTTTCGAGTGAGGGCCAGCGTGGCTGCTTCTCCTCTGATGTTGGCCGGGGCGATGCCAGCGAGGACGGGCGGTTGGTTTACTGGGGTGGCTCGTAGGCATGTATAGACAGTCCACAGGGCGCTGTTGAGGGCAGCATCCAGCTTCTTGGCGTGAAGGCTACGGCACCAGACCGGGGCGCAGTACTCAGCGGCTCGTGGACTCTCGCCGATGTTGTTCTGGTGAAGTCCTTGTCTGCATTGGGGAAGCGGCCGTTTCTCAGCAGTAGCGATGCGATGGAATTTGCAGTGACGGGACACTGTGCTGGGGTTGTCAACCTGCCCATCAGCTTATTCATGGTCTGCCGCGCCTGACGGCTGGAGTGTGTGAAATCAATTGATTCCACTGCCTCTGTCCATCTTTCCCTGCGTTTCCCATTTAGTCTGCAGATTAGGTCGTTCGCTGCTTTGTCCCTGTCTTCGCTGGTTTGTAATTCTGTGTGGGCGCGGAGTAGGTCTTCATATTCGTCATCCCAGCAGGGAACATAGGCTTTACGTACACCGCGGGGGATGTTCTTCTTGGCGTCCATCGCTTTGCAGTCAAGCAGATTGTGCCTGACCCACTGAGTATCTCCAGCACTGTTTCTGACATAGATATTCATTGATAAAAGTAATCTTGGGGAAAGTGAGTTTAACAGTCATGGCTCAAGTCTTATTACAATTTACTAATCCTGCCTCTTCCATTCATCCTACTGAGTTCTTTAGAATTGGTCTAAATCTCTATTTGGTTTGCAAGTGTGACTGCATTGCTGCAATCTGCTTTCTGTAATCTGCTTTCTGCTTTCATCTTCTGAATAATTTGAGCTTGTTTCCACCCAGGATCTCCAAGGACTGGGCATAGTGCTGCTGGACGTGTCTGCTGGGATTAGAATCTCTTCCCATTCTGCCAAATGTTGGCATTAGATGCTGTAAACCTCGCCCCCATTGCTGTTCTCTTGATACACAAGTCTCAAATAAGTCGTAGTATTTCTTTGTTGGTTAAAGTAGTGTCTGCAGTGCTGGATTTAGATGAAGAGAGGCCCTAGGCTATTCCACTTGTGAGGCCCCTCCCAATCCCCCACCCCCACGACTAGAGGAAGATGGAAGAGTGTTTTAAATAATTTGAGTAAAGCCAAGGATGATGAGGGCTGTTTAAAATTGTGTGACACTTTTAGATCCTACTGTATGTTGTCATTAAACAGTTGGTTTTAAAATACATATTAAGAAATAAAGAAACTACAATCATCAAATACTCTAAGACTAAAAATGTTTTTTTCTAGCCTTCCTCATAGCAAAATCATCCAGAAGTTCATCAAAATTTGTTTGTCTAAGTTTGTCACTGTCAATGTGCACTGTCAATGCACATAATGCTCAGTGCAGACAACCTCTTGAGACACTGTGGCCCTTAAATCATTTTAACTTCTTTTGAGTCTTGAAAAAAACCTCTCTCTCTCGAGCAGTTAGTGACCATTAAGCTACGAACCAGCCGCAAGATTATTCCACATTAGGGAAGGCCGTCTGAAAAACGTCCTTGTATAAAATTTGATAAAGTTCTGTATGAGGCAGAGAGTGCTCTTCTGTAGGCCTATGGATTTGTCTCACGTACAAGTGGAAGTGCAAAAGTTCATCAGTAAGTTTCAGGTCAACATCTTCTGGGTATGCTTCCATCAACAGTTCAACACCTTGCTGAATTTCTTGCTTAGATGCAGCCAGATTAGCAAGAAAGGAAAACATTTGTGCAACATCACTGTACACAGTAGCTCTTCTTCTTAAATTGTTTTCAAGTGCATCTAGTATAGGAATAAAGGATTTTATCCTAAACTTATCTCTTGAAGAGAGTTTATCTAAAGCATCAGGACCAGGTGCACTTCCATCATTTCCTTGCCGTTTTTGACAAATAAGAGGGATTTTCGGAGTTTCCATACCGATTGATATGAGCCAGTAAAAATGGATCAAATTTTGCAACTAACTCTAAAAGACCAAGATAATTGCTGTTATTTGGGGATCCAAATTGTTCATTGTCTCCTCCGAATGGTAAGCCTCATTCTGCAAGTGTGCATATTACAGCGATAATTCTCTCCATGATGCCACCAGTACTGCTGTTCTGCTTTGATTTGTTCCTGTAGCTTTGAAGTTAACGTTTGCCCTCGCTTTCTTGTTTAGCTCAACATGGCATTCCTGTGCTTCTCTGAGTTTACATGAGTTTGGATAAGACTGGGGTTTTGCCAGTCATCAAACCCTTCAGAAGCTAAAGATGTAGCAGAAGATGCAATGTTTGGAAAGAGTTTACAAACAAAGCAATATATCCAGCCTTTTGAGGGAGAATACACAAGCCACTCTCGGCTATATGTTTCTCCATTGACTTTTGTTGAATAAAAAAGAGCTTTTGTGCAAAACCTAGACTGCTTTTTATACACTGGCCTGGCTTGGAATTTGAAAATGGTCCACAACGATGCTGAACTTGAGAGGGGCCTCTTTCTACCCAATAGGATACGTCCTCATGTGATAATTCTGTCCACAAACCAACGTCTCCTACAGTAGAACTATGTCTGGCATCATCTATATCTGGAGTACCTTGGACTTGGCCTACCTTATCAGGTGTGAGCTGAAAATTCTGACTATCCACAATATTTTCTTGTCGCTCTTTAGCCTCTCCCTGTCCGTTAAGTGACTCCTGAATAAGTTCTATATTTTCATTTTGAGCTGGCATCATGGCTGCTTCCTCATATTCAGCTTGCTGTTCCGTGTCCTGCTTCGCTGTTTCTGTTTCAGGGAGGTTTCCTTCTGGTTGAATGCTAGTAGTTGGCTGGATATCTCCACCAGACTGATTTCCTTGTGTTAGTATCAATGTATCTGCTTCACTGCTGGCACTTGTTGCCTCTGTCAGTGGCTGATCCAAGAAATCAGTGATTAGTCTTAACTTCTTTACCGTATCATTTTCAAGTCTTTCTCTTTCGCTTGCTAGCACCACTTTCAAATCTTTTACTCATGCTCAGATTAGAATTTGAAAATAAAAAGTAAAATTAATCTTCGATAGTTATTAGAAAGGAAAACATGAAGGGGCGTTCTCACAAAATAGGATCCACTTGAGTGAAGAAAAAATAAATAGATTATCAGCTCTACCCTAGCATTGCTCCTTGCCAACCCTAGTTCAAATATCTTTGCACTTTTCTATTTATCCCTGAGATTTGACCTTTAAAGCCTGCAAGTATCCAAAGATGTTTCCTGCACCCGCCATTGCTGCTTACTGGAGCATGTGTGAGAGATTGTCGGACCCCGGTGCCACCAGATTGACACCGATGTGCAGCCAAGCGTGGCCAATGAGATAAGGGGCTGGAAAGCTGCGCTTTTTGTTTATTTATTTATTGCCAGTGCTAGTGTCGAGTTATCGGCTTAAAACAGTATTTTTCTGAAATGGAGGTCAATGAAAAATTACTGAAGGGTTGTTTAGAGACTACAGTGCGTTATGACATCATATGTAAGAAAGGCCTATGACAGTGTCCCCGAGAAAGGCCCCCTAGATTTTGAGGCCCTAGGCTTCAACCTGTCAAGCCTGTAGGTAAATCCGGCACTGAGTGTCTAATCTGTTACGGTGAGGTTTCTTCTGAAATTTAGAAATGCTGCACTCCCTTTATTGTTCATGTAACCGTGTCCAGTCAATCTACATCTTCATGCAGATGGTGTGAAGGCAAGGCCTATTTCAACCCCTTGGTTTTGGTGGGGGATGATCAACAATGGGTTTTCCTATTTATTTTTGGTTAACGGTTTTGTAATTCAGGATGCAGGATCCTTAGCAATAAAAGCAGTGCTGGAGGAATGCGATGGGTCAGGCAGCATCTGTGGGAAATGAGCAGATGTGTTGGGTCAGGAGCCTTCAGACTGGAGTGGGGGAAGGAAGCTGGAAAAGTAAGGTGGGGACGGGCAAATCCTGGCAAATGATGGGCAGATACAGGTGAGGGGGTGAGTGGTGGATGGGTGGAGTAAGCGACAATGACTAGCGATGAAAAGGTGACAGTGTGTTGGATAAGTAGAGGAGTGAAATGTAAGCCAGAGGGAGGTGTGTGGGTGTAATGGTCCGGGGGGGGGGAAAGAAATGTGACACAGATGGGAGATGAGCGAACTGAGGAAGGAAAACCTCCCTCTTTCCCTGTACCCCTACCCTGGTGTACACTCCTCTCCCACCACCCCAGTCACTCTGCTCCTTCCCCTTCCTCGATACGCTCGTCTCCCACCCTCGAGTCCCATATTTCCCTTTCTCCTTCCACCCATGCACTCTCCAACTTTACATTTCAATCTTTGTCTGCCCTTTTTGCCTACTTTTCACATTCAGTCTTTGTGTTTGTTTTCACCCAGGATCTCCAAGGACTGGGCATAGTGCTGCTAGAAGTGTCTGCTGGGATTAGACTCTCTTCCCATTCCGCCAAATGTTGGCATTAGATGGGGGTAAACCTCCACCCATTGCTGTTCTCTTGATACACGTCTCAAATAAGTCATAGTATTTCTTTGTTGGTTAAAGTAGTGTCTGATCTGTTACAGTTAGATTTCATCTGAAATTTAGAACTGCTGCACTCCCGTTAACGTTCCTGTAACTGTGTCTCGCTCCCACCTCTTTTCTGCTTCATCCAACTCCATCAGTCTGAAGGCTCCCATCTCAATGTCGTTTGTCCATTCACCTTGCAGTCCGATAGTTGGTGCCTGAACTGCTAAATGGTTCTTTGCTTAAAGTAATTGTAGTTGGCTCCTGTTACAGGGAAAGTAGAGTTTAATATTAATTTGACTGTTTTTCCAATGTTCTATAGATTCAGGATCAGTTCCTGTGGATTGGAGGGTAGCTAATGTTATCCCACTTTTTTAAGAAAGGAAGAGAGAGAAAATGGAAGTATAGACCAGTTAGCCTGACATCGATGGTGGGGAAGATGCTGCAGTCAATTATAAAAGATTGAATAGCAGCATATTAGGATAGCAGTAACACGATCAGTCCTAGTCAGCATGGATTTACGAAGGGGAAATCATGCTTGACTAATCTTCTGGAATTTTTTGAGGATGTAACTAGGAAAATGGACAAGGAAGAGCCAGTGGATGTGGTGTATCTGGACTCAGAAAGCATTTGATAAGGCCCCACATAGGAGATTAGTGGGCAAAATTAGGGCACATGGTATTGGGGGTAGAGTGCTGACATGGATAGAAAATTGGTTGGCAGACAGGAAACAAACAGTAGGGATTCACGCGGCCCTTACAGAATGGCAGGCAGTGACTAGTGGGCCGATTCTCTGGATGCTTTCAAGAGAGTTAGATTAGAGATCTTAAAGATAGTGGAGTCAATGGATATGGGGGTGGGGGGGGGGGGGGGGGGAGCAGGAACGAGGTTACTATTGTGGATGATCAGCCATGAACACAGTGAATGGCGGTGCTGGCTCGAAGGGCCGAATGCCCTACTCCTGCACCTATTGTCTATTGTCTCAGGATCTAGTCTTTATGGAGATGGCATTAAGGTAAGTCCACTGTTTCAAACCCTCTCTTGGGTTTCAGTGTTTGTGGAAAGATTGGGCAGCACAGTGGTAGAATTGCTGCCTCACAGTGCCAGATGTTGTCCGTACAGAGTTTGTATGTTCTCCCTGTGACCAAGTGCATTTTCTACTGATGTTCTGGTGTCCTCCCATACTCCAAAGACATTCAGATTTATAGTTTAATTGGGTTTGGTAAATTGTCCCCATTGAGTAGGATAGTGAGTGTATGGGGTTGCGCAGACTTGGTGGGACAAAGGCCCTGTTTCCACACTATATCTCCAGCAATTAACAATGGTATTTCCTAATATTTTTCATTCGAGATTCTTTCAATTCAAGGTTCTGGAATCTTGAAGGAAAACAATAGACAATAGACAATAGACAATAGGTGCAGGAGTAGGCCATTCGACCATTCGGCCCACTGAGTCCATGCTGACCAGCAATCACCCATTCCCTAACCTACACTAGGGACAATTTACAGAAGCCGACTAACTCACAAACCTGCATATCTCTGGTATGTGTGAGGAAAGCAGACATCCAGAGAAAATCTCTGTGGTCGCAGAGAGAGCATACAAACTCTGTGCAGACAGCACCAGAGATCAGGATCAAACCCATGTCACTGCTACTGTGTCCTTAGGTGTCCTTGAGACTCTTGAAAGGCGCCTATAAATAAAATGTATTATTATTATTATTATTATTACTGTCAGACATCAACTCTACTCCTGTGCCACTCATATTTTAGTTGGTCTTAATGTATTTATTTTAGTAAAATGTGAAGGGTCCTGTTCTGAAATGTCACCTATCCATGTTCTACAGAGATGCTGCCTGACCCGCTGAATTTTTCCAACCAGCATCTGCAAATCCTTGATTTTCATCCCAAATCTTCACTGGTTTCAGGGCTTCTTCAAACTTTGGCATCTGGGCAATGGGTGCATTACGGGGAAAGGAAACGCGTCACAGAGGAATAATGAACCATTTTGCAGTAAAGAGAACAATTATATCTAATTTGTAGACAGTGCTCCCAATGTGAAGCGAATTCGTATAACAGGTCGCTCCAATTTAAGGTCAACACTCCCACCGTGTGGTGGTCCACTGCACTGCAGACCCGTCCAGTTTGCGGTCAACACTCCCACCGTGTGGTGATCCGCTGCCCTGCAAGCCCATCTGATATGTGGACAAAGTACTAGTTTGACTCGGATGGTCAGGCTACATCGCTGGAGAACATGGATTGGTAATTCTGGGTTGGGTCCCTTCAGACCATTCAGAATTTTAGTCTAAATATTAGACTACATGAATATTGGTCCAACCTGTAGTAGTCGCTACAGCAGAGACATAATAGTTCTTGTTGCAGATACTTCTCCAGGCATTGTCCACATGTCCAGGTGTTTTTACCTCGAGGACTAGAATCTTCTCACCCATAGGCTGTGGGCCGAGCATCAAAAATGTGTTTAGAAATCAGTTTTCGTGACCCAAGTCACCAAACTACATGAAATTTTCCACAGATTTAGATGAAATATAATTGAGAAGGATGTCATCTCGTCATTGCCGAAAGTTGCACATTAATTAATTAAACTAATTAGAAAATGAGATCGGGAAAGTAAGCGCCATCTAGTGGCCAATGTCCATATTACACGATGGGCAACCTATTTCCGTGTTGCAGTCCATTTAAACTAAATATTATTATACCTATATATAAATATATATTAATGGCAGGGGAGACCATCCCCTGTGGAGGGTCAGGCAGAGGCTACAAAAAAAAAACATCTCAAAGACATTAAGTCTGCATGGACTTCAATTCATAACATTTCAACCTCTTCCTAATGTTAATGAGAATAACACTTACTACCATAGATAAATTAGTTCAAGTTCTATGTTTCTATGTTTCACATACACCAATTCATTTCTACATAAACATCAGCCATTTCTTACCATTTCTCACTCCAATGGCAGCCTATAAAGTGCAATGAATATTCCTCCGTTTTTCTCCCAGAAACGGCCGCTACAAATGGCACTATGTATAGCCTCCCCCCACCCCCCCCCGCCCGCGGAGTTGACCCGCGGCTCCGCATTCGCGAATCGGCCGCTTCTTAATTGAGACCGCGGCTTCACTATGTTAAATACATAGGCCCCGCAATCGGAGCACTTTTCCCCGGTAAGTTATCGCAGGCAGCTCCGAGATTAGATGGTTAAGTCTTATTACTCTACAACAAGCTGGCATTAGTGAAAATGTTTAATTTACCTTGTTATTGATACATATAGTTTAGGCCCTCAACTTCATGAATGAATGAATAAGTGAATGAGTGAATGAATGAATGAATGAATGAATGAATGAATGAATGAATGAATGAATGAATGAATGAATGAATGAATGAATGAATGAATGAATGATTGAATGAATGAATGAGTGGAATGAATAAGTGAGTGAATGAATGAATGAAGGAATGAATGAGTGTGAGTGAATGAATGAGTGAATGTACAGCCTCCAAATCTCATTTTTTCACATTATAAAGGGTGCAATTAAATTAATTAAAGTCCACACAGATTAATTTTCATAAATTCAGACTTTAGATCTTTCCTTTCAGTTTGAGTTGATTCGCAAAGTTTCACAAAGCAGCACCTCAGCAGCAACTTTGCTTTCAAGACTTTCTTCCACTTCTATCTACTTAGCTGCACATTGTTCAGACTTCTTAATGCTTTTCTCACTAAATTCAATTACCCTGCTGCAAGTTTCCACGACATGTATTCCACAGAACTTTCATCGGAATCTCCAGTAAAACAGGCATCAGTGAAGCCCTCTCAGCCATGTTGTGTGCTAGCCTGAAGCAAAGCGCGTGATTGGCCAACTGGCATACAACTCAATGTTAAACGTGCTTTGATTGGACTAAAAATACCCGAAATTTTTCCGTTTTTCTCTAATTTAATAAAAGTGTGCAAGTCTTGTTAATGTCGAGTTTCAGGGGTGATTTATAAAATTTATTTACACACAATGTGAAAATTTCATGTAGTTTGGTGACTTGGGTCACGAAACACTGGAATAAAGCTCCTCGGCCCACAGCCTACCAGGGCCATCTGACCCATTGAGTTACTCCAGCACTTTGTCTATTTGTAGAGAAGGACGTTGGAACATTTTCAAATATTAAAATGGTATGTTAATTTATTTTTTTAGCGTAACTTCAAGTCTACCTGGATTTGGTCTTTATGGATGTCATAGGAAGGTAAGGCACCTATTTCAAACCTTCTTCAGTTTGATGGGATAAATGTGTTAAATTAATTATGGCTTTTCCAAATTTTTTAGAGAAAGTTCATGTAATGTAGGGTGGTGGAATCTTGAGCAAAATAAGTACTTGGAGTGCCAGGCAGCATCTGTGGAGGAAATGGGCAGATGTATTTGATCAGAAGCCTTCAGACTGGAGCAGGGGGATAAAGCTGGGAAGGGGTGAGGTGGCGAAAAGCCTGACAAAAGCCTGGATTGATGTGTCGATACCTATGAGGGGGGCAATGGGGATGGATTTCCTGTTGCCTGACGACCGGCTGCACGTGATATTCGCGTGCGATCTACCCGTGCGACCAGGAGACCGGGAGAGTAATGTAAAAAAAAAATGTCCCTGGAGGGTGTAGGGTAGTCTTAATGAATGACTGAATGGATGAATGAATACGTTTATTGGTCAAGTATTCACATACAAGGAATTTGCCTTGGTGCTCCGCCCGCAAGTGACAACGGCATATAGTGACAGTTAGGAATGACACATAAAACATTAAATGTTAATAAAAAAATATTATCGATTAAACATGTGAATTAAATAAAATACCAGAGCAAAAGGAGGCTACAGACTTTTGGTTATTGAGTAGAGCTACTACTCATGGAAAAAAAGCTGTTTTTATGTCTGGCTGTGGCAGCTTTGACATTCCGGAGTCGCCTTCCAGAGGGAAGTGATTCAAAGGGTTTGTGAGTAGAGGGGGAAACATTGCGATTTATTGCGTCCGGAATTTTCGTCGCGTTTCACGTCTTGAATTTCCATCGCTTTTCGCGTCCTGAATTTTCGTCCCTTATCGCATCCTGAATTTGCGTCACTTTTCCCGTCCTGAATTGTCGTCGCTTTTCAGGTTCTGAAATGTCATCACTTTTCTCATCCTGAATTTTGTCACTTTATGCTTCTTGAAATTTAATCGCCTTTAGTGTCCTGAATTTTCGTCATTTACGCATCCTGAAATGTTGTCGTGTTTTGTGTCCTGGATTTTCGTCGTTTTTCATGTCCTGGATTGTCGTCGCTTTTCATGTCCTGAATTTTCGTTGCTTTTCGCGTCTTGAAATTTCATCGCCTTTCACATCCTGAATTTTCATCATTTACGCATCCTGAAATTTCATTGCTTTTGTGGATTGTCGTCGCTTTAGTAGTCCTGAATTTTTGTCGCTTTTCGCATCCTGAATCTTCATCGTTTTCCACGACCAGAATTTTTGTCAGTTTTCGCGTCCTGAAATTTTGTCGATTTTTGCGTCCGGAATTGTCGTCGCTTTTCGCGTCCTGCATTTTTGTCACTTTTCGCTTCCTGAATTTTCTATCCCTTTTAGCGTCTGAAATTTCGTCTCTTTTCACGTCTTGATTCTTCGTCGCTTTTTGCGTCCAGAATTTTAGTCGGTTTTTTCGTCCTGAAATTTCGTCGATTTTTGCGTCTGGAATTATCGTCGCTTTTCGCGTCTAGAATTTTTGTCACTTTTCGCGTCTTGAATTTTCGTCCCTTTTCCTGTCCTGAATTTGCGTCGCTTTTCGTGTCTGGAATTTTCGTCGTTTTTCCCGTCCTGAAATTTCGTCGATTTTTGCGTCCGGAATTTTTGTCGTTTTTCACGTCCTGAAATTTCTTCGATTTTTGCATCCGGAATTATCGTCGCTTTTCGCGTCTTGAATTTTCGTTGCTTTTATAGTCTGAATTTTCGTCGCTTTTCGCGACTTGAAACTTCGTCGCTGTTTGCCTCCGGAATTTTTGTCGGTTTTTGCGTCGTGAAATTTTGTCGATTTTCGCAACCTGAATTTTCGTTGCTTTTCGCGTCCTGAATTTTCGTCGCTTTTCGCTTCCAGAATTTTAATTGCACTATGCGTCTTGAAGTTTAATCGCCTTTCACGTCCTGATTTTACTTCGGAGTCACGTGAGTGACTACGTGAAGAACCCCGCCAGGACGCAAGCGTGTCATATCGCTACACGCATTGCAACAAGTCACAGCAAGGGGGAACGACGTTCCCCTAGGGGCAAAATTTGAAAACCAGGAACAGCAGGTAAGGAGACTATGCGTTCCTTCCACTCACCTTTTAGGTGGAAACATGGACCGGATCCATGAAGGCTGAGGGAAAGCTGGCGGGGGAGAACCGCGGAGTCGCGGGCAACCGGCAGCAGCAGCCAAAGGCAAGCTAAACTCCCGTAATGGGAACAGCTGTGCCCGACTTTCGCTCCCGACTCGCTCCCGCACCGGGCCCGGCCGGGCGGGATAGGGAAGCAAAAAACTAATGTTTCCCCGCGCTGGGTTTTTCACAGGAGGGGAAGCTGGACAAAGTGGTGTCCACAAATGCTGCTAGTGAAGCTGGCTGGGGAGGACCGCGGAGTCGCGGGCAGCCGGCAGCAGCAACCAAAGGCACGTTAATCTCCGGTAATGGAACAGCTGTGCCCGACTTTCGCTCCCGACTCACTCCCGCACCGGACCGGGCGGGAGAGGGAGCAAAACTAATGTTTCCCCGCGCCGGGTCTTTACAGGAGGGGAAGCTGGACAAAGGAGTGTCCACAAGCGCTGCTAGTGAAGCTGGCTGGGGAAGACCGCGGAGTCGCAGGCAGCCGGCAGCAGCAGCCAAAGGCACGTTAATCTCCCGTAATGGGAAGAGCTGTGCCGACTTTTGGTCCCGCGCCGGCCAGAACACCACGGCCGGGTGGGAGACTATTCAAATGGGGCCGTTGACGTTGGCACGTCAATAACGGCAGCAGACGGGGTGGAACGACGTTCACCCGTAGCAACAATTTTAACCTGGACCTGCAGGTAAGAGTAGCAATGTTACAAAATTTTGAGATTTTAAAAATCAAGTCTGTAATTTATCCCATCAGATAAAGCATAAAAATAAGTTTAATTTGACACCTAATTCACTTTCATATCTCAAGTATTTAAAAAGTTATGGCCATTTTCATACTGGGAAATGAGCATCTTGTTCCCTATTGATTTTCTATGGACATAACAAAAAAGCTGTGATCGTGGACAGTCAAAAGCCCATAACTTTCTTAAAAATTAAGAGAACTGAATGAAATTTTCAGTTATCATAGATTGAAGCATTCTGAAACAAATATAAAATAATCTTACTTGGATGACCTGAAATTAAAGCATATAATTAGTTAGTTACCTAATTGTAGCTAATTTCAGACTTCAATTACTAGATCTAAACATCTATCCATTTCTTAATAAATGATTAACATTTTTAAATAGCCTAAATGTCCAAATAATATTCACAAATAATTCACAATAAAACATGATTTTTAAATCTCATTTACATTAATTTATAGGCCAAATGGAAGGAATTTAGTGCTCAATTGCTGTAAATAAATGTCCATTTAAATCAGCTTTCCAGTGGGTCCCTGTGGAACGCGCTGGTTTAGAACGTTCACATTGCGGTAGATTTGTGCCCCAAATGCCCAGAAAAATACTGCGGTATATAATGGGCCCAAATTGAGCTACTCGCAATATTAAACTTAGTATAAAGGGATCTTTAGAAGCCCTTTTTAATGTAAAAATATACAACCTAACTTCAGTTATTTGCTTTATGAGACCCTGCGGTTGCTGGCGGTCGCGGGTTTAGAGATTGATTTTTAAACTACTATAACTATTATTCAAGGCCTTTAAACCTAATAATAGCTTTTGCGACGAGGTCTTCCAGCGATTTTTCGTTAATAATTAACTAGGCTGAACATTTTCGATTGGAACAGCTTAGAGAAAATCGCGTTTTAAACCCGCCCCCTCTAAACGGCGCCAAAATCGCGCACACCCTCAGCAGCAGAGCTTCAACGACGCTTCAGGTAGGCTTTGCAACATACCTAGTAAGAGCTGCGGTCTTTTTTGTATTTACCATGCTGATTGCAGGTGCAGAAACCAACAGGCTGCGACAAAGCTGGTGGGCTAGATGGGATCAGCTGTGCCAGATGTGCTCCACACCGGCCATATCCACTCCACGGAAGGACAGTAAGGACAAAGCTGGAGAAGGAGGACCGTGGAGCAGCGGGCAGCCAGCAGCAGCCAGCGGCACTTGGATCACCCGTAGTGGGATCAGCTGTGCCCGATGTCGCCTCCGCACCGGCCAGATCCACGCGGCCGGGCGGAAAGGCTAGACACAACACAAACAAGGTCGTGGACTCAGAGGAGTCCGACTTTGAACAACCGCGGGCGGCCAGCGCCCGAGAGCGCTAGAGCCGGAAGAAGCGGTGTATGGAGCTTTGCTCCAACGTGACAGACTCCGGGAGATGGAGTCGGGTCACTGTGGGCCCTATGATAAACCCACAGCAGTACCTCTTGAAGGGCTGCACAGTGCTTCTACCTCATCAGAGGGGAGCACTGCGGGTCAGTTCTGGGCTGACCTGGAAGAGGGGTCCGCAGAACAAAAGACAAATGTGCAGGGGGTGCAGGAACAAAAGAACCTACTGGAACCCACTACGGCCAACGACAGCACCCCCACGCATCCACCAGCAGAACTGGTGAAAGCTCGAAGGATCGGTACCCAAAACATGAGTCTTTTTAGGCCATGGCCCAGACCGGCCTTCTTGGAAGATGCGGGGACCTCCAACGCAAACCAAATCCGAAAATCCAGACCCCAGCGCTACAACAGCAGCGAAGAACCTACAAAAAGTAAACCTGCCACTGGTAACTATGGAGGTAGGTGGGTCTGGTTCCCTACAATATACAGTGGGCACGGAGATTGTGTGGAGATTACACTCTTTTCTGAATGCATGGAGCATGATAACAACCGATACTTACATCTTAAGCAGTATCCAGGGATATACAACAGAGTTTATACACAAGTACAGCCCTCCAGTTCAACATATACTGAACTGAATGTTCGTGCCTTCTGATAAAGGAAAATCAAAAGCGCAAGCTGAATTGAAACGGCTTCACATAAAAGGTGTAATTGAGAAAACTCAACACGAACCATTAGAATTCGTGTCCAATATATTTATCAAAAACAAAAAAGATGATGGTCATCGCATCATCATAGATCTGACAAAAGAGATACCTTTGTTACTGCTTAACAATTAATTTCCAAAGGTTACTTCAATGGCCAGCATCGATTTAAAAGATGCTTACTATTCAGTGCCTATACGAGGTGACCACAGATGTTACTTAAAATTCAACTGGATGGTACAACTCTGACAGTATAAAGCACTGCCAAATGAGTTATCATCAGGCCAGGCTGTTCACAAAAAATTTGAAACCAGCCCTAGCGTTTTTACGGAAACGTACACACATGGTCATGGCATATTTAGATGATATACTCATTATGGGCAAAACTTTGGAATTGGCCAAACAACCTGTAACAGCCACAAAAAAGTTATTTGGAAAACTGGGATTCTTTTTTCGTCCAGTTAAATCTAAACTAAACGCCTTCCACTACTATGGACTACCTGGGGTTTCACCATTGACTCAGTTCACATGTCGGTGACTCTGCCTAAGGGAAAGGATAGAGATTTAATAGAGGCTTGCAATAACTTCACTGACATCAGCAAACCATCCATCAGATTGGTAGCTAAAGTAATTGGCATAATGATGGCTGCCTTTCCAGCCACTCAATTTGGACCTCTACATTACCAAAACATACAGAGAGCAAAATACAAGCACTCTAAATTATGCAGGTCACTTTGACAGATCTGTGAAACTACCAATCAAGCTAAAATGGAACTAAAATGGTGGATAAATAACATCTGGCCTTGTTCCAATCCAATCATTGTTAGTAACCCTTCCATGGTACTACAAACTGATGCCAGTGCACTTGGGTGCGGAACCACCAATACCATACCACCGTGGTAGCATACATTAACCACAGGGTGGAAACAAATCGACATCATGTGACAATCTGGCTATACAAATTGGCAATGGTGTATCCCGAGAGATATTTGGATATCAGCCACTTACCTACCAGGAAGACTAAATTCAGTGGCAGACACCAGGTCATGCAAATTTAATGAAAACACCAAATGGATGTTGAATAAAATAGTACTGCTGATATCACAGCAAAATATGGAACACCAGATATCGATTTATTCGCATCCAGACTTAACCAGCAGTTATCAAATTATGTTACATGGGAACCAGACCCTGGGGCAGCGGCGACAGGTGCATTTTCGCTGCATTGGGGGGGGGGGGGATTGTTTATTACGCATTCCCTCCTTTCCTGCCTCATCAGTCGGGTATTAAGGAAATACAACAAGACTCTGCATCTGGTATTGGTAGTACCCGATTGGCCTACACAACCATGGTTCCCAGTGGTATCAAACATGGTATCAAAGACCTGAACATCCCGTCTGTTCTGGAATATCTGGCAGGCCTCCACTATGATGAGGGGCTCAGTTACAGTGCCATCAACTGCGCCAGAAGTGCCCTATCGACTTACCTATGGCAGGGGACAGACCATTACACTGTTGGGACTCACCCACTGGTACAAAACCTATGAGGGGAACCAGATAGTGTGACTGAGGAGTGAATGAATAATGCGATGTAAAGCGCCTTGAGTATTAGAAAGGCGCTATATAAATCCCATCCATTATTATTATTATTATAGATACTCCCAAATATGGGATGTGAGAATAATCCTGAAGATGCTCAGGAATTGGTCTCCAGCAACAGTTCTGTCCCTACACAGACTGACATTAAAACAGTCAAGCTAATGGTATTGGTCATGGCACAGAGGACACAGTCACTGCAAAAACTAGACTGGACAACATGACTTCTTCAACAGAAAATATTACGTTTCATATTTATGAGATAGTAAGCAGAACAGAAAAGGGATCAGCAGGCCTCAATATACAATTAGGTCATACCCAACAGATGACCGTCTGTGTATAATAAGACATCTGTCATTATACATGGAGAAAAAGAATAACCTAAGAGGCAATGAAAAGGCACATTTTGGTCAGCCACTAGCAACCACACCAAGAGTGACGGTCCAGACCATCTCAAGATGGCTGAAACAGGTGCTAACACAGGCTGGGGTGGATACTAATTTTTAAAAATCTCTTTCCACCAGGGCTGCAGCTACATTGGCAGCGATACAGTTGGATGTACCAATGGACCAAATCCTCAAGGCAGCAGGATGGTCTGGAGGGGAAAACATTCCAATTATTTTATAATAAACCAGTAATGAAACCTGGAATGTTTGCAGAAACAATTTAAGTTCTGTAAATTAATTTAAACCCATAAAAAAGGGTTATAAATTGTGTGCAAATTTTTTATGATTTCAATGTCGAATTCATGTCCAAATTATGTTAACACAATTCCTCCCACAGTCAAGGCAGACGTGATGCATGGACTCGTTTCCACGGCATGAAATCACAGAGCTTTAAAATCTTCATGTAGTCACTCACGTGACTCCGAAGTAAAATAGTAAGATTAAACGAGAACTTACCAGTTTGAAGTTTGATCTGTATTTTATGAGGAGTTACGATGAGTGATTACGTGCCCTCCGCTCCCACCCTGATCATATACTTAACTGGTATCTCTTCTCTAATCTTACTATGTTTAGTCATTACAGTTATCTGTGATTTCACACCGCTGCTTTGAAGAATAACACGCATGCGTCCTGGCGGGTTTCTTTACGTAATCCCTCATCGTAACTCCTCATAAAATACAGATCAAACTTCAAACTGGTAAGTTCTCGTTTAATCTTACTAATTTGCGTCACTTATTGCTTCCTGAATTTTCTGTCCCTTTTTGCGTCAGTATTTTCATCATGTTTCGCGTCTTCGATCTTCGTTGCTTTTCTCGTCCAGAATTTTCGTCGCTTTTAACGTCCTGAATTTTCGTCCCTTTTTGCGTCCTAAAATTTGTGTCGCTTTTCGCGGTCTGAATTGTCATTGCATTTCTCGTCTTGAATTCTAAATTATTGTCGCTTTTATCATCCTGAATTTTGGTCCCTTTTCGCGTCCTAAATTTGTGTCGCTTTTCGCCTCCTGAATTTTCGTCACTTTTCACGTCCAGAATTTTTGTTGCTTTTCACGGCCTGAAATGTTGTCGATTTTTGCGTCCGGAATTTTCGTCGCGTTTCACGTCTTGAATTTCCATCGCTATTCGCGTCCTGAATTTTTATCCCTTATCGCATCCTGAATGTGCGTCGCTTTCCCGTCCTGAATTGTCGTCGCTTTTCGGGTTCTGAAATTTCGTCACTTTTCGTATCCTGAACTTTGGCACTTTATGCGTCTTGAAATTTAATCGCCTTTAGTGTCCTGAATTTTCGTCATTTACGCATCCTGAAATTTCGTCGCTTTTTGCGTCCTGGATTTTCGTCGCTTTTCATGTCCTGAATTTTCGTCGCTTTTGGTGTCTTGAAATTTCATCGCCTTTCACATCCTGAATTTTCGTCATTTACGCATCCTGAAATTTCATTGCTTTTCGCGTCGTGGATTGTCGTCGTTTTAGTCGTCCTGAATTTTTGTCGCTTTTCGTGTCTTGAATTTTCGTTGCTAATTGCATCCTGGAACTTCGTCGCTTTCCACGACCAGAATTTTTGTCAATTTTGTCAATTTCGTCGATTTTTGCGTCCGGAATTGTCGTCGCTTTTCACGTCTTGAATTTTTGTCACTATTTGCTTCCTGAATTTTCTGTCCCTTTTAGCGTTCTGAATTTACCTCGCTTTTCTCGTCCTATATTTTCGTCGCATTTCGGGTCCTGAAATTTTGTTGCTTTTCTCATCCTGAATTTTCGTCGTGTTATGCGTCTTGAAATTTAATCGCCTTTCGCATCCTGAAATTTCATCTTTTACGCATCCTGAAATGTTGACTCTTTTTGCATCCTGGATTTTCGTTGCTTTTCGCGTACTGGATTGTCGTCGCTTTTCCTGTCCTGAATTTTCCTCGCTTTTCGCGTCCTGAAACTTCGTCGCTTTTCACGTCCAGAATTTTCGTCAGTTTTCTCATCCTGAAATTCCGACTCTTTTCGCGTACTGAATTTTCATCACTTTTAGCGTCCTCAATTTTCGTCGCTTTCCACATCCTGAAATTTCGTCGTTTCCCTTTCTGAATGTTCGTCGTTTTTCACGTCCCGAAATTTTGTCGCTTTTCGCTTCTTGAATAGTCGTCGCGTTTCTCGTCCTGAACTTTAGTCGCTTTTGGCGTCGTGATATGAAATCATTTTTCACGTGTTGAATTTTCGTCGCTTTTCTTGTCCTGAATTTTCGTCACCTTTTGCGTCCTGAATTTTCGTAGCTTTTCATGTCCTGAATTTCCGTCGCTTTTCAGGTCCAAGATTTTCGTCACTTTCGGTGTCCTCAAATTTCGTTGCTTTTTGCGTCTTGAATTGTCGTTGCTTTTTGTGCCCTGAATTTTCGTCACATATCGCATCCTGAATTTTCTGTCCCATTTCGCGTCCTAAATTTTCGTCTTTTCGGGTCTTGAATTTTCGTTGCTTTTCGCGTCCTGAAATGTTGTCACTTTATGCATCCTGAATTTTCGTCACTTTTCGTGTCTTAATTCTCGTTGCTTTTCACGTCCAGAATTTCCGTCGCATTTCATGTCCTGAAATTTCGTCGATTTTTGCGTCCGGAATTACCGTCGCTTTTCGCGTCTTGAATATTCGCCGCTTTTCGCGTCCTGAAATTTCGTCGCTTTTTGCGTACTTGATTTTCGTCGCTTTTTGCGTACTGGATTTTCATCGCATTAAGCGTCCTGGATTGTCGTCGCTTTTCACTTCCTGAATTTTTGTCACTTTTCGCATCCTGAATGTTCGTTATTTTCGCGTCCTGAAATTTCGTCGCTTTTCGCATCCTGAAATTTCGTCTTTTACGCATCCTGAAATTTTGTCTCTTTTTGCATCCTGGATTTTCGTTGCTTTTCGCGTCCTGGATTGTCGTCGCTTTTCCTGTCCTGAATTTTCGTCACTTTTCACGTCCAGAATTTTCGTCAGTTTTCTCATCCTGAAATTCCTTATTGCATCCTGAATGTGCGTCGCTTTTCCCGTCCTCAATTGTCGTCGCTTTTCGGGTTCCGAAATTTCGTCACTTTTCGCATCCTGAATTTTGTCACTTTATGCGTTTTGAAATTTAATCGCCTTTAGTGTCCTGAATTTTCGTCATTTACGCATCCTGAAATTTCGTCGCTTTTTGCGTCCTGGATTTCCGTCGCTTTTCGTGTCCTGGATTGTCGTCGCTTTTCATGTCCTGAATTGTCGTCACTTTTGGTGTCTTGAAATTTCATCGCCTTTCACATCCTGAATTTTCATCATTTACGCATCCTGAAATTTCATTGCTTTTCGCGTCGTGGATTGTCGATGTTATAGTCGTCCTGAATTCTTGTCACTTTTCGCGTCTTGAATTTTCGTCGCTAATTGCATCCTGACTTCGTCGCTTTCCACGACCAGAATTTTTGTCAGTTTTCGCGTTTCGATTTTTGCGTCTGGAATTGTCGTCGCTTTTCACGTCTTGAATTTTTGCCACTATTTGCTTCCTGAATTTTCTGTCCCTTTTAGCGTTCTGAATTTACCTCGCTTTTCCCGTCCTAAATTTTCATCGCATTTCGGGTCCTGAAATTTTGTCGCTTTTCTCATCCTGAATTTTCGTCGTGTTATGCGTCTTGAAATTTAATCGCCTTTCGCATCCTGAATTTTCGTCTTTTATGCATCCTGAAATTTTGTCTCTTTTTGCATCCTGGATTTTCGTTGCTTTTCGCGTCCTGGATTGTCGTCGCTTTTACTGTCCTGAATTTTCGTCGCTTTTCGCGTCCTGAAACTTCGTCGCTTTTCACGTCCAGAATTTTCGTCAGTTTTCTCATCCTGAAATTCAGACGCTTTTCGCGTACTAAATTTTCATTACTTTTAGCGCCCGCTAACTTTATTAAACTTCTTAAAACTGACTCCACTCCTTCTCTCCTTTCCCCCCCCCCTTCTCCCCCATTCTCCCCCCTTCTCTCCCCTTCTCTCTCCCCCTTCTCTCTCCCCTACTCTCACACCTTTCCCCTTCTCTCTCTACTTCTCTCTCCCCTTCTCTCTCTACTTCTCTCTCCCCTTCTCTCTCCCCTTCTCTCTCCTCTGTCCTTCTCTCCCCTTCTTTCCCGTTCTCTTCCCCCCCCCCACCCCGTGCTCTCTAATGGACTTACCGTGCTCTGTGGCAGCTGTTTACCTTCCTCTTCATTGCGCAGACAATGCTCCTCCGCTGTCCCTGGCCCCCACCTTCGCGATGTGTGTGTGTGTGTGTGTGTGTGTGTGTGTGTGTGTGTGTGTGTGTGTGTGTGTGTGTGTGTGTGTGTGTGTGTGTGTGTGTGTGTGGTCGGTAGCAAAGATCCTGTAGATGCAGCTAACGCTTCGGTCGAGGCTTTCCAGGCAAGTGACCAAAACCTCTGGCGACTCATGGAAACCTTGGGTGGGGCGCAAGGTCACCAGAGGTTTCCGTTCAGGTTTCCTAAGTGGGACAGGGGCATTACTTGCAGTAGTGTTCTGCAAAATCTATAATAAACAGCTATCCATAAAAAAGTTTAGTATATAAAATAAACGGTCAAATAACCAAACAATAATAATGCAAAGTCGAATATTAATGTCAAAAAGTCTATGTAGTTCGGAGCTTATTTCGGAGGTCGTTTAATAGCCTGATTGTTGTAGGGAAGAAGCTGTCCCTGAAGATAGACACAAAATGCTGGAGTAACTCAGCGACATACAGTAGGCAGCATCTCTGGAGAGAAGGAATGGTGACATTTCCCATTGAGAATGCTGCCTGTCCAACTGCGTTATTTCAGCATTTTCTATTTTAATATGTCTATTCTATATCATATGTCTATTTTCCATTTAAACCAGCATCTGCAATTCTTTCCTACACATTTAAGCTGCTCCTCAACCTGGATGTTACAGTGTTCAGGCACTTATACCTTCAGTGAACATTGTTCCAGCTGTTTTAATTGCTACATTGCCCACTCCACTGCCATTTCTCCCCTTATTGTGTCTGTCTGTCTGTGTCTCTACAGGAATCCAGTGCGGCAGATACATCACCTCTCACGAGTTAGCACTGAACTGCAACACTGATCTGCACTGGTTCTCTCACATCACGCCCTGTGGCCTCAAGGGCAAAGGGGTGACATCCCTGACTCAAGTACTGGGCAGAGAAGTGACTGTCTCCGAGGCCGTGGAACCCTTCCTTGAAACATTTGCCACACAGTTCAACTGCCGCTGAGGCGTCAGGAACTCTCCATCCCCACAGATCACCCAGCCAACTGGTCTACTGAAGAGGTTTTCAGATGTCGGATGTTTGCAAGGCAATTATGTGACCAATTTTGGGCCCCATAACTGAGGAAGGATGTGATGGCGCTGGAGAGGGCCCAGAGGAGGTTTACAAGATTGGTCCCAGGAATGAGCGGGTTAACATATGGTGAGCGTTTGACGGCGCTCTAGTTTATTAAGGGTGTGTACACAATAGAGACAGGAAACATGTTCCCGATGTTGGGGGAGTCCAGAACCAGGGGCCACAGTTTAAGAATAATGGGTAAGCCATTTAGAACCGAGATGAGGAAAAACGTTTTCTCACAGAGAATTGTGAGTCTGTGGAATTCCCTGCCTCAGAGTGCGGTGGAGGTTGGTTCCGATTCAGATTCAGATTCAGATTCAGATTCAATCTTTATTGTCATTGTAGAGAGTACAGAGACAACGAAATGCAGTTAGCATCTCACCCAGAAAAGCGAACATACTTTATACTCTCTGGATACTTTCAACAGAGAGCTAGATAGGGCTCTTAAAGATATTGGATTCAATGGATATGGGGAAATGGCAGGAACGGGGTACTGATTGGGGATGATCAGCCATGATCACATTGAATGGCGGTGCTGGCTCAAAGGGCCAAATGACCTACTCCTGCACCTATTGTCTATTGTCTATTGTCTATATCGAAGAATGGGGGGGGGGGGGGACTACGCCGTGTCGCAGAGACAAAGCGACAACACCATAAGGAGAGAGAATAGAGACTCAGCAACCACCAACCACCGCCAGTTTCCACTACCCACGTTGCACCAAGGTGAGTGGATCGCGGATCAGCCTCTACAGACATCTGCAGACCCACAAGTGGACGACCCTATGGAGAGAACAGTCATACTCATTTCGAGTGACCACCGATGATCACACAAGAGAGACAATTTACACTGCTATGCCAAGCCAATGAATGTATATGATGTAAATAAATGAGATGGACATCAATGTTGATTGGTTAAGTTTAGTTTTGAGATACAGTGCGGAGACAGGGCCGCCCACCGAATCTGCACCGAGGAAGATACGGCAGAGGCTGATTTACACTGAAGAAAAACACAAAAGCTGGTGTAACAGGGCAGGCAGCATGTCTGGAGAAAAGGGATAGGTGACGTTTTGGGTCTAGACCCTTCTTTAGACTGAGAGTCCGGGGAAAGGGAAACAAGAGGTATGGGAAGGTACAGAACAAAGAGCCGAAAACGATGGGACCAGGAAAGGTGGAGCCCACAATGGTTATGGAAGAGATACGAACAGGGAAACTAGCAGAACAACAAAATGGGGGAGGAACAGAGAAAGGGAAAGCAAGGTTTTCTTGAGGTTAGTGGGGTTAATGTTCATACTGCTGGGTAAGCTGCCCAAGCGAAATATGAGGTGCTGTTCTTCCAATTCGGTTGTTTGTAAGTATAAAACACCAGTATGTACCTAGTTATCCAGTTGGTAGCTCAGTCTAGCTAGCTACCTAGCTATCCAGTATGTAGCCATCTAGCTAGCTACCTAGTTATACAGTATGCAGCCATCTAGCTGGCTCAATTGTGATCATGATTTGTTTTCTGCTAAATGGTTAGCACGCAACTAAAGCTTTTCACTGTACCTCGGTACCCGTGAGAACAAATTAATGAGGGGTAAAGAATTATATGAGATGATTTATGTGGATTGGTGTTATTGTAAAGCTTCAGTTGTTGCTCATATTGTATTGCTCCAAACAGGTCCTCCCCTAAATCTACATTTACAGATGCCTCCCCTAATTCACCATTTAAAGGTGCCCTCTCCTAATTCACCATTTAAAGGTGCCCTCTCCTAATTCACCATTTAAATGTGCCCTCCCCTAATTCACCATTTAAATGTGCCCTCCCCTAATTCACCATTTAAAGGTGCCCTCCCCTAATTCACCATTTAAAGGTGCCCTCCCCTAAATCCTCCTCCCATTTACATGCCTTCCCTATATCTACATTTACAGGTACTCTGCCTTAAATCCTCCTTATTTCTAGCTATCCAGTATGTAGCTCAGTCTAGCTACCTAGTTATCCAGTATGTAGTCTCAGTCTAGCTAGCTACCTAGCTATCCAGTATGTTGCTGTCCAGCTATCTATCTAGCTATCTATCTAGAAGAAGCTGCTGTAAGGCAGCAACTTTATCGCAGCACCATTATGCTGCTGAAAAAGGGTGAGACTCTTTTACAGACCTTTTCAGATCTGAAGGGCCCGGACCTGAAATGTGATGAGTCTAAAGAAGGATCCCAACCCAAAACGGGACCTATTCACATTATCCAGGAATGTTGCCTGATCCGTTGAGTTACTCCAGCAATTTTTGTGTTTCTCCTAAGGAACATCTGCGCTAGGTGCACTGGAAACAATCTTGCAGGTAGTGGCTTTGTTTACCAACTCCATTCTATGGCCATGGTCGAATGTTGTACTTTGGAGGCTAGTTACATGGCACAGGGAACATCTGAAGCCTCCCAGACACGATAATTTGACATGGAGCTGATCACTTCACAACACCAGCATCTCGTCCTCTAATGTGTAGGAAGGAACTGCAAATGCTGGCTTACACCAAAGAAAGACACAACATGTTGGAGTAAGTCAGCGAGACAGGCAGCATCTCTGAAGAGAAGGAATGGGAGACGTTTCGGGTCAATTCCTTCAGGCTGAGAGTCAGAGGAGAGGGGAGCTGGAGATATGGGAGGATAAGGTGTGAACCTTCATTTTTAGTATTTATTTCAAGAGGGCTTGTATACAAAAACAGGAAATGTAATGCTGAGGCTCTTTCAGGCGCTGGCCTGGCTGCATTTGGAATATTGTGAGCAGATTTGGGCGCCATCTCAGAGGAAGGATGTGCTGGCACTGGAGAGGGTCCAGAGGAGGTTTACTAGAATGATCTAAGGAATGAGTGGGATAACCCATGCTGAGCGTTTGTTGGCGCTGGGCCTGTATTTGCTGGAGTGTAGAAGAATGAGGGGGGACCTCATGTAAACATATAGAAAAATGAAAGGCTTGGATAGAGTAGATGCGGAGAGGATGTTTCCACTAGTGGGAGAATCTTGGACTGTCTTATCCTCAGAATTAAAGGATGCTATTTTAGGAAGGAGACGAGGAGAAATTTCTTTAGTCAAAGGTGGTGAATCTGTGGAATTATTTGCCACAGAAGGCTGTGGAGGCCAAGTCAGTGAATATTTTTAAGGCAGAGATAGAGAGATCCTTGATTAGTACGCGTGTTAGTGATTATGGGAAGAAGGTAGGAGAATGGGGTTAGGAAGGAGAGATAGATCAGCCATGATTGAATGGTGAAGTAGGCTTGATGGGCCGAATGGCCTAATTCTGCTCCTATAACATGACATTCTGAGAACGACAGATCAATGCCGATGATGTTCAAGGAAATGTGGAATGGTTCACTGTAGGCTGGGGGAAGTTAACAAAGAAGCATACAATCAGTAAATTTAATCAACACAGTGACTAGTCGGAAAACTAGGGTGGGAGAGATGGAGAGAGAGGGAAAGCAAGTGTTATGTGAAGTTAGATAGATCAAAACTCATACCGCTGTGGTTGGGGAGGTGCAAGTGAACCTCTGCCTCACCTGAAAGGACTGTAGCGCGTATGAAGTAGTGAAGATGTCAAGGGATATGGAGAGAAGGCAGGCACGGGTTATTGATTGGGGACTGATCAGCCATGATCACAATGAATGGCGGTGCTGGCTCGAAAGGCCGAATGACCTTCTCCTGCATATTTCTGTTTCTATCCAGATGTGTAGCTCAATCTAGCTAGCTACCAAGCTATCCAGTATGTAGAGATCTTGATAGCTACCTAGCTATCCAGGATGTAACCATATAGCTAGCCACCTAGCTATCACGTATGTAGCATGTAGCTCATAGTTAGCGACCCAGCTATCCAGTAGCCATATCTAGCTATCCAGTATGTAGCTCAGTCTAGCTAGCTACCTAGTTCCAGTATGTAGCTCCAGTATGTAGCTCAGTCTAGCTAGCTATCGAGCCGTCCAAAATGTAGCTGTCCAGCTACCAGTTAGCTCCATAGCTGTCCAGTATATAGACATCCAGCTAGCTATCTAGCTAGCCATCTAGCCATTTATGTAGCCATCTAGCTATCCAGTATGTATTTCAGTCTATCTAGTGATACAGCTTTCCAGTATATAGCCATCTAGCTAACTATCGCTATCCAGTATGTAGCTCAGTCTAGCTAGCTATCCAGCTATCCAGTATGTAGCCATCTAGCTAGCTACCTAGCTATCCAGTATGTAGCTCAGTCTAGCTATCTATGGAGCGATGCAATATATAGCCATCTAGCTAGCTATATAGCTATCCGTATGTAGCTCAGTTGAGCTAGCTATCCAGCTGTCCTGCATGCAGCTCAGTCTAGCTATCTATCGAGCGATGCAATATTAAGCCATCCAGATAGCTACCCATCTATCCAGTATGTAGCTCAGTCTATCTAGCTATCCAGTACATAGATCAATGGCTTTTCATCTTGCATTTTTGTTGCGTTTCGCGTCCTGAATTTGTGTGGCTTTTCGCATCCTGAATTTTCATTGCTCTTCGCGTCCTGAATTTTCGTCGATTTTTGCTTCCAGAATTTTCGTCGCTTTTCGCGTCCGGAATTTTCGTTGCTTTTCATGTCCGGAATTTATGTGACTTTTCGCATCCTAAATTTTCATCCCTTTTCGCATCCTGAATTTTCGTCGCTTTTCGCGTCTTGAATTATCGTCGCTTTTAGTTTCCTGAATTTTTGACGCTTTTCGCGTCATGAATTTTCGCTGCTTTTCGCGTCTTGAATGTTCGTCGCTTTTCGCGTAATGAATTTACGTCGCTTTTCGTCTCCTGAATATTTGTCGCTTTTCGTGTCCTGAATTTTTATCTCTTTTCGCGTCCAGAATTTCCGGCGCTTTTCGCGTCTGGAATTATCGTCGCTTTTCGCATCTTGAATTTTCATTGCTTTTCTCGTCCTGAATTTTCGTCGTTATTGGCGTCCTGAAATGTCATCACTTTTCGCGTCCTCAATTTCCTTTGCTTTTTGCGTCCTGAATTTACATTTGCTTGTCGCGTCCTGATTTTTCGTCGCTTTTCACATCCTGAAATGTTGTCGCTTTTCGCGTCCTGAATGTTCGTCGTTTTTACGTCCTGAAATTTCGTCACTTTTCTTGAATATTCGTTGCGTTTCTCGTCCTGAACTTTCATCGCTTTTGGCATCGTGAAATTTCATCGCTTTTCACGTCTAGAATTTTCGGCGCTTTTCGCTTTCTGAATTTTCATCGCCTTTCGCGTCCTGAATTTCCGTCGCTTTTCAGGACCTTGATTGTCATCACTTCGTGAGGAAAATTTTCACGTCCTCAAATTTCGTTGCTTTTTGGGTCTTGAATTGTCGTCGCTTTTCATGTCCTGAATTTTCGTCATTTATCGCGTCCTGAATTTTCTGTCCCATTTCGCGTCCTAAATTTTCGTCTTTTCGCATTCTTAATTTTCGATGCTTTTCACATCCTGAAATGTTGTCGCTTTTTGCGTCCTGCATTTTCGTCACTTTTCGCATCATAATTTTCGTCGCTTTTCACGTCCAGAATTTGCGTTGCTTTTCCCGTCCTGAATTTTTCGCTTTTTGGGTCCTGAAATTTCGCCGCTTTTCGCATCCTGAATTTTCGTCGCTTTATGCGTCTTGAAATGTAATCGCCTTTCGTGTCCTGAATTTTAGTCATTTAAATCATTCACGTCCTGTAATTTCGTCGATTTACACGTCCTGAAATTTCATCGATTTTTGCGTCTGGAATTTTCGTCGCTTTTCACGTCTTGAATTTCCGTTGCTTTTCTCGTCCTGCATTTTCGGCCCTTTTCGCGTCCGTAATTTGCGTCGCTTTTCACGTCCTGTATTTTCTGTCCCTTTTTGCATCAGAATTTTCATCACATTTATCGTCTTGAAACTTCGTCGCTTTTTGCGTCCAGAATTTTTGTCGCTTATAACGTCCTGAATTTTCGTCCCTTTTCGCGTCCTAAATTAGATTCGCTTTTCGCATCCTGAATTTGAGTCGCTTTTCGCGTCTGGAATTTTCGTCGCTTTTCACGTCTTGAATTTCCGTCGCTTTTCACGTCCCGCATTTTCGTCGCTTTTCACGTCCTGAAATTTAGTTGCTTTTCGCATCCTGAATTTACGTCACTTTTTGCATCTTGAATTTTAATCGCCCTTCGTGCCGTAAATTTATGTCACTTATCGCTTCCTGAATTTTCTGTCCCTTTTTGCGTCTGAATTTTTGTCGCATTTCGCGTCTTGAACCTTCGTCGCTTTTCGCATCCAGAATTTTCATTGGTTTTCGCGTCCTGAAATTTCGTCGATTTTTGCATCCGGAATTGTCGTCGCTTTTCGTGTGCTGAATTTTTGTCACTTATCGCATCCTGAATTTTCTGTCCCTTCTAGCGACTGAATTTTCATCGCTTTTCGCGTCTTAAACTTTCGTCGCTTTTTGCGTCCAGAATTTTAGTCGATTTTCGAGTCCTGAAATTTCGCCGATTTTCACGTCCTGAAATTTCGTCGAATTTTGCGTCTGGAATTTTCGTCGCTTTTCACGTCTTGAATTTCCATCGCTTTTCACGTCCTGCATTTTCGGCCCTTTTCGCGTCCTGAATGTTCGTCATTTTTGCATCCTGAAATTTAGTCGCTTTTCGCGTACTGTATTTTCGTCGCTTTTCGCGTCCTGAAATTTAGTTGGATTTCGCATCCTGAATTTTCTTCGCTTTTCGTATCCTGAATTTTCGTCGCTTTTCGCGTCCCACATAAATATACAAACTTAAAGCGCACGATATTGGGGGTTCAGTATTGATGTGGATAGAGAACTGGCTGGCAGACAGGAAGCAAAGACTAGGAGTTAACGGGTCCCTTTCAGAATGGCAGGCAGTGACTTGTCGATTTTTGCGTCGCTTTTCGCGTCCTGAATGTTCGTCGTTTTTGCGTCCTGAAATGTTGTCGCGTTTTCTGTCCTGGATTGTCGTCGCTTTTCATGTCCTGAAATGTTGTCGCTTTTCGCGTCCAGAATTTTCGTCGGTTTTCGTGTCCTGAAATTTTCGTCGATTTTTGCATCCGGAATTGTCGTCGCTTTTCACATCCTGAATTTTTTGTCACTTATCGCTTCCTGAATTTTCTGTCCCTTTTTGCGTCTGAATTTTTGTCGCATTTCGCGTCTTAAAACTTTGTCGCTTTTCGCGTCCTGAATTTCCGTCAGTTTTTGCGTCCTGAAATTTCGTCGATTTTTGCATCCGGAATTGTCGTCGCTTTTCGTGTGCTAAATTTTTGTCACTTATCGCATCCTGAATTTTCTGTCCCTTTTAGCGACTGAATTTTCGTCGCTTTTCGCGTCTTGAACCTTCGTCGCTTTTTGCGTCCTGAATTTTAGTCGATTTTCGAGTCCTGAAATTTCGTCGATTTTCACGTCCTGAAATTTTGTCGATTTTTGCGTCTGGAATTTTCGTCGCTTTTCACGTCTTGAATTTCCGTCGCTTTTCATGTCCTGCATTTTCGGCCCTTTTCGCGTCCTGAATTTGCGTTGCTTTTCGCATCCTGAGTTTTCGACACTTTTTGCGTCCTGAATGTTCGTCATTTTTGCATCCTGAAATTTAGTCGCTTTTCGTGTATTTTCGTCGCTTTTCGCGTCCTGAAATTTAGTTGCTTTTCGCATCCTGAATTTTCGTCGCTTTTTACGTCTTGAATTTTAATCGCCTTTCGTGTCGTAAATTTATGTCACTTATCGCTTCCTGAATTTTCTGTCCCTTTTTACGTCCGAATTTTTGTCGCATTTCGCGTCTTGAACCTTCGTCACTTTTCGCATCCAGAATTTTCATTGGTTTTCGCGTCCTGAAATTTTGTCGATTTTTGCATCCGGAATTGTCGTCGCTTTTCGTGTGCTGAATTTTTGTCACTTATCGCACCCTGAATTTTCTGTCCCTTTTAGCGACTGAATTTTCGTCGCTTTTCGCGTCTTGAACCTTCGTCGCTTTTTGCGTCCAGAATTTTAGTTGATTTTCGAGTCCTGAAATTTCGTCGATTTTCACGTCCTGAAATTTCGTCGAATTTTGCGTCTGGAATTTTCGTCGCTTTTCACGTCTTGAATTTCCGTCGCTTTTCACGTCCTGCATTTTCGGCCCTTTTCGCGTCCTGAATTTGCGTCGCTTTTCGCATCCTGAGTTTTCGTCACTTTTTGCGTCCTGAATGTTCGTCCTTTTTGCATCCTGAAATTTAGTCGCATTTCGCGCACTGTATTTTCGTCGCTTTTCGCGTCCTGAATTTTCACCCCTTTTCACATCCTGAATTTGCATCATTTATTGCTTCCTGCATTTTCTGTCCCTTTTTGCGTCAGAATTTTCATCACATTTCTCGTCCCCACTAAACCTCTCTAAACCCCTCGAAACACCTTTAAACCATTGCAAACACATCTAAACCATTCTAATCCCTCTTAAATCCTCTAAGCCCACCAGATATTTAGAGACTGCATGGAAGAACTACAACAATTGTTCATCCCAGTTTGGCAAAAGAATAAACCAGGGAAGGTAGTGCATCCGTGGATAACAAGGGAAATCAGGGATAGTATCAAAACAAAAGATGAATCATACAAATTAGCCAGAAAAAGCAGCCTACCAGAGGACTGGGAGAAATTCAGTCCAGCAGAGGAGGACAAAGTGCTTAATTAGGAAAGGAAAAATAGATTATGAAAGAAATTGGCAGGGAACATAAAAACTGACTGCAAAAGTTTTTATAGATATGTGAACAGAAAAAGATTAGTTAAAACAAATGTAGGTCCCTTGCAGTCAGAAACAGGTGAATTGATCATGGGGAGCAAGGACATGGCAGACCAATTGAATAACTACTTTGGTTCTGTCTTCAATAAGGGAGACTTAATTGATTTGCCGGAAATACTGGGGACCGAGGGTCAAATGAGATGGAGGAACTGAGTGAAATCCAGGTTAGCATTTTTCGAAGATGTAACTGGTAGAGTGGATAAGGGAGAACCAATGGATGTGTTATATCTGGACATTCAGAAGGCTTTACACAAGGTCCCACATAAGTATACAAACTTAAAGCACACGATATTGGGGGTTCAGTATTGATGTGGATAGAGAACTGGCTGGCAGACAGGAAGCAAAGACTAGGAGTTAACGGGTCCTTTTCAGAATGGCAGGCAGTGACTAGTCGTTTTTTGCGTCGCTTTTCGCATCCTGAATGTTCGTCGTTTTTGCGTCCTGAAATTTCGTCGCTTTTTGCGTCCTGGATTGTCGTCGCTTTTCATGTCCTGAAATTTTGTCGCTTTTCGCGTCCAGAATTTTCGTCGGTTTTCGCGTCCTGAAATTTCGTCGATTTTTGCATCCGGAATTGTCGTCGCTTTTCGTGTGCTGAATTTTTGTCACTTATCGCATCCTGAATTTTCTGTCCCTTTTAGCGACTGAATTTACGTCGCTTTTCGCGTCTTGAACCTTCGTCGCTTTTCGCGTACTCTATTTTCGTCGCTTTTCGCGTCCTGAAATTTATTGCTTTTCGCATCCTGAATTTTCGTCGCTTTTTGCGTCTTGAATTTTAATCGCCTTTCGTGTCGTAAATTTATGTCACTTATCGCTTCCTGAATTTTCTGTCCCTTTTTGCGTCAGAATTTTCATCACATTTCTCGTCTTGAAACTCCGTCGCTTTTTGCGTTCAGAATTTTCGTCGCTTTACGCATCCTGAAATTTCGTTGGTTTTTGTGTCCGGAATTATTGTCGCTTTTCAAGTCTTGAAATTTCGTCGCTTTTCGCGTCCTGAATTTTCATCCCTTTTCACATCCTGAATTTGCGTCATTTATTGCTTCCTGCATTTTCTGTCCCTTTTTGCGTCAGAATTTTCATCATATTTCTCGTCTTGAAACTTCGTCCTGAATTTTCGTCCGTTTTCGCGTCGTAAATTAGATTAGCTATTCGCATCCTAAAATTTCATCGATTTTTGCGTCTGGAATTTTCGTCGCTTTTCACGTCCTGTAATTTCCGTTGCTTTTCACGTCCTGCATTTTCGGCCCTTTTCGCGTCCGTAATTTGCGTCGCTTTTCACGTCCTGTATTTTCTGTCCCTTTTTGCGTCAGAATTTTCATCACATTTCTTGTCTTGAAACTTCGTCGCTTTTTGCGTCCAGAATTTTTGTCGCTTTTAGCGTCCTGAATTTTCGTCCCTTTTCGCGTCCTAAATTAGATTCGCTTTTCGCATCCTGAATTGTCGTCACTTTCCCATCCTGAATTGTCGTCACTTTTCCTGTCCTGAAATTTCTTCGCATTTCGCATCCTGAATTTTCGTCGCTTTTCGCGTCCTGAATGTCCATCGTTTTCGCGTCCTGAATGTCCGTCGTTTTCGTATCCTGAAATTTAATTGATTTTCGCGTCCTGAATTTTCGTCAGTTTTCGCGTCCTGAAATTTCGTCGATTTTTGCGTCCGGAATTGTCGTCGCTTTTCACTTCTTGAATTTTCGTCACTTTTCGCATCCTGAATGCTCGTCGTTTTCACGTCCTGAATTTCCGTCGCCTTTCGCGTCCTTAATTTTCGTCCCTTTTCGCGTCCTAAAATGTCGTTACTTTTCGCGTCTCTCTAGCGGCCTCCTGGAAACCCCTCTAAACAGTTCTAAACCACTCTAAACCCCTCTAAACCCCTTTGAAACCCTCCAAACCTCTTTAAACCACTCTAAACCCCTCCAAACCCTTCTAAAGCAATCCACCCTAAACCCCTCTAAACCCCTATAAATCCCTCCAAAATCCTCCAACCACCCCTAAACCCCGCTAAACCACTGAACACCTGTAAACCCATATCTAACTCCATCACCAGCTCCAGCTCCTGCTCCAGCTCCTCAAGCTCCATCCCCAGCGCCATCTCGAGCTACAGCTCCATCTCCCGATCTAGCTCTAGCTCTAGCTGCATCTTCATCTCCAACTCTAGCACCATCTCCACCTCAATCGCCAGCCTTAACTCTAGCTCATTCTCAAGCGCCAGCTCCAGCTCTAGTTCTAACTCCAGCCCTAGCTCTACCTCCAGCTCTATATCTAGCTCCATCTCCAGCTCTATCTCCTGCTCAATCTCCAGTTCCAGCTCCCTCCAGCTGTAGCTCTACTCCATCTGCAGCTCAGTCTCCAGCTCCTCCCAGCTCTAGCTCCATCTCCAGCTCCAGCTCCATCTCCAGCTCCATCTCCAGCTCCATCACTAGCTCCATCTCCAGCTCAATTTCCAGCTCCCTCTCCAGCTCTAGCTATAGCTCCAGCTCCAGCACTAGCTCCATCTCCAGCTCAAACTCCAGTTCTAGTTCTAGCTCCATCTCCAGCTGTATTAGCCAGAGCTCCATTTCCAGTTTCATCTCCAGCCCCGTCATATCCATCTCCAGCTCTAGTTCCATCTCCAGCTCCAGCTCTAGCTCCATCTCCATCTCAATCGGCAGCTCTAGCTCCTAGCTAAAGATCCATGGAACTATAGCTGGTGATTGAGATGGAGATGGAGCTAGAGCTGGAGGCGGAGGTGGAGATGGCGCTGAAGTTGGCGCTAGAGCTGGAGGAGCTGGAGACTGAGCTGGAGATGGAGTAGAACTAGAGCTGGAGGGAGCTGGAACTGGATATTGAACAGGAGATGGAGCTCGCGATGGAGCTGGAATTAGAGCTAGAGCTAGAGCTGGAGCTAGAGCTGGAAATTGAGCTTGAGCTGGAGCTGGAGCTGTAGCTGTAGCTAGAGCTAGAGCTGGTGGTGGAGTTAAACTAGATTTCGAGCTGGAGATGGCACTTGAGATGGAGCTAAAGTTAGAGCTGGCGATTGAGATGGAGGTGGTGCTAGAGCTGGAGCTGAAGATGGAGCTAGAGCTAGAGGAGCTGGAGACTGAGCTGGAGATGGTGTAGAGCTGGAGCTGGAGGGAGCTAGAACTGGAGATGGAGTTGGAGGTGGAGTTGGAGATGGAGTTAGATATGGAGTTGGAGATGTAGCTAGAGCTGGAGCTGGAGATGGAGATGATGGAGCTGGAGATAAAACTGGAGATGAAACGAGATGGAGCTCTAGCTAGTACAGCTGGAGATGGAACAAGAGCTAGAGCTGGAGATGGAGCTGGAGGTAGAACTAGAGCTGGAACTGGAGCTGGATTTGGAGCAGGAGCTGTGGCTAAAGCTGGAACTGGAACTGGATCTGGAGATGGTACTTGAGATGGAACTAAAGTTAGAGCTGCCGATGGAGATGGAGATGGTGCTGGAGCTGAAATGGACCTAGAGCTAGACAAGCTGGAGACTGAGCTGGAGACATAGTAGAGCTAGAGCTGCCGGGAGCTGGAACTGGAAATGGAGCAGGAGGTGGAGCTGGAGATGGAGCTATAGATGGAGCAGGAGCTGAAAATGGAGCTGGAGCTGGAGCTGGAGCTGGAGATGGCACTGAAGATGGAGCTAGAGCTGCAGTAGCTGGAGACTGAGCTGGAAATGAAATAGATCCAGAGCTGGAGGGAGCTGGAGATGGTGCTAGAGATGGAGCTGGAGGTAGAGCTAGAGCAGAGCTGGAGTTAGAGTTGGAGCTGGAGCTGGAGATGGAGCTAGATCTGGAGCTGGAAATGGAGCTTTAGCTAGAGCTGTAGATGGAGCTGGGGATGGAGCTAGAGCTGCAGCTGGAGCTAGAACTGGAGCTGAAGATGAAGTTAAAGCTAAAGCTGGAGATGGAGCAGGCACTGGAGATGGAGCTGGAGGAGCTGGCGACTAAGCTGGAGAAGGAGTTTGAGCCTGAGATTGAATTTGAGCTGCACCTGGTGATGGAGCTAAAGCTAGATCTGGAGACTAAGCTGGAGACGGAGTAGAGCTAGAGCTGGAGGGAGCTGGAACTGGAGATGGAGCTAGAGGTGGAGCTAGAGATGGAGCTAGAGATGGAGCTAGAGCTGGAGCTGGAGATGGAGATGATGGAGCTGGAGATGAAACTGGAGATGAAACTGGAGATGGAGCTCTAGCTAGTACAGCTGGATATGTAGCTGGAGATGGAGGAAGACCTAGAGCTGGAGATGGAGCTGGAGGTAGAGCTAGAGCTGGAGCTGGAGGTGGATTTGGAGCAGGAGCTGTAGCTAAACCTGGAACTGGAACTGGAGCTGGAGATGGTGCTTGAGATGGAACTAAAGTTAAACCCCCGTAAACCCCTGTAAACCTCTAAACAACTGTCAACACCTCCAAACACCTGAAAACCGCTCCAAACACCTGAAAACCCCTCTAAACCTCTCCATACCAGTCTAAACCTCTGCGAACTGCTGTAAACCCCTCTAAACTCACCCACACACCCCGTAAACCCCTCTAAACCACTCTAAACCCCCTCTAAACTCATAACCCATCAAAACACATCTAAACCCCTCCAACCCCCTGTAAATCCATCTAAACCCCTCAACCCCTGTAAACCCCTGAAACCCCTCTAAACCACGCAAAAAAACACGCTAAGCCCCAGTAAAACGCAGTAAACCCCCTAAACCACTCTAACACCCTGAAAACCCCTGAAACCCCCTGTAAATGCCTCTAAACAACTCTGAACCCCCTCGAATCCCTCTAAACCCCTCTAAACCCCCTGTAACCCCACTCCAAACCCCTGTAAACCACTCTAACCCGCACTGAACCTCTGTGAACCCCTGTAAACACATAGAAACACCTAGACACACCTAGAAACACCTGTACACCTCTGTAGACCCCTGTAAACCCCACTAAACACCTGCGCCATCTCGAGCTACAGCTCCATCTCCATATCTAGCTCTAGCTGCATCTTCATCTCCAACTCTAGCACCATCTCCATCTCAATCGCCAGCCCTAACTCTAGCTCCATCTCAAGCGCCAGCTCCAGCTCTAGTTCTAACTCGAGCTCTAGCTCTACCTCCAGCTCCATCTCCAGCTCTATCTCCTGCACAATATCCAGTTCCAGCTCCCTCCAGCTCTAGCTCTACTCCATCTCCAGCTCAGTCTCCAGCTCCATCTCCATCTCCATCTCCAGCTCCATCACTAGCTCCATCTCCAGCTCAATTTCCAGCTCTAGCTCCAGCTCCCTCTCCAGCTCTAGCTATAGCTCCATCTCCAGCTCCAGCTCTAAATACATCTCCAGCTCAATCTCCAGTTCTAATTCTAACTCCATCTACAGCTCCATCTCCAGCTGTATTAGCTAGAGCTCCATCTCCAGTTTCATCTCCAGCCCCATCATATCCATCTCCATCTCCAGCTCTAGTTCCAACTCCAGCTCCAGCTCTATCTCCATCTCCATCTCAATCAGCAGCTCTAGCCCCTAGATAAAGCTCCATGGAACTATAGCTGGAGATTGAGATGGAGATGGAGCTAGAGCTGGAGGTGGAGATGGCGCTGGAGATGGCGCTAGAGCTGGAGGAGATGGAGGCTGAGCTGGAGATGGAGTAGAACTAGAGCTGGTGGGAGCTGGAACTGGATATTGAGCAGGAGATAGTTGGAGGTGGAGCTGGAGGTAGAGCTAGAGCTGGAGATGGAGATGGAGCTAGAGCTGGAGCTGGAAATTGAGCTTTACCTCGAGCTGGAGCTGGAGCTGTAGCTAGAGCTAGAGCTGGAGGTGGAGTTAAACTAGATTTCGAGCGGGAGATGGCACGAGATGGAGCTAAAGTTAGAGCTGGCGATTGGTGGTGGAGATGGTGCTGGAGCTGAAATGGATAGAACAATTACAAACTTCAACCCCAATATGAGCAGATACTTGAGGCGAGATCTTCAATAGTTCCGTGGTATGAGTCTGACATGTACCGTACTTCTTTGTCCAAGAATGCCACCAGGTCTGGTAGCCTGGCTACTTGGTTGCTCTCATCTCGTATTTTGCCTGCTTCATCACTCCACTTTTCTCTCATTCTTCTGGGCAACTTGCTCAAGATGATTCTAGTATTACTCGCAAGATTCATTTCCTCCATGTAGCTGAGATTTCTCATCGAGCTGCAACAATCTCTCAGAAATATTGCATAATCACTCAATTTTTACACATCTTCTGGCTCGATTTCTTTCCAAGCATGGGCCTTCTCAATGTATGTGTTCACAATCTTCTGTTCATCACCAAAAGGTTCTTCAAGTAATGTTCTCGCCTTTTTATAGCCCTGGTTGCCTGGCTACTTCTGACAACTTTCTACTACCTTCACACTTCGACTTGTGTACTTCACCAGAAATCGTAAGCACTCTTTTTCATCCTTAACTTTCGTGTCTAATACCTCCTCTAGGGCCCTTACGAAAGGTTCATCCTCCAAATGATCTCCACCATATGTCGGAATTTCTACTGGTGGTAGAATGAGAGAGGTATTTTGTCGAGCTATAATCTCATTGAATTCAGATTGCCTATTTAACAGTGCCAATAATCCATCCTGAAAACTTTCTTGGCTCCACCTGTTCATAAACATGCCTTTGTGATTCAAACTGGCTTGCTCGAGCCTGTGCACCAGGCCTTGAAAAAGCATGGTCCGCTATTGGTTTGTCTCGAGCACAGCCCCCCTCCAATAGTAATTGGTTTTGATCTAGCACTCATTTGCTAGGATGCAGTTTTACCCATCTTCCTTTGTTCCAATGGGTTTTCCAAGCCTAGAAATCCGGTGGACCTCGATTGTGGAATTGATCCAACTGCACATTTAATTTCGAACAGTTTTTCTTCTTGGTCCAGAGCTCATCGTCCTCAAACGATCTAGAGCTGCATCTTGACCCACTCTTTCCAGTATGTCCTTCCTGGCTTTGGCCACTGCCATCTTTGTATCTAATTGTTCCTGCTGTCGTGCCATCTCTTTTTGCTGTCTCATGTTTTATCTTCAAGGTATCCGCTTCTATTGAGAGCGCTGCTAACTCAGCTTTTGCTCCCAATTGAACAGAAGCCCCCGAAACCAATCTGGCTGAACAACCAGATCTGCGGCCTGATCTTCGTGAAGATACATTCGAGATACTCTCTCGTCGTCTAAATTCATCTTCCATTCCGGCACCTTGTTGCTTCACACTTCCAGCTACTAAGCTCGTAACTTGTGACATAATTCCAGATAACCACTTCTCTGCCCTTTTCTTGAAACCATTGAATATCTTCTTCGTGTCTTCATCCCACTGGGTATGTCTTCTGCGTTCTTCCCAAGACAGCATTGAACACAGCAGTACATTCTGTTTCTTGCCAACCTCCTGGTAGAGGTTCCATAGTTGGCTCATATTAGATTTCATCTTGATCACGTTCTGTTCTGATTCCATTAGTTTTTTCTGTGTATCAATTAATCTGGCCACCTGCAACCATAATTTATTTTTCTCTTTCTCGGTTTCCCTCAAATAGCCAGCATGTGAAATATCTGTTCCTTCAAGTTGTCTGGGTCTTTCTTCACCGCCACATGGTTCATCTGGCATAGCTCTGCCATCATCTTCTTCTAAATTCACGATTTTAAAGAGGCCTTGGCAAATTGCCAAGTCTTTAAATTAATCGAACAAGTCTTTGCTAGTAGCTGTGGCTCTATTTTGGTCAACAATTTCTTTCAAAACTAAAACATACTGATAATGTAGAGAACATCTCTCTAATTCCAGGTGCCAAATGTGGCTCTAATTCAAATGGAATGTACTTATCAGGAGCGACTCAAAACAATCCAAGGTCGGTCTATTTTCCTCAGTCAAGCTGGAGAAAACACTTTCTGAGTTCTGTTACAGAAATCTTTTAATAAAGCAGTGATTTTAATTCAAAGAGTAATAATCGATTTGTACTCACAAATCCAGTGATACGTCTTCAGATACGTCTCGATGCTGTAGATAGACCTCAAGGCCTCTCTCTGGCCAAGATCTTTATCTTCCTGGAACCACTTACTTCTGGCTAAAACCTCTCTGGGAATTTTAGCCAATCTCTTGGCCTCTTCTCTATTCTTCTTCAGTTCCACGACTGGAACCAGTCTTCTTTGGCTATGCCTCTCCGAGGTCTTAGCCTTTTCTATTAAACCCCCCTTCCGGAGGTTCCCTTCTACTTAATGTAGCGGCAGATTTTCATATCTTTCGGGTAATTAGCACCCTAGCCGCTATTTGGATGAGAATGGTTGAAGGGGGTGTCTTCTAAATGCATGCAAGCTCACTCACAGAGACCTTCAGAGCTTCTTCTCAGATATGACTTTAAAACGCAGTCTTTGGATGAATAAATGCTTTATTGCTGCTAGAAAACAGTAAGATACATCCAAGTTTCTTCCGACTCGTTACTACAATCTTTTTCGAACTCCAGCTTATTACTTTAGACATTAGTAAACTCCTCGTGTCTCCGTAACACTCGCAAGATCTGGCATGATCTCCTTTAGATCTCCCATGGACCCCGCATGGTCCACATGGCTCGCATTGTCTTACATGATCTTACATGATCTTACATGATCTTACATGGTAGAAGACCTTCCCCATGGTCTCTCCAAACTAATCTAAAAACTAAACTTCTGCATAAGCATCTAAGCTCCAAACACGCCCAAAAAACGTCATAAATCCCTCCCACAATATAACGGGCAGTCTAAAATTTAAAGGCACATGCCATCCTCAATGACGTGCAAAACAGGCCAAATGGCCACTTCACCATCAACCTTTTGTCTCCTCAACCAACACTAATTACAATCCTACCTCAGCAGCGAACTGCTATGAACTGCTGACATTTCACTACATACTTTGACTTGTACTATCTTGTTTAACTTGAATAAATTATAGCTGATTGCGCACGTATGTTCATCTATCTATCCATCTATCTATCTATCCATCTATCTATCTATCTATCTATCTATCTATCTATCTATCTATCTATCTATCTATCTATCACTAAAATTCTCATCATGTCCTCTTCCGGTTTATGTTGTTTTTATATTTGCGCAAAAACTATACCATCTAACGCGGGATTTTTTTGCCACCTTACCCACCTTTCTCCTCTGCTCCAAGCACAGCAAGATTTGTTCCGATCGGTGGAATATTACAAAAATTATGAAGGTTTAAAAAATCGTAAGATCAGCAGATTGGTTTTCTCGCCTGTCAGTCACCAGTGCCCCTTTTGGCACACGCTGACAATCACCGGGGTGAGGAGAATAAAGACCCGGAGGCGGGGCTGAGTCCGTGAGCCGTGCTGATTGAGTCTCCAAGAGTAGAGTCGGGGAAGCCACTGAGTGAAGTCGAGGAAGCCGCTGTGTGGAGTCGGAGAAGCCGCTCTGTGTAGTCGAGGAAGCCGGTGAATGGAGCCGGGGAATCCGCTGTGTGGAGTCGGGGAAGATGCTGTGTAGTGTTGGGGAAGCCGTTGAGTGGTTCAGGGAAGCCGCTGAGTGGAGCCGGGGGATGCTGTGTGGTGCTAGTGGCCGCTGAGAGGATTCCCCCCCCACACACCCCATTCGCTCCCACACCCCCCTCCTTCCACTCCTCCCCATATAGCCCACCTCGTGTCCACACACCCACTCCGCCCCTTTACCCTTCCCCCGTTCCTCCCAGCTTCCCCCCAACCCCACACCACCCCCCCGCCCCCAAACCACCCTACCCCCACCCCACCCCACACCCCTAGACCACCCCACCCCACACAACCTCACCCCCACAGCACCCCACCCCGCCCCACACCCCAGCCCCCACAATACACCACCCCCTCCCCCCCACACAACCCCCACCCCACCCCCACACCCCCAACCCATGCACCCCACCCCCACATACCACCTCCTTCCCCCACACCCCCTCCCCCACAGAACCCCCTCCCCCACACAACCCCCCTCCCCCACACAACCCCCTCCACCACACCACTCCTCTCCCACACACTCCCTCTCACACACACACACCCCTCCCCACTCCCACACCCCCCCACCCAACACGCCCTTCCTCACACCCACGCACACCCTCCCCCACTCACCCCCTCCCCCACACACCCCCTACCTCACACACCCCCTCCCCCACATTCCCCCTCCACCACACCCCCCATCCCCCACAACTCTCGCCTTCCCACACCTCCCTCCCCACACCTCCTCTCCCCCCCCCCCACACCCTCTCCCAACACCTCCTCTACCCCCCCACACGTTAGATTAGATTAGATTAGATTATTTAATGACCACACAGTCAAGCTGGTGGAATTCAGGTTCAGTACAGGATGTTACAAGGTAGGCTGATTCCCGTCAAACATAACATAAAACACAACATCTTACAATATACAGTTCATGCATGGGGAGGATATGTGCTGTTATCATAGTGTGTTCAGAATTCGGATTGCGTGTGGGTAAAAACTATTTTTAAATCGAGATGTCTTGGCGGACAGTGAGCTGTAGCGCCTTCCTGATGGCAGCAGGTGGAAGATGTGGTGTGCTGGGTGGGAGGGATCAGAGATGATTTTCTTCACCCTTGACACAGACCGTTTGTGATGGAGTGATTCTATTGATGGAAGGGGAGTGCTGATGATTTTGGATGCTTTGTTAACTATGCGTTGTAATTTATTACGGGAGTGAGTGTCTAAACTGCTGAACCAGACTATAATTGATGAAGTGAGCATGCTTTGGATGATGGCTGTGTAGAATTTGATTAGGAGGTGTTTCCTTACTCTAAACTTCTTGAGCTGGCGGAGGAAGAAGAGTCTCTGGTTGGCTTTTTTGTAGATGTGATTTGAATTGATTTTCCATTTGAGGTTATTGCTTATGTGGGTGCCTAGAAATTTGTATGAGTCAGTGGTGGATATGGGTTCGCCTGAGATGAGTAGGGGGGTCTTGGGTTGTGCCTTACGTCTGAAATCAATGATGAGTTCGTGTGTTTTTGATGTGTTAAGTGAGAGGTTATTATCTGTGCACCAAGTGACTGCTTTGTGTGTTTGAGTGTGGTATTCTGTTTCATTATTGTTCGAGATGAGACCTATGATGGTTGTGTCATCTGCATATTTATAAATTTTAACTGAACTATGCTGGGATGTGAATTGGTTTGTGTAGAGTGAGAATAACCAGGGGGACAAGACGCAGCCCTGAGGGGCTCCTGTGCTGAGGTGCAGGGGGTGAGATATTGTGTTATGTATCTTCACCCTCTGTTGTCTGTTCCAAAGGAAGCTGTAGATCCAGTGACAGATGCAGGGGTCGATGTTCATGTCCGTTAATTTATGGAAGAGTTTAACCGGGTTGATGGAGTTAAATGCCGAACTGAAGTCCATGAAAAGGATGCGGGCGTACGTGTTGGCGGTTTCCAGGTGTTGCAGAGTGTGATGAATGGCCAGATTGACTGTGTCTTCCACTGACCTATTGGCTCTGTATGCGAATTGGTGAGGGTCCAAATTGGAAGAAGTGCTGGTTTTGAGGTGAGCAAGAATAATGCGCTCGAATGACTTCATGGCCACAGATGTAAGGGCAATCGGTCTATAGTCATTGAGGCAGGATGATGTGTTGGACTTGGGCACAGGGATGATGGTGGATTGTTTGAAGCACTGGGGCACTGTACATTGGCAGAAGGATGAGTTGAAGATGCCGGTGAATACAGGGGCCAGTTCTGCTGCACAGTGATGAAGCACTGCTGGGCTGATGTTGTCTGGGCCTGCAGATTTATTTTTCTTCTGTCTCCTGAAGGTAGTCCTCACCTCGGCCTCCTGGATGTGGAATGGAGGTGGAGGAAGAGGAGAGGGGGACAATGGTGGAGGGACTGGAGACTGTTCAAACCTGCCATAGAAAGTGTTCAATCTGTCTGGGAGTTGGTAATCATTATCTGGGATGGGGGTGGATGTCTTTTTGTAGTTGGTCATTTCCTGGAGTTTTTCCAGACAGTTCTAGTGTTGTTTGTTGATATTTCTTGTTCTAATTTGGTGGCATAATTGTGTTTGGCTTTCCTTATTGTGGACCTTAGTTTATATTTTGCAGCCATGTAGTCCTGCTTGTTTCCAGATTTATATGCAGCATTTTTATCAGTTCTTAATTGTTGAATTTCTTTTGTGAACCAGGGCTTATTGTTATATTGTTTAACAGTTTTTGAAGGGATACAGAGTTGCTCGCAGAATTGGACATATGACGTTACTGTGTCCGTGTAGTCGTGGAGGTCACCAGCTGCGCGGAAAACTTCCCAATCAGTGCATGCGAAGCAGCCTTGCAGCTTTTCGATGGCGTCTGTAGACCACGACCTAACAGATTTGGGCGAAGTTTTTGAGGATTTTATTTTTTGCCTATACTTTGGGATAAGCAGCAGCATCGCGTGGTCTGACTTGCCCAACGGAGCTCCTACAAAGGCACGGTAACCCTCCTTAAACGGAGTATAGCAGTGGTCGAGCGTGTTGCACCCTCTGCTGGGGCAGGTCACGTGCTGGTGGTAGTTTGGAAGCTCAGTGGACAGGTTGGTATGGTTGAAGTCACCTAACACAATTATTGCTGCATCCGGGTATGAATTTTCTGTGTTGGATATATGACAGGCTAGTTCGCTCATGGCGGCGTTAGCATTAGCCTCAGGTGGAATATAAACACCGATTACAATGACCGATGCAAATTCTCTGTGGAGGTAGGTGGGTCTGCATGTGGCAGTAAGGTGCTCCAAGAGTGGGGAACATACATGGCTGAGTGAGGTGGAGTTTGTGCACCAGCGTTGGTTTATCATAATGCATATTCCACCACCTTTTGACTTGAAAGATAGTTCAGCTGACCTGTCGGCTCGGTGAAGTGTATATCCCGGCAGCGTTACTGCTTGGTCGGGCACTGACTGATCCAGCCAGGATTCAGTCAGGCAGATGGCAGAGCAGTTGCTGTAGTTCCTGTTGGTCTGAATCAGAAGCTGGAGTTCGTCCATCTTGTACCGGAGAGATCTAACATTTGCCAGCAGGAGGGCTGGGAGAGGAGGTCGGAATGGGCGCCTCTTGAACCTCGAGAGGATACCGGAGCGTCTGCTTCGTTTTGCGGTCTGCGGTCCGCGGTCTGTGGTCGGCTTCGTTTGCCGGTCTGCGGCCAGGATGTAGAGAGACCTGGGGAAACAAGCGTTATTTCCTTCGGTAGAGATGGCCTCAGGACTCCGTGGATGTTAATTTTGAAATGTAGAAGTTCCCATCGGGTGTATTGGATTAAACATGACACATTGCGAACGTATAAGACAGACACGAGTACAATAGACAGGAGCGTTGGGAACCAGACCTCCCGTGTGACTGGGACCCAACGGGTCCCACTTAGTCTAGTCTATTATATTGCTGCGTTGATGTGCTCGTAAAGCTGTAGCAAGTAGGAATTAAATTATTACGGTCGTGGCGTGTTTATCAATTGAATACTCGATGCTCCCCTGATGTACTCCCGTGTGGGCTCAAGCAAACCTGGCTTTGTTCAATTAAAGTTTTTATTACCAAGTAAATTTGTTATTGTTAAGTGGACCAATAAGGATGCACCGTGCTGTCATTGTCTACTTTTTCCTTGGGAAAACGTATCTGGTTGAAATGTGGTGCAATTGCAGTGTCCCGGAGGAGATCTCTCTACTTATATCTAGAACGAGTGTACGAATTTCAATCAAAACTTCATCAACAGCGTGTGGGTTAAAAATGATCGAGACATTCAACAGCGTCAGAAGACTATGCTATTTGATCATTGCTTTTCTCGGTGTTCCTGGTAAGTGAATGGAAGTGGCGTTGGGTTCTATGACCATTGAAGTCTGCTGTTTTGTTTTACTCTGTGCATCTAACCCTAACCCTAACCCTAATGTGCAGTATTCATTACAATTTTTTCAACTGTGAATGAACTGGAAATTGCAATGGAAGTGCGAATAATTCCGCTGGAATTTTGAGCTCAGCATTCAGCAACAGAACGTTTAGTCTTAAAGGTCGGCATTTTATCAATAATACGTCTTGAACCTGACGCACTTAGAAACATAGAAACATAGAAAATAGGTGCAGGAGGAGGCCATTCGGCCCTTCGACCCAGCACCGCCATTCATAGTGATCATACCTTATCTTCCCCTTTCAATAACCCGTGCCTGCCTTCTCCCCATATCCCTTGACGCCACTAGCCCCTGGAGCTCTATCTAACTCTCTCTTAAATCCATCCATTGACGGCCTCCATTGCCTTCTGTGGCAGGGAATTCCATAAATTCACAACTCTCTGGGTGAAAACTTTTTTCTCACCTCAGTCTTAAATGACCTCCCCTTTATTCTAAGACTGTGGCCCCTGGTTCCTGACTCGCCCAACATTGGGAACATTTTTCCTGCATATAGCTTGTCAAGTCCTTTTATAATTTTATATGTTTCTATAAGATCCCCCCTCATCTTTCTAAACCCCAGTGAATACAAGCCTAGTCTTTTCAATCTTTCCTCCCCATAGGTATCGCCGGGTACTTGCTTTCATCCTCATGGGTAACACTGAGTCTACTGGGCATTTCCCACAGCCTTGTTACTGCGAACATAGTTCAGATAAAAATAATCCTTAACCTATTGTTGTCACAGCAACACACCTTGCCTCAACCTCACAGAAATATTCCGTGTGAGCAACCACATCCCTCCCGTAATATTATTGCAAATATAAACTAACGTCGTTGCTTGCTCTCCCTCACAGTCCTGACGGAAGCATTGTGGGCTAAATTATAAACTCATTTTTCCCTATCGTGATTGCTTAAACTGCTGAATTTCACGAGGATTTCTGCATTTATTTCAGAATTCCTGCATTTGCGTTTTAAATAAAAACATCAGCAAAAATAGAAATGCGGAAATGTTGGCTCTTTAGGAGGAAACAAAATGGGTGAAAATAAGTATATATTTCTTCCGTAACGCCGCATGGGGTAGTTTTAAGTCGAAAGAGATACCTTGCAGGGTGAAACGGAAAGCTGTAATCGATGACACCAGAAACAGAAAGGGAAGGCATGATTAATTATTCCGAATATCCGAAGAGTTCAATCGCGATCGACTGATTTTCATTGTGAAATGACTTTGGTTTGCTTTCTTGCAGTGAATTTGGTGGCGATTGTTATCCTGTATCGGGGAAAGTGCGGTCTCTCCCGCTGCACCACCCGCTACCTGATTATCATGGCAGCAGCAGATCTGCTCGCCGTCATCACTGCGGTCATATTGAGGCGAATTAGTTTTTATTTCTCTGGATCCTTCCTCGACATATATCCAATCTGCAGCGTCATCTTTGTCCTCATGTGCGCGGCGAGAGACTGTTCTGTCTGGTTCACCGTCGCTTTCACCTTTGACCGCTTTGTCCTCATTTGTTGCCAGAAGTTGAAGCCGAAATATTGCACAGGGAAAACGGCGGCTGTGATTCTGTCAACAAGCGGCGTCCTGCTGTGTCTAAAAAACGTTCCATTCTATTTTTCTTCAGACGCTAGAATTGTACTTGCCAATGTACCATGGTTCTGTGAAAGGAAACCAGCGTATTATACTGATCCGTGGTGGGTGGGATTTTGAATGTTTGATAAGATTGTGACCCCGTTACTCCCATTCGCTTTTATTTCATTATTCAATATTCTAACAGCCAAACATGTTTTACTGGCCAGTCTTGTGCGCAGGGCGCTCAGGGGGCAAAAAAAACAAGAGAATCAGGATGACCCAGAGATGGAGAGCAGAAGGAAATCCGTGATTTTACTCTTTACCATATCCGGTAGCTTTATTCTTCTGTGGTTAACGACTGTTCTTGACTACTTATATTATAACATAGCTGGAACAACTCCCAGCAAGTACAATGACTCCGAGTATATATTTGGGCAAGTTGGATATATCCTACAGAACGTAAGTTTGTGCACAAACACTTTTATTTATGGGGTGACCCAATCCAAATTTAGAGGGGAACTTGTGAAAGCAATAACGTTTCCAGTGAACTTCATAATTCGTACACTTAAGATATAAAATGACTCTTTAGTGTGGCATGGTTATTTAATTTGCTACCTGAAATAACTGCATCAGATATCCTTCGAGGCCCAATAAATAGTGCCAGCAGCATGTAGCCTCAGTTATACAGTTTTCAAGCAAGATTAATTCTGGTTGAAAAATGACAAAAAGGCCAGTTTTAAATTACCTCTCTCATCTCTTCTCTCACCAATAGCCAATAACCCTTTGTTCAAGCCATCTATTATAGATAAAACGTTTACTTATTGGGAAAGACTAGGAATTAAAAAACTTGGAGATCTCTACGAGATGGGAACTCTTCTCTCATTTCAGGAATTACAGTCGAAATACCACCTGAAAGGTAATCAATATTTCAGATATTTTCAAATTCGAGACTATTTGAAAACATGACTACCAAACTCTATTTGAAAACATGCTTACCCATGAATACCAAACTCTGCTGCCAGATATACTAGATGAATGTATGAATAGAAATTCAGAGTCAAACAACTTAACATCATATTTGTATAACACCCTCCTAAATATAGAAATCCCACCGTCAGAAGCAATTAGAAGAGACTGGGAAGAGGAACTAGGTCTAAATATTCCAAAAGACAGATGGGAAGAAAACCTTTTATATATACACAATTGTTCGATGAACGTTAGACATACTTTAAATCAATTTAAAATACTGCACAGACTCTACTATTCAAAGACTTAACTGAATAAGATCTTTCCAAATGTATCTCCTATTTGTGACAAATGTCTCCTTCAAGAAGAATGTCACATTCCTTCGCCTCTTGCATAAAATTACATAACTTTTGGAGAGGAAATTTTGAAATTTTCTCAAAAACATTAAAAACAAAACTGGACCTGACACGGAACTGATTATTCTAGGAACGTCAGAAGCCTGCTCTCAGCTTTCAATATTTCGAAGACCTTTCCTCAATTACGGTCTGATAACGGCGAAAAAACTAATACTCAAATTCTGGAAACATACATCTGCCCTTACTCTTAAAATGTGGATTACAAACATGTCTGAAACGCCACATCTTGAAAATATGAGACTTGTCATAGCAGAAAAACCAGAGCAATTTTCGAAGACATGGAAACCATTCATTGATTTATTACAAGGATATTATGGTGCAACACAATTTTGGAATTAAATCTAATTAAGGGTTGGGTGATGGGTGGGGAGAGATACGAAGCAGGTATATCATCACCTTTTGTTTTTCTTTCTGTTTTTTTCTTTTTCTTTTTCTACGTCTTTCTTATTTCTTTTAATTACTCACTCTTCGGTACTCCAATTTGGTAGTCTGGGGGTTCTATTCTTGCACATTCATTTTCTCTCTCTCTCTCTTGCTTTTTCTATCTTCTTCTTTCTCATCTTTAGCTAAAAATTAAAATTAAAGCCGTACAATAATTGTATTGTGTCATATGCCGCGGTTTATATTGTTGTACACTGCTTCTAATAAACAAAAATAAATAAATAAATAAATAATTGCCTCTGACGTCACATTCGCATGTTTGCGGAAACGTGAGGTCTGAAGGAATCACTACCCTGTCCACGTGTAATATGGGCGCGTAATATTATAGATACTTTAATTATTATCTCTGCAATCCACCTTGTTTAATTCCCCATCTGCCCAACCAGGAGTGTTTTGGAAAGTTTCCTCCGGCAATATGTAGAGGGCGCAATACGGGACATGCAAACTTAAGAAATTGGATGATGCTTGAACCCTAATTATCAATTTACCTGCCCACGTGCTTTTTATGCAGTTATTGAACCTATCTTTCCAACGTCCCCTTGCAACTGCTTCTAAACGTGTACGAACGGTATTAGTAATAGTCGCCCATCGAGTTCCTATGACATCTTTTCGCTCTCACCTTAACCCTATGTTCTTCAGTTCTTGAAACAAACCCAGGGAGCTGCACAATGCGTTCACTCTAACTATGCCACTATAACATCACCTCCCCCAACGAAGCATTTTCTTTGAGAGTTTTACCTTTGACTCTGTACCCCTAAACATATCAGTGTCCGTCGATTCCTGCATTATTTCCAGCACAATGGTATGTTCTCCACAGCAGCGTGACCAAACCCAAGACAAAAAATCCCAGCGTGTTTTCAACAACGACTGTACAACTGTGGTATAACATCCCAACTCCTACACTCGGTGTACTTACTGAAAGTCAGAGTGGCAAAATAATTTTCAGCAGCCACGGTGTCGTCATCGTCAGGGAAGTATGTACCTGTCCAGCTCTATCTCACTGTCTTTAGATTACTTTGGATCTATCTCTGCAAATTGTCTCCCACCTCCCAGATACAGACATAGAAACATAGAAACAGTCCAGTGTGAAAATTCTAGTTTTCCTACTTCCCATAATAGAAACATAGAAACATGGAAAAACAGGTGCCGAAATTGGGCATCCCACCCTTCGAGTCAGCACCCCCATTCAATATGATCACGGTTGATCATCTAAAACATAGAAACATATAAAATATGTGCAGGAGGAGGCCATTCGGCCCTTCGAGCCAGCACCGCCATTCATTGTGATCATGGCTGATCACCCCCTATCAATAACCCGTGCCTGCCTTCTCCCCATATTCCTTGACTCCACTAGCCCCTAGAGCTATAACTCTCTCTTAAATCCATCCAGTGACTAGGCCTCCACTGCCTCTGTGGCAGGGAATTCCATGAATTCACAACTCTCTGGGTGAAAAAAAATGTTCTCACCTCAGTTTTAAATGACCTCCCCTTTATTCTAAGACTGTGTCCCCTGGTTCTGGACTCGCCCAACATTGGGAACATTTTTCTGCATCTAACTTGACCAGTCCTTTTATAATTTTATATGTTTCTATAAGATTCCACCTCATCCTTCTAAACTCCAGTAAATACAAGCCTAGTCTTTTCAATCTTTCCTCATAGGGATCAATCTCGTGAACCTACGCTGCACTGCCTCAATCACCAGGCTGTCCTTCCTCAAATTAGGAGACCAAAACTGTACACAATACTCCATATGTGGTCTCACCAGAGCCCTATACAACTGCAGAAGAGCCTCTTGACTCCTATACTGAAATCCTCTTGTTATGAAGGCCAATATTCCATTAGCTTTCTTCACTGCCTGCTGTACTTGTAAGCCAACTTTCAGTGACCGGTGTACAAGGACACCCAGGTCTCGCTGCACCTCCCCCTTACCTAACCTAACCCAATTGAGATAATAATCTGCCCCCTTGTGTTTGCTGCCAAAGTGGATAACCTCACATTTATCTATATTATACTGCATCTGCCACGCATCTGCCCACTCACTCAACCTGTCCAGGTCACCCTGCAACCTCCTAACATCCTCTTCACAGCTTACACTGCCACCCAGCTTTGTGTCATCTGCAAACTTGCTAGTGTTGCTCCAAATTCGCTCTTCCAAATCATTAATATATATGGGAAACAGTTGCGGCCCCAACATTGAGCCTTGCGGCACTCCACTCGCCACTGCCTGCCATTCTGAATAGGACCCATTCACGCCTACTCTTTGCTTCCAGTCCGCCAACCAATTTTTTATCCATGTCAACACCCTACCCCCAATACCATGTGCTCTAATTTTAGTCACCAGTCTCCCGTGCGGGACCTTATCAAAGGCTTTCTGAAAGTCTAGATACAAAACATCCACTGGCACCTCTTCATCCATTTTACTTTTCACATCCTCAAAAAAATGTGTTTAAAAGATTAGTCAAGCACTAAAAGCAGAACCCCAATCCTGCTCCCCCCCCCCCCATATCCCTTGATTCCTTTCATCCTAAGAGCTAACCCTACTGTAATTCTTTGTTGAAAACAACCGGTGAATTGGCCTCCACAGCAGAGAATTCCACAGATCATAACTCCCCCGGTTATTTTTTCCCCTCATCTCAGTCCTAAATGGCCAACCCCTTATTCTAAAACTGTGACCCCTGGTTCGGGACTACCCCAACATTGGGAAAATAATTCCTGCAAAATACCTAGCGCCAATATTAACTAAACTCATTTGACATTCCTCTGCATACTAAGCCAGCTTATAACACCCCCCTGCAATTATTCACAAAATAATGAATGAATAAGTTTATTGACTAAGTATGTACACATACAAGGAATTTGCCTTGGTGCTCCGCTCGCAAGTAACAACACCACATACAACCTCTACATGACGTTCTTGATGGCTGAGCTAAACCAGACCACGATGGAGATTGTGAGGGCAGACTCTATGATGGCAGTATGGAATTGGACCATCATTGCCTGTGTTTCCTCAGCTGCCGCAGGACGTACATCCTCTGGTGTGCCTTTTTGATCTTGGAGTCCATGGTGGCCCCCCATTTCAGGTCCTTGGATATGATGGTTCAAAGGAACAGCGTCTGAAGGAACTTAAAGAACTCCACAGATTTGACTGTGGTGTTGTTGATGGTGAGTGGGGGGAGGGGAGGAGGGGGGGGGGGGTCTCCTAAAGCCTACTATCAATTCCACCATCTTAAGAGCATTATATTCATTTTACTTCCATCTACAAAAACATACCACTCACGCCTTGCACATCCTCATTTAAATCGTTGATATAGATAACAAACAACAATGCACCCCGAAGAGACCTCTGAGGAACACCGCCAGTCTCGCAAAACAATTCTCCTTCATACCTCCTGTATTCCACCATCAAGCCAATTATTTATCGAATTAGATCTCATGTGATCTAAATTGCCAGATAAATTACCCATGTGGAAGTTATCAAGGGGATTGCTGAACATCATTCATATACCACCATGACTTCACCAAACGTCTTGCTGTTTTTTCCTCGAAAATGCAATCAAATTCATGAGGCGGAATATTCGACGTAAAACGTCATTGCAGAGCACCATTAAACAAACGCTGGCTTTCAAAACTGCATGTATTTTTAACCTTCATGACATCCTCCACTAATTTACGTCCCACTTACTCGTTCTCAGTTTTGTTTTTACTTTCATTGTCCTCCTGGGTCAGTAAAGGCGTTAGCCATCGTCCTGTGTATTGTTAGTTCGTGTGTATTCACAGATGATGCAAATATCACCTTCGAGCTTCCTGCGATGTCTTCTCTTCCCAGGGTGTTCATCGATAGCCACTGGGATCTGTACGCGTTTACATGATTTAGGATTTCAAGCTTGTACTCTATTGTAACGTGCACTGTGCACACGACATTTCTATTAACCATTAACTTGAGTGTCCAACGTTTCGCGATTTTACTCCACGATAGATACAGATAGATCCAGCGCCTCCCCATGTGGGCCTATTTAGATGTTTAAAAAGCTCTGAACCCTGTTCCACGCTATATCTCCAAAATAAAAAAAAACGAGTTATTTATCTCCCTTTAATATAAATAAAATCTCGTATGTTTAACTTTAGTCTTCTCCACGAATGTCATCTCATGTCCCTCTATTTACCTCGTTATTTCCTTCTGAAGTGGATTGAAAAAATCCCTATCCAGATATTCACTGAATCCCAAAGATAGACACAAACAGCTGTAGTTACTCAGCGGGACAGGGAGCTTCACTGGAGAGAAGGAATGGGTGACTTCTTGGGTCGAGACCCTTCTTGAGACTGGTTAGGGATATGAGAAACGAGAGATATAGACGATGATGTGGAGAGAAAAATATCAATGAATGAAAGATATGAAAAAAATAATGATGATAAAGGAAACAGGCCATTATAAGCTGTTTGTTGGGTAAGACTGAGAAGCTAGTGCGACATGGGTTGGGGAGTGATAGAGAGAGGGGGAATGCCGTGGCTACCTGAAGTGAGATAAATCTATATTCATACCACTGGGCTTCTTCTTCTTGCGTATGGCGTGCACAGCCTAAAGTTGTAGGACAACTTGTTCTATTTGATCTTATTTGATTGTGCACGCCAGGTTGATTGTATTCGTGGAAACAAGGCGGACCAGCGAAGGTTGCAATCTCCCACCCCACCACTGGGCGGTAAGCTGCCCAAGCGAAATATGAGATGCTGTTCCTCCAATTTAGCCCCACTCTGTACTTCACTCACAATTTAATCTTTTGCAATGACAAACGCCGTATTATCTATCATCGTGCAGGATTCTCTTCTCCTCCCACCCTTATTCTGTCACTGCTTCAGTATCATGCAGAACACCCCCCTCTCACTTTTAAAAACATCCTATTTGCCAGATGACTCGTTGCCGTAAAAACAACCAACACATCCATTTTACTCCAATGGACAGAATATTGTCTAGGATGGTGTACTACCGTTATGAAGAGAGACGGCATAAACGGAGATAAAAATCCTTGTTGGTGCAGAAGCTGCTGAGAGAACCTGGGGGAGATTTGCAAATCACAGAAAACATAATTGGTCAAATAATAATCAGCTTAGTTTCTGCCATGCCAGACATGTCATAGGCCATATGGCTTTCGTTTAATATTATCAGAAGACCTTTGATGAGATCTGACGCTATTTTCTAACACAGAGGGTGAATGCAATTTCTATTCAGGTGGTTCCTGAATGCAGTCAATCTCCTTAATTTTTAGAAGCATCTGGACTTGCACTTGAATCGCCATGGTAAGAGCTGGTAAATATGTTTAATTTCCAGACGTATTTATTACACAATATGGGGGTTGGGAGGAGGGCATATTATGGCTCCATAATGCTCTATGAGAATATGCTGGAGCAATTCCAGCTATCGAATAAGTTAAGTGAGAACGGACCATTAAGTTAGAACAGATACAAATTCGACTGGGTGTTCCCTCGGTGGTTCAATCGTGCTTTATTATCACAAGTAGAAACGTACAATGATTTTATTACAAACCGTCCAGTGGAAGTATTATCCTACTTAAGCACATCCAAGATTAGTCAATTGTAAATAAATAGTCCACTGAACCTGCATGCAAAAGACGCAAATGTTGGCACCATTTTCAAGGTCCAGACCGCGCTTTATTCCTTATGAGTGTGCCCGACACATGCAAGCCCAAGGTTTCTGCGGGCCTCCAGCCATCGCCTTCCTTGGAGTCTGCATCGACCTGCGAACCGCCGTCCCGTTCTCTGCCCATTCATCTTTGTGCCGAGGTACGTATCCCGCCGCCGACCAGGAGTGCACGATTAAGGCATTCCCTGGTTCCTCCTCTTGCCGGTCTTGTTTTTCGTGCGACGCGTCCATCGTCGTCGTCGGCTCCATCCTCCCGGTCTTTCGTCTTCGAGGCTGTGCATGGCTTGTTCGGCTACAACCTCCCTACCGACTGTGGCCAGCAGGATCTCTGTACGTCCCGCCGCGGAGGACGAGCTGGCCTCAGAAGACCAAATGCTGGTGTAACCCAACAGGTCAACCTCGATCTCCGCAGGACATGGGTTGGCAACGTTTTGGGTCCGGACTTAAGACTCTTGTAGGCTGTGGGCCGAGGAGCTTTATTCTGCAGTTTCGTGACCCAAGTCACCAAACTACATGAAATTTTCACATATTGTGTAAACAAAATTATATAAATCACCCCTGAAACTCGATATGAAGAAGACTTGCACATTTTTTATTAAATTAGAGAAAAACCGGAAAAATGTCGGGAATTTTTTAGTCCAATCAAAGCACGTTTAACATTGAGTTGTCTGCCAGTTGGCCAATCACGCGCTATGTTTCAGGCTAGCACACAAAATGGCTGAGGGGGCTTCACAGATGCCTGTTTTACTGGAGATTCCGATGTGTTGTTCTGTGGAATAAATGTGGAAACTTGCAGCAGGTAATTGTATTTAGTGGGAAAAGCATTAAAAAGGCTGAAGAAAGTGCTGCGGTGGATTAAAGTGCAAGAAAGCCTTCAAAGTCCCTGCTGATGTGCTGGAACACAAAGCAGGCCCCCATGAATCAACTCTAACTGAAAGGTAAGATTAAAGTCTGAATTTACGAAAATCTATCTGTATGGACTTTAATTAATTTAATTGCACCATTTTATAATGTGAATAAATTCATTCATTCATTCCTTATTCATTCATTCACTCACTCACTTACTCATTCATTAATTCATGAAATTGAGGGCCTAAACTATAACACAGTCAATTAAACATTTTCACTAATGCCAGCCTGTTGTAGAGTAATAAGTCTTTAACAGCTAATCTCGGAGCTGCCTGCGAAAACTTACTGGGAAAAAGTGCTCCGACCGCGGGGCCTAGGTACAGTACGCCAATCCTCCGGCACCATTCCCGTTTCTAATGACATTTGAAATATTTCTGTCATAGCCCCTGCTATTTCTACACTAACTTCCCTCAATGTCCTAGGGAATATCCTGTCAGGACCTGGAGACTTGTCCACTTTTATATTTTTCAAAAGTGTCAGTACTTCCTCTTCTTTGTTCCTCATAGTTTCCATTACTAGTCTATTTGTTTCCCCAACCTCACTAATATTTCAATATCCTTCTCCTTGGTGAATACCGAAGAAAAGAATTTGCTCAATATCTCCCCCATCTCTTTTGGCTCTGCAGATAGCTGTCCACTCTGACTCTCTAATGGACCAATGTTATCCCTCGTTATCCTTTTGCTATTAATATAGCTGTAGAAACCCTTTGGATTTACTTTCACCTTAAAGCAACCTCATATCTTCTTTTCGCTTTTGTAATTTATTTGTTAAGATTCTTTTTAAATTCTTTATACTCCTCAAGCACCTCATTGCTGCCTATAATTATTGTAGATCTCTCTCATTTTCCTAACTGTGTCCAATTTCCCTTGAAAACCATGGCTCTTTCCAATTATTATTATTTCCTTTCAACCGAACAGGGATACCCTTGAATATTCAGTTCCCAGCCCTGGCCCTCTTGCAGCCATGTCTCAGTAATTCCCACAACATCATACTTGCCAGTTTCTAACTTAGCTTGAAGCTCATCCACTTTATTCCTTATACTTCGCGCATTCATATACAATACTTTGACCTCCGTATTCACGTCCCCCCTGGCAATTGGCCCTGACATTACTCTGTTGTCAATTCTCAAGCTTTCCTTCCCATTAATTTGAGAATCTTTTGTAAATATTCCTGTAGCCACTTCCCCTTCAACTCCATCTTTATACTCCCAATTTGTCAATCCCTTCCCCCCACTATTTAGTTTAAACCCACACGTGTAGCCCTAGCAAACCTGCCTGCCAGAATGTCGGTCCCCCTCCAGGTGTAACCCGTCCCTTTTGTACAGGTCACCCCTACCCCAGAAGAGATCCCAGTGGTCTATAAATCTATATCCTTGCTCCCTGCACCAGCCCCTAAGCCACTCATTCAGATCCCCTATCTCCCTGTTCCTGTCCTCACTAGCACGAGGTACTGGAAGCAATCCAGAGATAACCACCCTAGAAGTCCGGCATTTCAGTCTTCTTCCCAACTCTCTGAAGTCATGTTGGAGAACCTCCTTCCTCTTCTTCCCGATGTCGTTTGTGCCTACGTGCACAACTACTGCTGGCTGTTCGCCTTCTCTCTCGATGATGTTCAGAATTCGGCTCGTGACATCCTGAACCCTGGCATCAGGGAGGCAACAGACCATCCTCGCATCTCGACTGCCGCCACAGAATCTCCTGTTCGCTCCTCGGACAATGGAGTCACCCACCACTATGGCTCTGCCCGATGTCGGTCTCGCCGGTCGAGTCCCATCTCCAGGATTGGAGCCACCGACGTGTCCGCCACTCAGACTGGAAACATGGTCTCCCTGGACAGTTCCCAAGAGGGCATACCTGTTTTCATTAGGCACAGCCACCTGAGTCTTCTGCACTCCACGATTTCCACCCTTTCTCTCCGTCACACACCTTGGTTCTTCCCGTAACCTCAGTGTGGTCCTGTCCAGGAAACTCTCGTTTTCCCTGATGGCCCTGAGGTCGTCCAGCTGCTTCTCCAGTGCCCCAACGCGGTCCTTTAGGAGCTGAAGCTGGACGCAGTTGCCTCAGTTAGAGCAGCCAGAGGCTTCATCTGTGTCCCTGGGCTCCAACATTCTGCAAGCCTCACACTGTCTCATCTGCCCCGACATGTGTTCACCGCGTTCCATCCTCTCGCACTTTATGTGTAGCCTCCTCTCCTCAGCCTCCTCGCCGAAGGCTCTCGAGCCAAAGTCTCACACTTTACTCACAAGGCACTCTCGAGCCAAAGACTCACACTTTGCTCACACGCACTTCCCTCACTGCCGCTCCCTAAGAGCCGTCTTGCTTATATTGACTGATAAATTGCCTAATTTACTAATTTACAAACCAAATTCCTCAGTTGTTGTCAATTCTCAAGCTTTCCTTCCCATTAATTTGAGAATCTTTTGTAAATATTCCTGTAGCCACTTCCCCTTCAACTCCATCTGCCCTGTGATGTATCTGGGGCGTATTAAAGATATTGTAAAAATAGAAGATACATATTTGATTAAAGTTTTGCGTGCAGCAAGTAAGAAGGCCATTACCAGGCAGTGGCATAATGAAAAAAGTCCAAAACAGGAACAGTGGTTAGAAATTGTGCGAGACATCTTTAATATGGAGAAATTGACATATTCCTTGAGAGTCAAGGAGAATTCATTTGAGAAGATCTGGGAAAAATTGACCGTTTATTTGAGCCATGACACCAATTAGATAAATGCCGAGCTAGATATGGGATGATTGCGTTATATAGAACTAGATGGTATGTTTGTATGAATATTGAATTATCTCCAGATAACTAATCAATGTAATGTTTTTTCTTTTTTTAAGTTGGTAAGTGAACCACACGGTCTTATTCCAATTTATTATTATTATTATTTTATTTTTTTTCCCCTATCTACTTATTTTTTTATTTTGATCGCTGTTTTTCTTACATTGTTTTATTTATGGTGATGGTGTTGCACTGTTTTTTATATATCTCTTAAAAATCAATAAAAATTTAAGTGAAAAAAATAAATTAAAAAATCCTCAGTTTTTAACTGTTTCCCCCCGCTGACTCACTTCTAACTTCCTCCCACTCGGGATAGAGCCAATCAATGCTTTCTCCTGCTTCTCTTTGTTGCTGTTACTTCAAAATCCACGGGAGCTCTGAGGTAAGTCTGCCTGTGCTTTGCCTCGCCTTTTCAACTGTTTTTCCCCTCTGACTCACTTCTAACTCTCCTCCCACACGGGCTAGAGCCAATCAGTGCTTTCTCCTGCTTCTCTTTTTTACTGTTGCGTCAAAATCCACAGGATCTCTTACCTTGCCAAGGCTTGCCGTGCTTTCAATACCTTGCCTTGCCTTGTCTTGTCTGATGTTGTCTTCCCTTGTCTTGCCTTGCCTTGCATTGCCTTGCCTTGCCTTTAATGCCTTTCCTTGCCTTCAATGCCCTGCCTGCTCCTCCTAACCTATCCTCGCCTTCAATGCCGTTTGTTGCCATGCATTGCCTTCATTCCCTGGAATTGCCTTGCCTTCAGTGCCTTGTATTGACTTGCCTTGACCTCAATGCCTTGCCTTGCATATAATGACTTGCCTTGCCCTGCCTTCAATGCCCTGCCGTCAATGCATTGCCTTGCTTTGCCTCACCTTTCCTTGCTGTCAGTGCAGTGCCATACCTTGCCTTCAATGCATTGCCTTGCCTTGCCTTAAATACCGCGCCTTAATTGTCTTACCTTGCTTTGCATTATCATACATTGCCTTGCCTTGCCTTGCCCCACCTTGCTATATATAACACTCCCTTAAATATATCCAGTGATTTGACCTCCACTGCCCTCTGTGGCAGGGAATTCCACAAATTCACGACTCTGGGTGAAAACGTTTTTTCTCACCTCAGTCCTAAATGGCCTCCCCTTTATTCTAAAACTGTGGCCCCTGGTTCTGGACTCGCCCAACATTGGGAAAAAGTTTCCTGCATGTAGCGTGCCCAGTCATTTTATAATTTAATATATGTTTCTATAAGATCCGCCCCTCATCCTTCTAAACTCCAGTGAATACAAGCCTAGTCTTTTCAATCTTTCCTCATATGATAGTCCCGCCATCCCAGAGATCAATCTCGTGAACCTACGCTGCACTGCCTCAATCACAAGGATGTCCTTCCTCAAATTAGGAGAACAAAACTCTACACAATACTCCAGATGTGGTCTCACCAGAGCCCAATACAACTGTAACCATATAACAATTACAGAACGGAAGCAGGTCATCTCGGCCATTCTAGTCCGTGCCGAACACTTACTGTCACCTAGTCCCATCTACCTGCACTCAGCCCATAACCCTCCATTCCTTTCCCGTCCATATACCTATCCAATTTATTTTTAAATTTAAATTTCGAACCTGCCTCCACCACTTCCACTGGAAGCTCATTCCACACAGCTACCATTCTCTGAGTAAATAAATTACCCCTCATGTTACCCTAAACTTCTGTCCCTTAATTCTCAAATCATGTCTTCTTGTTTGAATCTTCTCTACTCTCAATGGAAAAAACTTATCCACGTCAACTCTGTCTATCCCTTTCATAATTTTAAAGACCTCTATCAAGTCCCCCCTTAACCTTCTGTGCTGCAAAGAATAATGACTTGTTCAACCTTTCTATGTAACTTAGCTGCTGAAACCCAGACAACATTCTAGTAAATCTCCTCTGTACTCTCTCTATTTTTTGGACATCTTTCCTATAATTGGGCGACCAAAATTTTACACCATATTCCAGAATTGGCGTCACCAATGCCTTGTACAATTTTAACATTACATCCCAACTTCTATACTCAATGTTCTGATTTATAAAGGCCAGCACACCAAAAGCTTTCTTTACCACCCTATCTACATGAGATTCCACCTTCAGGGAACTATGTACAGTTATACCTAGATCCCTCTGTTCAACTGCATTCCTCAATTCGCTACTATTTACCATGTTCGCCCTATTTTGATTTGTCCTGCCAAGATGTAACGCCTCACATTTATCAGCATTAAACTCCATCTGCCATCTTTCAGCCCACTCTTCCAAATGGCCAAAATCTCTCTGTAAACTTTGAAAATCTACTTCATTATCCACAACACCACCTATCTTAGTATCATCTGCATACTTCCTAATCCAATTTACCACACCATCATCCAGATCATTAATGTATATGACAAACAACAGTGGACCCAACACAGATCCCTGAGGCACCCCTCTAGTCACCGGCCTCCCACCAGACAACCAGCTATCCATCATTACTCTCTGGTATCTCCCATTCAGCCACTGTTGAATCCATCTTGCTCCTTCACTATTAATACCAAACAATTGAACCTTCTTAACCAACCTTCCATGTGGAACCTTGTCAAAGGCCTTACTGAAGCCCATATAGACAACATCCACTGCTTTACCCTCATCAATTTCCCTAGCAACCTCTTCTAAAAATTCAAGAAGATTAGTCAAGCATGACTAATCTCAAACATATATAAAGTCAAATATATAATCATCTGGATAAACAGGGTCTGATTAGGAACAGTCAACATGGATTTGTGCCTGGAAGGTCATAGAAACATAGAAACATTTCTATGTTTCTATGTTTTTATGACTTTCCAGGCACAAATCCATGTTGACTGTTCCTAATCAGTCACCTGTTTATCCAGATGATTATATATATTATCTCTTAAGTATCCTTTCCATTAATTTGCCCACCACTGACGTCAAACTAACAGGTCTATAATTGCTAGATTTACTCTTAGAACCCTTTTTAAACAATGGAACAACATGCGCAGTACGCCAATCCTCCGGCAACATTCCCGTGCCTAATGACATTTGAAATATTTCTGTCATAGCCCCTGCTATTTCTACACTAACTACCCTCAATGTCCTCGGGAATATCCTGTCAGGACCTGGAGCCTTATCCACTTTTATATTTTTCAAAAGTGTCAGTACTTCCTCTTCTTTGATCCTCATAGTTTCCATAGCTACCCTACTTGTTTCCCTTACCTCACATAATTCAATATCCTTCTCCTTGGTGAATACCGAAGAAAAGAAATATCTTGCCCATCTCTTTTGGCTCTGCAGGTAACTGTCCACAGCAAAATGATAACGAGGGATAAAATTGGTTCTCTAATGGCCCAATTTTATCCCTCGTTATCATTTTACTATTAATATAGCTGTAGAAACCCTTTGGATTTACTTTCACCTTACTTGCCAAAGCAACCTCATATCTTCTTTTAGCTTTTCTAATTTCTTTCTTAAGATTCTTTTTACATTCTTTATACTCCTCAAGCACCTCATTTACTCCATGCTGCTTATAATTATTGTAGATAATAATAATAATAATGGATGGGATTTATATAGCGTCTAATACTCAAGGCGCTTTACATCGCATTATTCATTCACTCCTCAGTCACACTCGGTGGTGGTAAGCTACTTCTGTAGCCACAGCTGCCCTGGGGCAGACTGACGGAAGCGTGGCTGCCATTCTGCGCCTACGGCCCCTCCGACCACCACCAATCACTCACACACATTCACACACATTCACACACAGGCAAAGGTGGGTGAAGTGTCTTGCCCAAGGACACAACGACAGTATGCACTCCAAGCGGGATTCGAACCGGCTACCTTCCGGTCGCCGGCCGAACACTTAGCCCATTGTGCCATCTGTCGTCCCAATAGATCTCTGTCTCTTTTCGAATCGTGTCCAATTTCCCTTGAAAACAATGGCTCTTTCCAATTATTACTCTTTCCTTTCAACCAAACAGGGACATAAAGATTCTGTACTGTTAAAATGTCACCTTTAAATGTCCTCCATTTCTCTACTACAGTCTTCCCATAAAACAAACTGTCCCAATTCACTCCTTTGGGACCCTTGGTCCAGTTCTGACCTTCTCCATAATTATATTGAAACTAATGGTATTGTGATCACTGGACCCGAAGTGCTCCCCACACATACTTCTGCCACCTGAACAGGAGGTCCAGCACTGCCCCTTCTCTAGAAGGTGCCTCTATGTATTGCTGCAAAAAACTATCCTGCACACATTTTACAAACTCCAAACCATCCAGCCCTTTTACAGAATGTGTTTCCCAGTCTATGTGTGGAAAATTGAAATCACCTACAATCACTACCTTGTGCGTACTATTAATATCTGCTATCTCCTTACATATTTGCTCTCCCAATTCCCGCCCCCATTAGGCGGTCTATAATACACCCCCTATAAGTGTTGCTACACCTTTCCCATTTCTCAGTTCCACCCAAATAGCCTCCCTAGACAAGCCCTCTAATCTATCCTGCCAAAGCACTGCTGTAATATCTTCCCTGACAAGCAATGCAATACCTCCAGCTCTTGCCCCTCCAATTCTATCACACCTGAAGCAACAAAATCCTGGAATGTTTAGTTTCCAATCACAGCCATCGTGCAACCATTTCACTAATCGCCACAACATCATACTTCCAGGTGTCAATCCAGGCTCTAAGCTCATCCACCTTTCTTACAATGCTCCCAGCATGAAAATATACACATTTAAGAAACACACCACCTCTTATTCTCTGTTTATTATATTTTTCTTCTTTCTCTCCTACATGTTTGGGCTGAGTGCTTCCCTTCTCTGCCTGCCTCACACACTGTCTACAAGCTTTCTCTATATGAGTCCCTTCCCCCAACCGTTCTAGTTTAATGTCTCACCAGTAGCCTTTGCAAATCTCCCGGCCAGGATATTTGTTCCCTGCGGGTTCAAGTGCAACCCGTCCTTTTTGTACAGGTCACACCTTCCCCAAAAGAGGTCCCAACGATCCAGAAACTCGAATTCCTGCCCTCTGCACCAGTCCCTCAGCCACGCATTTATTCCTCCACCTCACTCCATTCCTATTCTCACTGTCGCGTGGCACAGGCAGTAATCCTGGGATTGTTACTTTTGCGGTCCTTCTCCTTAACTCTCTTCCTAACTCCCTAAATTCTCCTTTCAGGACCTCGTCTCTTTTTCTACCTATGTCATTGGTACCTATATGTCCAACGACCTCTGGCTCCTCTCCCTCTCATTTCAGGATATCTTAGACACGTTCAGACACATCCCAGACCCTGGCACCAGGGAGACAAATTACATAGAAACATAGAAACATAGAAATTAGGTGCAGGAGTAGGCCATTCGGCCCTTCGAGCCTGCACTGCCATTCAATATGATCATGTTCTTCTCATCTCGGTTTTAAAGGATTTCCCCCTTATCCTTAAGCTGTGACCCCTTGTCCTGGACTTCCCCAACATCGGGAGCAATCTTCCTGCATCTAGCCTGTCCAACCCCTTAAGAATTTTGTAAGTTTCTATAAGATCCCCTCTCAATCTCCTAAATTCTAGAGAGTATAGACCAAGTCTATCCAGTCTTTCTTCATAAGACAGTCCTGACATCCCAGGAATCAGTCTGGTGAACCTTCTCTGCACTCCCTCTATGGCAATAATGTCCTTCCTCAGATTTGGAGACCAAAACTGTACGCAATACTCCAGGTGTGGTCTCACCAAGACCCTGTACAACTGCAGTAGAACCTCCCTGCTCCTATACTCAAATCCTTTTGCTATAAAAGCTAACATACCATTCGCTTTCTTCACTGCCTGCTGCACCTGCATGCCCACTTTCAATGACTGGTGTACCATGACACCCAGGTCTCGCTGCATCTCCCCTTTTCCTAGTCGGCCACCATTACCATCCGGGTCTCCTGACTGCGTCCACAAAATCACGTATCTGACCCCCTAACTATAGAGTCCCCTATTACTATTGCCCTCCTCTTCTTTTCCCTACCCTTCTGAGCAACAGGGCCAGTCTCTGTGACGGAGGCCCGGCCGCTGTCACTACCTCCAGGTAGGCTGTCCCCCCCAACAGAGGGGGGGACAGCCTTATAGACAGCCCCCCCCCCTTATAGAAACATAAAAATTATAAAAGGACTGGACAAGCTAGAGGCAGGAATATATGTTCCCATTGTTGGGCGAGTCCAGAACCAGGGGCCACAGGCTTAGAATAAAGGGGAGGTCATTTAAGACTGAGGTGAGAAAAAACGTTTTCACCCAGAGAGTTGTGAATTTATGGAATTCCCTGCCACAGAGGGCAGTGGAGGCCAAGTCACTGGATGGATTTAAGAGAGAGTTAGAGTGAGTCCTGAAGCCGTGAGTGAGTGAATTAATCCAGAAGCCGTGAGATAGTGAGTGAATCCGGAAGCCGTGAGTGAGTCCAAAAGCCGTTAGTGAGCGAGTCCAGAAGCCATGAGGGAGGGAGTGAGTCCAGAAGCCGTGAGTGATTGTCCAGAAGCCATGATTGAGTACAGAAGCCATAAGTGAGTGAGTGAGTCCAGAAGCCATTAGTGAGTGAGTCCAGAAGTCGTGAGTGAGTCCAGAAGCCGAGAATTAGTGATTGAGACCAGAAGCACATACTCACAAATGGCTTCTTACTCGCTCACTCACCGCTTCTGGAAACTCACGGCTTCTAGAAACTCACGGCTTCTGGAAACTCACGGCTTCTAGAAACTCACGGCTTCTGGAAACTCACGGCTTCTGGACTCACTCACTCATTCATGGCTTCTGGACTTACTCGCTCACTCACGGCTTCTAGACTCACTCAGCCACTCGTGGCTTCTTGACGCGCTCACTCACGGCTTCTGGACACTCACGGCTTCAGGAATCGCTCACTCACGGCTTCTGGACACTCATTCACGCCTGTTTGACTCACTCACGGCTTCTGGACTCACTAACTAATTCACTCCAGGCTTCTGGACACTCACGGTTTCTGGACTCACTCACTCACGCACTCACGGCTTCTGGACACTAACACTCATGGCTTGTGAACTCACTCACAGCTTCTGGACTGACACACTCATGGCTACTGGTCTCACTCATGGCTTCTGTACTCACTCACGGCTGGACTCCCTCACTCACGGCATCTGAACATTCACTCACTCACGGCTTCTGTACTCAATCACGGCTTCTGGACGCTCACACACGGCTTCAGGACTCAATCACTCATGGCTTCTGGACTCACTCACTTACTCACGGCATCTGGATACTCGCTCACTCACGGCATCTGAACACTCACACTCACGGCTTCCAGACTGATTCACTCACTAACGGCTTATGGACTCACTCACTCAAGGCTTCTGGACTCAATCGCGGCTGCTGGACTCACACACGGCTTCTGGGCAATCATTCATGGCTTCTGGACTCATTCACTCACTCACGGCTTCAGGACTAGCTCTCTCACTCAAGGCTTCTGGACACTCACTCAGGGCTTCTGGATTCACTCAGCAACTCACTCAAGGCTTCTGGTCTCACTCACTCATGGCTTCTGGACTAACATTCATTCACAGCTTCTGCACTCACTCACTCACTCACTCATTCACTCGCTCACGGCTTCTGGACTCACTCTCACTCATGGCTTCTGGATTCACTCACTAACTCAAGGCTTCTGGAATCACACTCACGGCTTCTGGACTCACTCACACTCACGGCTACTGGACACTCACTCACTCACAGTTTCTGGACTCACTCACTCACGGCTTCTGTACTCAATCACTCAGGGCTTCTGGACACTCACTAACACTGCTTCTGGACATTCACTCACTCACGGCTTCAAGAATCACTCTCTCACTCACGGCTTCTGGACTCACTCACTAACTCACTCACGGCTTCTGGTCTCACTCACTCATGGCTTCTGGACTAACACATTCATTCACTGCTTCTGCACACTCACTCACTCACTCACTCACTCACTCACTCACTCACTCACTCACTCACTCACTCACTCACTCACTCACTCACTCACTCACTCACTCACTCACTCACTCGCGGCTTCTTGACTCACCCACTCACGCCTGGACACTCACGGCCTTTGGAATCACTCACTCACGCCTTCTGGACTCACTCACGGCTTCTGGATTCACTCACTAACTCACGGCTTCTGGACACTCACCCGGGGCTTCTGGACTCACTAACTCACTCAAGGCTTCTGGACACTCACGGTTTCTGGACTCACTCACTCACGGCTTCTGGACACTAACACACTCATGGCTTGTGGACTCACTCACGGCTTGTGAACTCACTCACAGCTTCTGGACTGACACACTCACGGCTACTGGACTCACTCACTCTCTCACTCATGGCTTCTGCACACTCCCTCACTCATGGCTTCTGCACACTCCCTCACTCACGGCTTCTTGACTCACTCACTCATGGCTTCTGGACTTACTCGCTCACTCACGGCTTCTAGACTCACTCAGTCACTAGCGGCTTCTTGACTCGCTCACTCACGGCTTCTGGAATCACTCACGGCTTCTGGACTCACTCACGGCTTCTGGACTCAATAACTCACTCACGGCTTCTGGACTCACACTCCCTCACGGCTTCTGGACTCACACTGCCTCACGGTTTCTGGACGCGCTCACTCACTCACGGCTTCTGGACTCACTCACGGCTTCTGGACTCACTCACTCAGTCACGGCTTCTGGACTCACCTACTCACGGCTTCTGGACTCACTCACGGCTTCTGGACTCACTCACTCAGTCACGGCTTCTTGACTCGCTCACTCACGGCCTCTGGACACCAACGGCTTCTGGAATCACTCACTCACGGCTTCTGGACTCAATAACTCACTCACGGCTTCTGGACTCACTCACTCACACTGCATTTGAACTCACACATTCAATCACGGCTTCTAGACTGACTGACTCACTCACTCACGGCTACTTGACTCACTCACCCACGGCTTCTGATCTCATTCACTCACACGGCTTCAGGACTCACTCTCTCACATGGCCTCTGGGCTCACTCACTAACTCACTCAAGGCTTGTGGACACTCACTCACGGCTTCTGGTCTCACTCATGGCTTCTGGACTAACACACTCATTCACAACTTCTGCACTCACTCACGGCTTCTAGACTCACTCACCCACTCACTCAAGTCTTCTGGACTGACTCACTCACAGCTTCTGGACACTCATGGCTTCTGGACACACTGACTGCTTCTCAACTCACACGCTCACGGCTTCTAGACTGACTCACTCACGGCTTCTTGACTCACTCACTCATGGCTTCTGCACTCACTCACTCATGGCTTCTGCACTCACTCACTCATTCACTCAGGTCTTCTGGACTCATTCACTCACGGCTTCTGGACACTCGCTCACTCACGGCTTCACGACTCACTCACTCACGGCTTCTGGACTCACTCATGTCTTCTGGACTCACTCACTCATTCACTCAGGTCTTCTGAACACTCACTCACGGCTTCAGGACACTCACTTATGGCTTCTGGACCCATTCACTCACGGATTCTGGGCTCACTCATTCACTCACTCAGGGCTTCGGGACTCACTCACTCAAGGCTTTTGGACACACACAGCTTCAGGACTCACTCACTCACTCACTCACTCACTCACTCACTCACTCACTCACTCACTCACTCACTCACTCACTCACTCACTCACTCACTCACTCACTCACTCACTCACTCACGGCTTGTGGACTCCCTCACTGCTTGTGAACTCACTCACAGCTCCTGGACTCACTCACACTCACGTCTCCTGGGCACTCACTCACGGCTTCTGGACTCGCTCACTCACGGCTTCTGGAATCGCTCACTCACTCACGGCTTCTGGACTCACTCACTCACGGCTTCTGGAATCGCTCACTCACTCACGGCTTCTGGACTCACTCACTCACGGCTTCTGGACTCACTCACTCACTCACTCACTCACTCACTCACTCACTCACTCACTCACTCACTCACTCACTCACTCACTCACTCACTCACGGCTTCTGGACTCACTCACGGCTTGTGGACTCCCTCACTCACGGCTTCTGGACTCACTCACGGCTTCAGGACCTCACTCACTGCTTCTGGACATACGGCTTGTGGACTCACTCACACGTCTTCTGGACCCACACTCATGGCTTCTGGACACACTCACACGGCTTCTGGACTCACTCACGGCTTCGCACCTCACTCCCTCATGGCTTCTGGACACTCACTCATGGCTTCTGGACTCATTCACACCGCTTCTGGACACTCACCCATGGCTTCTGGACTCACAAGGCTTCTGGACTCACTCACTCACTCACGGCTTCTGGACTCACTCACTCACTCACTGACTCACGTATTCCAGACTCACTCACTCACGGCTCCTGGACTCACTCACTCTCGGCTTCTGGACTCACTCGTGGCTTCTGGACTCACTCACTCACGGCTTCTGGACTCACTCACTCGCGGCTTCTGGACTCACTCACTCACTCACTCACTCACTCACTCACTCACTCACTCACTCACTCACTCACTCACTCACTCACTCACTCACTCACTCACTCACTCACTCACTCATGGCATCTGGACTCACTCCCTCTCTCACGGCTTCTGGACTCACCCACTCACGGCATTTGGATTCACTCACTCACCTCTTCTGGACTGACTCACTTACGGCTTCGGGACTCACTCACTCAGGGATTCTGGACTCACTCACTCAAGTCTTCTGGACTCACTCACCCACGGCTTCTGAACTCGCTCACTCACGGCTTCTGGACTCAGCCCAGCCTCCGGGACTTTATTCTCCTCTCCCCACTGATTGACAGCTGGTGCCGGAAGAGGCTTTGCCATCCTGGCGACGTGACAGGAGAGAAGACGAATCTGCTGAATTTACGATTTGTAAACCTTCATAAATTTTGTAATATTCCACCGATCGGAGGAAACCTTGAGGCGCTAGGAGCACAGGAGAACAGCGAGTAAGGTGGCCAAAAATCCTAGTGCTATCGGGTACCATTTTTGCTCAAATATCAAAACAATGCAAATCGGAAGAGGACAAGATGAGAGTTTTAGTTAAGTACTAGACTAGACTAAGTGGAACTCCTTGGGTCCATTCTCACACGGGAGGGCTGGTCCCCCAACGCATTATTCCACCACTCACCCATAGTCCCATACTGTGCAGGCGTGGCTGACGGGTTCCCGCTGTGACGCTTCTGATTCCCCCCTCACCCCCCCCCCCACTCCGCCTCTTGCCACCCCCCCCCACATGCTCTCACTCCATCCCCCTTAACCCCCCCCCCTCCCATCCTCTCATAGCTGCTCTCCGGCGCGCAGCCATTTCTGCCCATTGGCTTCCCATTGTGACGTAGAACACACAGGCATTACTGCGCAGGCACAGCTGATGGGAATGGCAAGTGGAAAAGGGATTTATTAAAGCTTAAAATGTGAATATCCCTTAAAATATAACAACAATTTAAATGTTAAAGATGAGATTTATTCAGTTCAGTTCTTTCTTCTTGAGTCTGTTATTGCGTTCTGATGCTCGCTGCCTCTTGATGACTCTTTCCTGTTGATGAAAAAAAAAGACACAAATTTAATATGGAGACATGATTGAGTGGTCAAATTTTAACTTGATGGTCAATGTTCCATCCTTCAGGAAAACTTTGACATTTTCCTTCATCTTTCCTCGGCTAAGAGCCACATATAGTTGTCCATGCTGAAATACCGGTTTCTCGAGGTATATCAACACTTTCTCCATGGTTTGTCCTTGCGCTTTATGGATCGTCATAGCTGAAGGGGAATGTCTTCGCCTTCTGTTAAATTGAGCGTTAACCTAGGAATGAGAACAATGTCATCTTTGAAGGCTCCCATGTTGATTATTGCAACAATCAGATGATTGTGTAGCTCTTCCACAATCATCCTCATTCCATTGCATATATTTGGGGGTTCCAAGTATCTCATTAACATTGGAGATCCTTTTTTCAACTCCAATTTGTGTGGTGGTAATCCAGAGATCTGGACTGAATCAAGGAATTCTGTTGGGAAGCGAGTAGCATTAGTTCCCTCAGTGACAGCATTGAAACAAATTGATTGATTCCCGTGTGATACATGTAAAATTGATCCTTCTCGTCGCATCGTTGTGAGGAACAAAGATGCAATTGTCGGTGAATAATTCTGCAGGATTGTCAAATGCGGAATAGATTAAATGAATACCATCCTCCAGTGTTTTTGCTGATAGAACCATGTCTTGTGGCATTTTAATTTCATCATCTTCATTCTTTAAAATGTCATCTTCTGCAACTTTCTACAAAAATTGAGAATACTCGCCTTCTCCCTCTCTCAATCGCATATTTGTGTACAATTGAAACTTATGTAGGCTTTCTTGATGCAGGAATTTTCAGCATCATTTCCCCTTTTCACTACTGGAAGGAGTTGTCAAAAATTGCCACAACAAATGGATCACAAGCATGTCTGAGACGCTACATCTTGAAGATATGAGACTCGTCTTAGCAGGAAAATCAGAGCAATTTTTAAAGATATGGTCTCCTTTCATTGATTCATTACAAGTATAGTATGGTGCAACACAACTCTGGAATTAAACCGATTCACGAACAGGGTGATGGGTGTGGTGAGAAATGAAGCAGGTATACAACACGTAAGGGTCCCTTTTTTCTTTTTCATTATTTGTTTTTTTTGTCTTTTTACTCTTTATAGGCTTTTACTTGTTCACTCCTGTACTGCACTATCTGGTAGTCTAGGTGTTTATACATCACTACTTCTTTCACTTTCTCTCTTTCTCGCTCTTTCTCTCTTGTTCTACTTTCTTTCACCACTCTCTATGTGAAAAAAGTTCTTCTCATCTCGGTTTTAAAGGATTTCCCCCTTATCCTTAAGCTGTGACCCCTTGTCCTGGACTTCCCCAACATCGGGAGCAATCTTCCTGCATCTAGCCTGTCCAACCCCTTAAGTATTTTGTAAGTTTCTATAAGATCCCCTCTCAATCTCCTAAATTCTAGAGAGTATAAACCAAGTCTATCCAGTCTTTCTTCATAAGACAGTCCTGACATCCCAGGAATCAGTCTGGTGAACCTTCTTTGCACTCCCTCTATGGCAATAATGTCCTTCCTCAGATTTGGAGACCAAAACTGTACGCAATACTCCAGGTGTGGTCTCACCAAGACCCTGTACAACTGCAGTAGAACCTCCCTGCTCCTATACTCAAATCCTTTTGCTATGAAAGCTAACATACCATTCACTTTCTTCACTGCCTGCTGCACCTGCATGCCCACTTTCAATGACTGGTGTACCATGACACCCAGGTCTCGCTGCATCTCCCCTTTTCCTAGTCGGCCACCATTTAGGTAATAGTCTGCTTTCCTGTTTTTGCCACCAAAATGGATAACCTCACATTTATCCACATTATACTGCATCTGACAAACATTTGCCCACTCACCCAGCCTATCCAAGTCACCTTGCAGTCTCCTAGCATCCTCCTCACAGCTAACACTGCCCCCCAGCTTAGTGTCATCCGCAAACTTGGAGATATTGCCTTCAATTCCCTCATCCAGATCATTAATATATATTGTAAATAGCTGGGGTCCCAGCACTGAGCCTTGCGGTACCCCACTAGTCTCTGCCTGCCATTGTGAAAAGGACCCGTTTACTCCTACTCTTTGCTTCCTGTTTGCCAGCCAGTTCTCTATCCACATCAATACTGAACCCCCAATGCCGTGTGATTTAAGTTTGTAAACTAATCTCTTATGTGGGACCTTGTCGAAAGCCTTCTGGAAGTCCAGATACACCACATCCACTGGTTCTCCCCTATCCACGCTACTAGTTACATCCTCGAAGAATTCTATAAGATTCGTCAGACATGATTTACCTTTTGTAAATCCATGCTGACTTTGTCCAATGATTTCACCACTTTCCAAATGTGCTGCTATCCCATCTTTAATAACTGACTCTAGCAGTTTCCCCACTACCGATGTTAGACTAACTGGTCTGTAATTCCCCGTTTTCTCTCTCCCTCCCTTCTTAAAAAGTGGGGTTACGTTTGCTACCCGCCAATCCTCAGGAACTACTCCAGAATCTAAAGAGTTTTGAAAGATTATTACTAATGCATCCACTATTTCTGGAGCTACTTCCTTAAGTACTCTGGGATGCAGCCTATCTGGCCCTGGGGATTTATCGGCCTTTAATCCATTTAATTTACCCAACACCACTTCCCGGCTAACCTGGATTTCACTCAATTCCTCCAACTCCTTTGACCCGCGGTCCCCTGCTATTTCCGGCAGATTATTTATGTTTTCCTTAGTGAAGACGGAACCAAAGTAGTTATTCAATTGGTCCGCCATATCCTTGTTCCCCATGATCAACTCACCTGTTTCTGACTGCAAGGGACCTACATTTGTTTTAACTAGCTTTGATGGCAGCAGTTTTCTTCGGGTCAGGCTTAAGGCCATCAGAAGTAAATTCGTGTCCGACATTGGTGACCTCTGGAACCCGGAAATTGCAATTCTTAGGGTTGAATTTCAGGTTGATCTCACGTGCCCTGTCCATAATACGCTGTAGGTCGAAGAATGTCAAGTTGGGAGCGCTGGCCAGCTTGGTTTTTGCGCTCCTGTCGGCCCGTTCAGCGAGCCCGTTACTTTGAGGGTATTCAGGGCTGCTTGTGACATGGTGGAAGTCCCATCGGTTGGCAAAGTGTTCAAGTCCTTTGGATTGATGCACACGCGGAGCTCGTTTTGTCTTTCTTATGAGTGATAACCATGGTGGAGACCCAGTCTGTGGGTTCGCTGATTTCGGCTAGTACACCCATGGAGACCATGTTTTTTAGTTCAGTCTCAATTCTGTCTCACATGGCATGTGGCACACGGTGGGGGGCACGGACGGCTGGGTCGATGGAGGGGTCAATAGCTATCTTGTAGGTCACAGGCAGCTTGCCTAGCTTGCCATCGAACAGATCAGGGTATCTTTTTATCGGGTCCTCAGATATTAGTAACTTGTGAACGGAGCGGTCGAAGGAGACCAGCCCTAGGTCTTGGCATGTATGGATGCCCAGTAGATTCACAGAGTTAGATTTTAAGATATAGAAAGTCGGATTTCTTGTGATGTTTTTCAGCACACATTTAAAGTTAGTTCTTCCAAGAGGATGCAAGACCTCCCCCCCATGAGCATGTAAGGTAGGGCTGTCTCTAGTCAAGGTCTCATTATTTTTTATCTTGTTGTAGACATTCACAGACATTACATTCACGCGGTTCACATGCAATAACCAATCTACAGATCCCATAATTGTCGAGGATTGTTGATCTCAGTATTCATCAGCAAAACAACAAACAAATCTCTCATTGCACTGGGGAGTCCTGTGTTCTCAGCATCTTCCATTGTTTGTTGCTAATGGTCGTCAGTCTGCAGACGTCTTTGAAGGAAGGATGAATTTCTCCATCATGTGACTTCAATGAATCGAAGGATACTGACTCTTTTACGTGATGGAGAAGCAGTCTCAAGTAGTAGAGGTCACCACATCTTGGAGATACGGTATACACTCGTCCCAGAACATTAGCTTCAAAAAGACCTGGAAGATCTTCCACTCTCTTCCCAACCTTCCTTCTTTGCCATGTCTTATTATTCCATGTGTGAAATCGGGGAACATCAACATAGTAGAGTGTTCTTGGAAATGGCTCTTGAGAACACGATGCCATGAATTCAGTTAAAGTTGTTCTCGCCGTATCATCATTGCTCACTTGCTGAGCAGCTTTGACTCTGATAATGACTCGTTGTTGTTGTGGTAGATGTACCTGGAGTCGAAAGACAGCGGGCTATCTCTCATGAGTCGGAAATCCAAGGATTGATGCCACTGCTTCTGATGGGGGGGGGGGGGGGGGGGGGGGGAGCGTCTTGTGACCGGGGGAGGGGATGGCTTCAGGCGGGGTTGTCGGGGACCAGTGGGGGAGGGTTTGTTAATGGAGCGCTGCTGTAACCTACCGCTGGCATGGCCTATTGCTACCGTGGCCTTCTGCTGCCATGGCCTACCACTGCCGCTTCCCACCGGCTTCAGGGGAGAGGGCCAGCTTCAGGCAGGGGCCGTGGGGAGGGGGGGGGGAAGAGTCCTGCAACTGGGGACAGCTTCAGGCGGGGTGGTTGGGGTGGGGGCAAGGCAGGAGCCGGGGAGGGGGGCAGAGAACATCCTGCAGTTGAGGGAGAGGGATGGCTTCAGGTGTGGGCTGTTGGTGGGGGGAGGAGCATTCTGCAGCCGGGGAAGGGCACGTCTTCAGGCGGAGACTGTCGGGGGCCAGTGGGGGGGAGCATCTGGCAGCCAGGAGAGGGGGACGGCTTCAGGCATGGGATGTCGGGGTCGGTGGAGGGGGGGGGGGGGGAGAAAGAGTCGTGCAGCATGTGGAGGTAGGGCGGCTTCAGGCGGGGTTTGTTGAGGCCAGTGGGGAGGGTGGGGTGAGCATCCTACACTGGGGAGGGGGACGGCTTCAGGCAGGAGCTTTCCTTGTCCGATGAGGGGGAGCGTACTGCAGCGGGGAAGGGGGATGGCTTCAGGCGGGGCTATCGGGGGGGATTAAGGGAGTGCTGCCATGGCGTGTTGCCATGCCATGCTGCCATAGAGGAGGAGCCATCTTGGTGAACGGCTGCTAGCCAGCAGCCGTCCGTTTTAAATCCGTTTTTTTTAATAGTTATTAGTGAGTCCTGTTTTTTGTTTGTTGGGGATATGGTCTTTTTAATGTGGGGGGTAGGTGTAAACTTAATTTCTAGGTCCCTACCTGGTCGGTGTGGCAGCCTTTTCTCCGGGCTGCCCGTCGAACCGTCCTCGTGGCCTACCTGCGGGCTTGGAGCGCCGTTTCCTGGCGGGAACCGCCCAGCACCTCGGCCTCGGCGGCGGCACAGCATTGGAGCGCTGGAGCGGAGCGGAGTGGAGCGGGCGATGCCTTGCCTGGGTCGCCGCGCTGGAGCGACGCGCTGGAGCTTGGCGAGCTGGACCGCCGAGAGCAACAACTCCGGGCTGCGGGTCTGCGGAGCGGAGAGGCGGCGCCGATTTTGTCATCGGGAGCCTGGGAGCTCCAAACCGGCGCGGCCTTGTCGGCTTCGGCAGCCGCGGGCTCCAACCAAGAAGCGGCCATTCCAGGTGGCCCAGCCGCCGAAAGGACTCTCCTGACGCCGGGGCAAGACCACCCGGTGAGAACGGCCAGGGACATCGGGCCTCCGTAGAGGCAATTGCGGTGGCCTAAATAGGCCTGACTTTGGGGTGAACATGGGGTGGGGACTGGACATTGTGCCTTCCCTCACAGTGCTACCCACTGTGGGGGATGATTTTTTTTTTTGTCTAATTGTAGTCTTGTAGGTCTGTGTCCAAGATGGCTGCCGTGAAGAGAGAGTGAACGCTGGCGCGCTTTGGCTGCCGCGGCTCCCTCTTCACACTGTGTTTTTGATTTTCTGTTTTTGGATTGAATCCTGTTTTTAATTTGTGTCTCTGTGATGTCTTTATTACTTGTTTTATTCCGATTATATGTTATTCCGATATACTATGTAAGGTGTCCTTGAGATGTTTGAAAGGCGCCCATTAAATAAAATTTATTATTATTATTATTATTATGGCCTACCACTGCCGTGACCAACCGCTACTCTGGCCTGCCACTGCCACTGCCTGCCGCTGGCATGGCCTTCTGCTGCCGCACCCACCGGCTTCAGGTAGGGGCCAGTGGGGTGCAGCTGGGGACTGGGGCGACATGGACAGGGGCTAGTATGGGTGTTGTGGGCCAAAGGGACTGGTTTCCAGAGGGCTAGTACACACATTGTGGGAAGAATGGACTTTTCTTGGGGTAGTCCTGTAGTTGGGGATGGGTAGGCTTCAGGTGCGGGCCAGAGGGGGCATTCTGTAGCCAGGGGAGGGAGACGGCTTCAGGTAGGGGCCGGTGGGGGGGAACGCTGCTGTGGCCGACCGCTGCTGTGGCCTGCTGCTGGGGGGGTGGTCTGCAAAGGGAGGGCGATGGGGGTGTGTGGGCGGGGGTGGTCTCCTGCCTTGTCAGCGGCTGCCCCCGCCAGAGCCCGGCCCCGCCAGAGTCCCCACTCTCCCTCCTCACTTCGCCAGTATCTTGAGTTTGCAGCAGTCACCGTCGCAGTCATCCATGCTCCGCACACCGGGCCTCCTCCGCACACCGGGCTGCCTCCACACACCGGGCCACCTTTGGGGTGGATGGCTTCTGGACTCAACTCACTGACTCACGGCTTCTGGACTCAACTCACTGACTCACGGCTTCTGGACTCAACTCACGGTTTCTGGACTCAGCCGGGCCTCCGGAGCTTTATTCTCCTCACCCCGGTGATTGACAGCGGATGCCGGAAGGGGCGTTTTCGTCCTGGTGATTGACAGGAGAGAAGACCAATCTGTTGATCTTACAATTTTAAAACCTTCATAACCTTTGTAATATTCCACCGATCGGAACAAAACTTGATGCACTTGGAGCACAGGAGAACGGCGAGTAACGTGGTAAAAGAATCGTAGTGCTATCGGGTACCTTTTTGCGCAAAGTTATAAACAACGAAAACCAGAAGAGGACAAAATGAGAGTTTTAGAGATAGACAGACAGACAGACAGACAGACAGACAGACAGACAGACAGACAGACAGACAGACAGACAGACAGACAGACAGACAGACAGACAGACAGACAGGCAGACAGACAGACAGACAGATAGACAGACAGACAGACAGACAGATAGATGCCCGCAGCCTGGACTCAGCACCGGGCCTGGAGTTTCCATGCTGCAGATTCCCACTCCCCCGTGTTTGACTGCGCTGGGTCACAGTGCTAGTCCCCTTAACCCTGGTAACCTCAGTGGCTGTTCCACTGGGTCTTTCCCATCCCCCTCAAACTATGTGACCTATGCTCTTCCCCACCCACACTACATCTTCATGCCCCCTCCTCCCTGACCACACCCATCACCACACCCATCAGTCCGCTCACCTGCCTTCCTCCAGCCCCAACCCCCATCCCTGCCGTGTGTTCACCATCTCCCCTGACCTCCCCCTCTCCGACACCGAATGGTCGGTCCTCAGCAGAGGTCCTTACCTTTGTCCCCCTCCGTCCCCACCTCAATGAGTTTCGCGCCCACCACTGACTTGGAGCTCTTCTACTGTCGCCTCCACCTCACAGCGCACCTCCATGGGAAGGAGTCCTCGCCCCATATTGCTGATCCCTTTTGCCGTCTCCAACGAACCCCCTCCTCGTGGACCCCCCCTCATGGCTATCTTCCGGCTGAAGACCTTTTTATCCAAAACTGCCGGCAGGGACAGCCAACCACCTCAACTTCTCCATTCCCCTGTCTCACTCCAATCTCTCCCCCCCTGAACGTACAGCCATCGAACTCACTCCAGCAACAACCCAGACTGGGTTATCAAACCCGCCGACAAGGGAGGTGCCATGGTAGTCTGGCACGTCGATCATCTACAAAGCTGAGGCCACGCGCCAACTCTCGGACACCTCCTCCTACTTACCCCTGTAACATTACCCCACAGACGAGCACCAGGCCACTATCTCTAGCACCATCACTGACTTCATCCACTCTGGCTCCCTGCCCTCCTGAGCCTCCAACATCATTCCCCAGCCCCACACGGCCTCGATTTTACCTTCTCCCCAAAATCCACAAACCTGACTGTCCTGGTAGACCCATTGTCTCTGCCTGTTCGTGCCCTACCGAACTTATTTCCACATACCTCGACTCCATCCTATCCCCACTGGTTAAATCCCTCCCGACCTATGTTCACGACACCTCAGACACTCCGTCGTCTCCGAGCATTCCATTCTCTAGGCCCCCATTCCCCTCATCTTCACCATGGACGACCAGTCACTCTATACCTCCATCCCCCACCAGGATGGTCTCAAAGCCCTCTGGTTCGTCCACGACCGGAGAATCAACCTATACCCGTCCACTGATACTCTCCTCCACCTAGCGGAGTTGGTCCTTACCCTCAATAACTTCTCGTTTGACTTCTCCCACTTCCTCCAAATACAAGACGTAGCTATGGGCACGCGCATGGGCCCCAGCTATGCCTGCCTCTTTGTCGGGTACATCGAACAATCCTTGTTCGAGGCATACCAGGGCCCCATCCCCGACCTCTACCTCCGCTACATCGCCGATTGCTTTGGTGCTACCTCCTGCACCCACACACAACTGACTGACTTAATCCGCTTCACCACTATCTTCCAATCCGGCACTCAAATACACCTGGACCATTTCCGACAATTCTCTACCATTTCTTGACCTCACTATGTCCATCGCAGGTGATGGACTTCTGACAGACCCATGGCTATCCAGGTTACCCTTCTTCCCACCCTGCTTCCTGTAAGGACTCCAAACCCTACTCCCAATTCCTGCGTCTACGCCACAACTGCTCCCAGGATGAGGTGTCCCACACCATGTCCTCATTCTTCAGGGAACAGGGGTTCCCCTCCCCTACTATATATGAGGCTCTCACTAGGGTCTCTTCCATACCCCGTAACACTGCTCTCTCTCCCCATTCCCCCACTTGTAACAAGGGCAGAGTCCTCCTAGTCCTCACCTTTCACCCCACCAGCCGTCACACACAACAAATAGTCCTCCGTCATTTCCGCCACCTCCAACATGACCCCACCACTCGCCACATTTTCCCATCTCCCCCCCCTGTCTGCTTTCCGCAAAGATCGCTCCCTCCGTAACGCCCTAGTCAATTCTTCCCTTCCCTCCCGCACCACCCCCTCCCCGGACACTTTCCCTTGCAACCGCAAGAGATGCTACACTTATCGCTTTACCTCCCCCCTCAACTCCATTCACGGACCCAAGCAGTCGTTCCAGGTGCGACAGAGGTTCACCTGCATCTCCTCCAACCTCATCTATTGCATCCGCTGCTCTAGATGTCAGCTGATCTACACCGCCATCGGTGAGATCAAGCGTAGGCTTGGCGATCGTTTTGCCGAACATCTCCGCTTGGTCTGCATTAACCAACCTGATCTCCCCGGTGGCTCAGCACTTGAACTCCCCTTCACATTCTGAATCCGATCTCTCTGTCCTGGGCCTCCTACATGGCCAGAGTGAGCACCACCGGAAATTGGAGGAGCAGCACCTCGCCTTGAGTATTAGAAAGGCGCTATATAAATCCCATCCATATTATTATTATATTCCGCTTGGGCAGTCTGCACCCTAGCAGCATAAACATTGAATTCTCCAATTTCCGGTAGCCGTTGCTGTCTCCTCCCCTTCTCAGCTCTTCCTTTCTTCTCCCCGCCCTCCCAGCCCCCCCCCCCCCCCCCCCCCCCCCCCCCCCCCCCCCCCCGCCCCCCCTCCCACCCAACATCAGTCTGAAGAAGGGTTTCGGCCCGAAACGTGGCCTATTTCCTTTGCTCCATAGATGCTGCTGCACCCGCTGAGTTTCTCCAGCACTTTTGTCTACCTTAGATAGATAGACGGACGGACAGACAGACAGACGGAACTAAAGAAGCAATGTACTTTAAGCAAATGGCAGACTTTCCATGAACAGAATGAAACTATCTCCAGCTGTTTGTCAGTAGGTAAATCCTGGATTTACATTGTCTTGCCTTGAGTCAACGATAAACTGCCTGACAAATGTGATGGTTGCCTGACACTCTTGCTGGAAGCTGCAAGGAATTCATTAGCACAACTAGATACCAGATACAAGGAACTGCAGATGCTGGTCAGGCAGCTTCTCTGGAGATCATGGAGTACAATGAGTACAATGACTAGGGTGGGGGAGGCACTGAGAGAGAGGGATGGCAAGGGTTACTTGAGGTTAGAGAAATCAATATTTATACTGCTGGGTTGTAAGCTGCCCAAGTGAAATATGATGTGCTGGTTCTCCAATTTGCGTTTGGCCTCACTCTGACAATGGAGGAGGCCTAGGACAAAAAGAGTATGGGACTGGGAAGAAGAGTTAAAGTGTTTAGCAACCATGTAGATCACATTGACCAGGGAGGACTGCGTGAAGGAGTTCAGCGAACCATCCACACCTGGAAACCGTCCACACCTGGAACAGCAGATACAGGAGATGAGGTTGGAGGAGGTGCAAGTGAACCTCTGCCTAACCTAAAAAGATTGTTGGCATCCATGGACAGAGTCGAGGGGGAAGGTATAGGGACAGGTGTTGCATTTCCTGCGGTTGCAGGGGAGACCAGTGTGAGAGCCTCATCAATGATGGAAGAGAGGAACCACCATTCCCTAAAGCATGAGGACATCTCAAATGTCCTGGTATAGAACAGCTCTTCTTGGGCCCAGATGCGTTTTAGATGGAGGAACATGATTGATCATTGTTACTTGTTTGCTTTCAATCATTTGTTCTATATCACTGTCTATATCTCACATTTTCCTTTTCCCGACTCTCTGAAGAGGGGTCTGAACATGAAACATCACTCATTCCTTTTCTCTAAAGATGAGAGAGCATGGCAGAGGAGATGTGCAAGAAGATTCATACATTTTGATGCCTGATTAGCAGTAGCGTTATGTTCACATAATTAAATCATTGCAGAGGTTTAAGGACGGAATGAATCTTTTGTTTAAATCAGTGGAATGTTCTATAGATAGTAATATGTGATTTCACTAAAAGCACAATTTTAGCAGCACTCATAAAATTCTTTAAAATGTTAGTCATAATGACAGCTGGGTGCTTGCTGGTTAACATATAATTCGTCTCGCCTGTTTCCTCAGTCTCTTTGAATTTGATGAGCACAAATTCTTCAGAATTTAAAACTGGTTCTTTCATTAAAATGTACTTGAAATCATGGTTAATAACGTGTCAATCAATCTTCGCCCAAATTGCTGTTCAAAAGCAAACCAATGTACTAACAAACTGAAAATAAATCTCCACAGGCTTTCATTTTGCATTCAGACTGATTATAATTGTAATTCCAACATTTTGAGAAAAGCTTTCAGACATGGTATATGTCACCTATTTAAAAAAAGCAAATCTCCTGCAAGAAAATAGATTCCTCCTTCCTTGTGTATTTTGGTTCCCACTATTTTTTCCATTAGCCTAGAAATTGGATGCATTTATAGGTCTCCATTAATTTTTGTAACTTCCTTGCTCTCTTTGGAACATCTCCCATCCCCATTCTCCTGACAATTACCACTGCCCCCCAATTTCCTTCTATCCCCCACCCAATCTGTAAGCCAGTCCCCAAGCCCAATCACCACATTTATCCACCAAAGGGTCTCATGCTCTCTCTTTAATATCAATGCCACATCTGTACAATTTGGGAACACAATCTGTCAGAAAGGAGACTGTCAAAATGAGAGAAGCATCATAATGTACGGAGCTTAAAGCTAAATTGTACCGAGAGGAGAGGAGAGGAAGAGGTCTAGACCATAATCTTCAGAACCAGTTCCCCATGCTTTGGGTCAAGTTCTTCATTCTCAGATCCTACAAAACTAACCGTAGCCCAAATGCAGAAATTGAATAATTTTCCTACATGCACACATATAGTCCACAATGAAAGTTAGTGTTGCAGTAGCACCTGATGTATGGTTCTCGAGACTTCCTAGATCTCAAGACCCTAAACTTAAGCTTGTCTAGCTTATACGTAAATCCGACCCTGGTCGCATACAACACATAATCCTCCAACATTTTTCCCACCTCCAAAGTGATCATACCACTAGTCACATCTTCCCATTTTCACCACTTTCCGCCTTCTGCAGGGACCGTTCCCTCCGCAACTCCCTGGTTAACTCATACCTTCCCAGACAAACCACTACCTCCCTGGGTACCTTGTCCTGCAACAGCAGAAGATGCAACACCTGTCCCTGCACCTCCTCCCTTGGTTCTGTCCAGGGTCCCCAACAGTCCTTTCCAGTTAGGCAGATGTCCCAGTGACACCTCCTCCAACCTCATACACTGCATCCGTTGTTGAAAGTGCGGTCTCTTGTACATTGGCGTGACCAAACATAGACTAGGCAATTGTATGCTGAACTCATTCACTCAGTCCGCCTGGGCCTGATCTCGCGGTTGCCAAACACTTTAATTCCCCTTCCCATTCCCACACTGACCTTTCTGTCCTGGCCCATCTCCATTGTCAGAGTGAGGCCAAATGCAAATTGGAGGAACAGCACCTCATATTTCACTTGAGCAGCTTACAACCCAGTGGTATATATATTGATTTCTCAAACTTCTAGTAACCTTTGCATCCCCTCTCTCTCCATCCCTCCCCCCCCCCTCCTTCCCCAGTCGTTGTACTAGCTTCAGAGTTGTCTTGTTGTCTCATGATTTTACCTTGCCCACAGCTAACAATGGCCTTTCCTTTATCCTTAACTTTTTTGCATATCTTTCATGTTTTTGTTCTATATCTCTCTATATCACCATCTATAACTCTCTTTTCCCTTTCCCCTGACGCTCAGTCTGAAGAAGGGTCTCGACACAAAACGTCACCTATTCCATTTCTCAGAGATGCTGTCTGACTCTCTGAGATACTCTAGCTTTATGCGACTATCTGCTGTATAGTTCTTGAAACTCTTCTGAATTAATCAGTGATGTACCCATGACAGAAACAGTAATTAGCATAACATGTAATGCCCTTTTGTGCACTGTAAATTTTTAGGCTTCAATATATTATTTGACTGCCCGAAGAACATAACCTCTGAACTTATGAGTATAAAACATCATTATATTTCAGGATTCTCTTTATTTCAATATTTTTAGCCCCCAACTTATAATGTTTTGGTTAGGTAACTAGAAACTGCAAGTTATTAGGAAACAATTTGTTTTAACCTCCCTGCAATAGTTTCAGTTTAATTAGAATCACAGGATTGATTTATTGTCTGAAGTTTGTGTAAGATAAACTTCAGATTTGTGCCTGGCTCTTATCCACATGTTCATTGGGTGTGTGAACATGTCAGAACTACTGCTGTGTCCAGACAGCATAATTATCACTGGCTTTGATCTTATTCAAGCACACTGAGTTGTTTAGTGATAACAAAAAAACTTCTTAAAATCTCAATGCTAACTGGCAATTGAATGTATCTTACTTTTTTCTCAAAGTCCTTTCAGTGGGATTTTGTTTTGACATACATCACATCACATCATAAACCTCAAAACTTTATTACGGAATAAATAATTACAAAATCATCTGACACTCAAGCACAAATCTGTTCCCATGCCACAGCCATGCCTTGGTTCTTTTCTTGGAACTACACTTTTGCAGGATTTTCAATTTCAATGATCTTCATCTCTAAAACTGCTATCCAACTATATGATTAAAATAGTACACATTGGTCAAGTGAGAGATACGACATTAGGAAACAAGAGATAGATGACCTATTGATTTAGGGCAACCAGAATCTTAAGGATCAAATCAAAAAGATCTGAAGAAGATTTCAACCCATCTATTTTCTCCAGAGATGCTGTCTGACCTGCTGAGTTACTCCAGCTTTTTGTGTCTATCTAAGATCTGAAAACATCCACATTTTAACCATTCAGTGCTTTCTGATACATGCATGTGTAAAACTGAACAATAGTAGGGTTTGTATACACTAAGTCAATTATTTGGTTGTTGAGGTTGTCATACATTTCAGTTTCATTCTGAATGTGAATGTGGGCATGAATGCTAGAGGATAACTTGCAGAAGAGGGAGGAATATATCATGACATTTTATTCCCAATACAATACAATACAATACAATAATACTATATTAACCAAGTATGTTATGGAGTAATTTCATCTGCCAAGTCAGTCATATCAATAAAAAGCAACAGAACACACAAAACACATTTTAACATAAACATTCACCACAGTGACTCACTGTGATGGAAGACCCTATTTCCTTCGCTCCATAGATGCTGCCTCACCCGCGGAGTTTCTCCAGCATTTTTGTCTACCTTTGATTTTCCAGCATCTGCAATTCTTCCTTAAACATTCAATCTCTTCCCTTCTTTGTTCTCCCATGGTCGGGAGCCTTGAGCCTTCTGTTGACGGGACGATCTTACTCCCGTAGCCCGTGGCATTTGGGCCCTCTGCATCAGGGCAATTCAAGCTCCTGCATCGGGGGAGGGGGGGGATCTCCGCTCTTTACCATCCGAGCGATCGGACCCCGGGTCGGGGCTTGCTGCTCCCAACATCCACGTTCTCTCCCGAGACTGCGAGCTCTCGATGGTAAAGTCCACAGGCCGCGTTTCGAGCGATCCCAGGCAAGGGATTGGCTCCGATGGTAAGTCCACGCCCTGCGGTGGGGCTCAAAGTCAGTCCCGAGCGAGACCTCAAGCTCCAAGATGTTAGGCAGCAGAGCGACCAGAGATACGATCCAGAAATCAATCGCATCTTCGGCAGGGTAAGAGATTGAAAAAAACGTTTCCCCTGACCCCCTCCTCCTCCCCCCACATAAAACAAACCAGAGAACATTAAAACAAACTTTCAAAACACACTAAAAATAACAATAAAAATAACAAAAAAAGACGAAAAAATAGAAGACGCTGCCAATTGTACGGCGCCCTGGTGGATTCGTACAGCGCCCTGGTGGATTCGTACAGCGCCCTTGGTGGCGTACCTGATGTAGAGGGACTGGACATTTTAAATGCTTCATAAACATCTGAATTTCAATGGCATTCATCATTTCTGAACACTGTTGAAATACATTAGCAAATTGCCTACTTAAGTGTTTTTTCTTTTATGATTTCTAATCAGTGGTTATCTCGTAATTCACAATTGTCATATCTAAGGTATGTTAGTTATCCCAAATAACTCAGCAGATTAACTGATCATGTACGTGAGTGAATGCTCATGTTCCAGGTGACACCAATGCATGTCCCCACAGTTGCCCACTTAATTAAAGCCGAATCTTGAGACCTGGAATGTCAGGATCCTCAAGAACAATTAGTATTCTGCTATCACTACTGATTTCATCAGTACGTGTGTAGAGCAAAGCTTTTCAAAGAGACTGTTGTGTATTTGGTGCTTGGAACTGACTTTAAATAACACTCAGACACGGGAGTAAACTAACAAGCTTTATTCCAGGACGCCACCTCAAGTCTCCCCTGCGCATGCGTCCTTGCACAAGACATCACATGCTAATTATATCACATACCTAACACTCCTCCCCCTTTAACTTGGAGGCAGGTAACACCATTTCTATTACATACACAGCACTCCTCCCCTTATAACGCAATTTCACCTTCCCGGTATATGATCTTTACCTAACATATCATTCATTAATACACTTTTGCATAATTGGATTATTACAGTCATTTTACAATACATCCTCATAACTGTAATAATCATATCTAACTTATCACATAATTTTTTCATCCCACCCATCTTCCTTAAACCAGATATATTACCCCTTGCTTTATGTGTTATCATTTTCCGTTCCTTTATGTGTAAATTGCGAACACTTTCTAATCGCTCTAGCTCTGCCTGTATCTCTGCTTCTTCCCCTTTTAAATGTCCTAATCTAATTTCCAATTTTTCCCTGTTCCTGATATTCTGCTTTTTATTTTCTGGTTCATGTATTTACTTTGTTTTCCTGCTTTGTAGGTGGGATTTGACCCTTGGCTGCAGGTTTTTGTTTTCTAGCAGCTTCCTCTGTCGCTCAATTGCCTGACATTGCGTATTTATCTGCTCTTGTTGTTTAATGACATTCTGCAATGCATAACCATTTGTCCATTGCTCAGTGAAGGAGGCTCGATACTGGACTGTAGTGAAGTGGCCTAGTCGCAACGGTCCTGCATACTTTTGTCTCGACTGGCAAGCCTCTCTTCTTTAGATTTTTCTACTAGCATCATTTTGCTCATTGTCACACATTTATTTAACCGTTCTTTGTATCGTTTAAGCCTTTTCTGTTGTTCATCTATTTGTCTTCTTAAGTCACATTTCTGGTTATTTATCAAGAAGTAGGATCTATATTGTCTTTGCAATACAACAGTGGCTTTGATTTGTGCTCTGTATAGCTTTCTTGCTTTATAAGCATGGTAGTGAGACTGCACTACAACTGCTGTATAATTCAGTTTGAGTAAGTCTTTCCTATATCGTTTAAGCGTTTTGTATCATTTAAGCCTTTTCTGTTGTGCATCTATTTGTCTTCTTAAGTCTTTCCTATACCAAATCATACGGAATACTGACTGAACTTTTACAGTGGCCCTCTTTTGCTTAATCCACTGCCTAACCACCATACCCTTGTAGGTAGCCTGAATGGTAATAGTTGCATACCTCATTGACTGATATTGCACAAACTGGGAATTACCTATCTTGCATGCTTTGTACCATCTCTGGATTGAAATGACTGCTTGTCGCATAGCTCTATAGCATACCCTTGATCGGTAACCATGGTATGCAGCTTGCAGAGTGACTACAGCCACCTTTTGCATCAAGACATGTTTTCTTGTAATGCACATCATTAAGAATGACTTAATATGGTGTGCTGCCTTGATTTTCTCAACTCATTCTCTGGCTTTCACCCCGCAGTAGTAGGCCTGAACACAAACCACTGCTTTTCTCAACCTATTATAATGTCTCACTTGGACATCACTTATCTACAAAGCCCTGTATCGTTGCTGTACTACAATGGCAGACCAGCGTAGTTTCTTGAAATACTGATGCTGTTTATGCATCTGATAATAAGTCTGTATGACCTTGGCAGATTTGTGCATGCACCGCAATTGCTTTCGAACAAGCATCACCTCGGTAGGCAGCCTGAAGCAGCACTTACCTTCATGTAAGTCTTGTGATCACTTTCCATTTGAAGGTGTGCCCTATAATGGGTTTGTACTAGTATAGCTGCCAATCTCTTTGCCCTGTATGGACAGTATACTCTGTGCATTCTAAATGCTGCTTGTATTACTGTTGCTGCCTTCTGTTTTTTTCCGGATCTCTCTCAATACCTTCATACCCCTGAATGCAGCTTGAATAGTTAGGGTCGCCCTCTGGATGGCAATGTACCTTTGCATTTGACTTCTGTCACTTTGCATTTGACTTTTTTCTCTTTGCATTTGACTTGTGTCCTTTTGCACTTGACCCTTGTCCCTTTGCACTTGACTTTTGTCACTTTGCACTTGACTTTTGTCCTTTGAGGGACTCCCTGCCCTCTTTAGTTCAGGCCTTGCCTCTGGATGCACTTGGAATTTTTAGCGAGAAATGAGCCATTAATGCCTCCTTACACTCCTCGTACGTTTTATATGTGGGCTTTGCTGGCCGCAGTAACGTACGTAAGGTGTGACCGGGCTTTCTCCGTTTTCTCCCCGAACCGGGCTGATTCTGCTCCCGGCCAGGCTGAAGACTCGGCTTTCGTCGGTGGCTTCTCTGGACCTGTCCGTGGCCTACACGGTACTAGGCCCTCACCCGACGTCTGTGGCTGCGGCCTTGGCCTGGCTCTGGGCTGCACAGACCTGGAAAACGTTCCCTACTGCCCTGCTTGTCTTCCTTGCGCTCTTGCTTCCCTGCACTCTTGCTTCCCGTTCCAACTTTTTTTTCTTTGTCGCCAATTCAAAACATTTTCCGCCAAATCTTATTTGCTTGGTGCTGTTCCACTTTGTTTCGAAATACAACCTCTATTTTATATCAAAGTCACATGAGTGACTATGTGAAGAGCCCGCCAGCCCACATGCGTGTCAATACATCGACGCATAGCACGAGAATCTGAGCCGTTTGAAACTGCTCTGGCAGGTAAGGGTTTTTTTTGTTGCAGGAATGGGCCGCTGCTCCGATAATAAGGGCAGCGGGCCCGGGGAAGCTGGCACAACCTTAAGGAGCTGGCAGTTTAAAATTTTCAGCTGACGGCTCGGCCGGTACATCGGCCGCCGTGCAGGCTCCGTAAAGGAGCTATCGGCTGGAATTTATCGGTTGATGCCTCGGCCGGAACAACCGCCGTGGAGGCTCTTAAATAAATAATTTTTAATAATAATAATAAATAAATAAATATAAGAGATTTTCTTTTAAAAACAAGCTGGCAGCTTCATTCATTAGGCTGACGGCTCGGCTTGTGCAGCTATCGCCATTAAGGCTCCAAGAGGGAGCAGTCGGCGGGATTCAATAGCCTGATGGCACGGCCCGTGGCTCCGCCAATGAGGCTCCGAGAGGGAGCAGGTTTTGGTGCTCCAAGGGAGCAGGCGACTGGTTGAGGCTCAAAGGGAGCCAGCCAGATGCCTGAAGGAAGCATCACCTGGCTCAGGGCTGCATTATATTCCTCCCCTCAAGACTCCGTTGAGGCTCCAGAAGGGAGCAAACCCGGACTCGGAGTCATTAACAGGCACGATCTACCCAGTGTGTATATAATAGGATTGTGCTCCTGGCTCAGGAGACACTTACAGGATGCTCCTGTCAGATGCCAGTGGAAGCAACACCTGGCTCAGGGTTGCATTACAATATCTCCCGCTCAGAAGAGGGGAAGCAACACCTGGTTCAGGGTTGTGTTATTTTATCTCCCGCTCAGTAGAGGGGAGTTCTGGAGATTATTACATAAGTAACTCCGACTATGGGGATATCGTCAAGGAATTCGAATCCCCTGAACTTATGCGGGATCTGCTGCAGTTAATCATATGAAGGAGTTCCGGCTCTTGTCACATAATTTGCCATCCCTTCGGAAAATTGGTTGGCAGACAGGGAGCAAAGAGTAGGAGTGAACGGGTCCTTTTTAGAATGGCAGGCAGTGGCGAGTGGAGTGCCGCAAGGCACGGTGTTGGGGCCGCAACTAGTTACCATATATATTAATGATTTGGAAGAGAGAATTAGGAGAAACACTAACAAGATTGCGGATGACACAAAGCTGGGTGGCAGTGTGAACTGTGAAGAGGATGTTAGGAGGTTGCAGGGTGATCTGGACAGGTTGAGTGAATGGGCAGATGCGTGGCAGATGCAGTATAATATAAATAAATGTGAGGTTATCCTCTTTGGTGGCAAAAACAAGGGGGCAGATTATTATCTCAATGGGGTTAGGTTAGGTAAGGGGGAGGTACAGCGAGAACTGGGTGTCCTTGTACACCGGTCACTGCAGGGAGTGAAGAAAGCTAATGGAATGTTGGCCTTCATAACAAGAGGATTTCAGTATAGGAGTAGAGAGGTTCTTCTGCAATTGTATAGGGCTCTGGTGAGACCACATCTGGAGTAGTGTGTACAGTTTTGATCTCCTAATTTGAGGAAGAACATCCTTGTGATTGAAGCAGTGCAGCGTAGGTTCACGAGATTGATCCCTGGGACTGTCATATGAGGAAAGGTTGAAAAGACAAGGCTTGTGTTCACTGGAGTTTAGAAGGATGAGGGGGGTCTTAAACATATAAAATTATAAAAGGACTGGACAGGCTAGAAGCAGGAAAAATGTTCCCAATGTTGGGCGAGTCCAGAACCAGGGGCCACAGTCTTAGAATAAAGGGGAGGCCATTTAGGACTGAGGTGAGAAAATACTTTTTCACCCAGAGAATTGTGAATTTGTGGAATTCCCTGCCACAGAGGGCAGTGGAGGCCAAATCACTGGAGAGAGTTAGATGGAGCTCTAGGGGCTGGTGGAATCAAGGGATATGGGGAGAAGGCAGGCACGGGTTAATGATTGGGGACAATCAGCCATGATTGGCTCGAAGGGCTGAATGGCCTCCTCCTGCACCTATTTTCTATGTTTCTATAATTCCCTGTTTTCTCCCTCCTTTCTTAAAATGTGGGATAACATTAGCTACCCTCCAATTCACAGGAACTGATCATGAATCTATAGAACATTGGGAAATGATCACCAGTGCATCTACTATTTCTAGAGCCACTTCCTTAAGTACCCTGGGATGCAGACCATCAGGCCCTGGGGAATTTATCTGCCTTCAGTCACATCGGTCTACCCTACACCATTTCCTGTCTATAGTGAATTTGCTTCAGTTCCTCAGTCACCCTAGATCCTCTGGCCACTAGTACATCGTGGACATTGTTTGCATCCTCCTTAGTGAAAACGGATCCAATGTATCTGTTCCAGTTGCAGTTGATGTTTGTCTGAGTCTTCATCCATAGATCTGAGTCTTCTGTTGCAAAGTTGCTTGGAATTAACTTCAATTAAGGAACACTGCATCCTTCATGAGACTTTCTCTACAATGAGATGGACGATCTTCTCATGCTCCCTGACAACCATCCCGAGGGAAGTATGCAGCAGGTTGATACTCTGTGGAGGAAGATGCTGACAGAGAGGGCCCTTCTCACTACCAGTCAAGCTAAGTCTTGCTACTTGTTTGTGAACTCTGCCAATGAGGCAAGCTATCAAATGACATTAATAATCTGGTCCAGAAACTATCCCACAGGATCCAGAGTGATACATGGTGCTTGTGTACACTAGCTCTATGTACAGCTTGCTGCAGCCACATATATAGGTGGGCATTAGCCTGAGGTCAATGTCAGCTTTTCTCCTCTCCCATTACCCTGGAGACTTGTCTTGATGGCCCAATGGATACAATCTATTTGGTGAGATGACCTCGTGTCTGCAACAGAGCAGGAATCGGGTAGAGGCACACCATGTACCACAAACCAGCAACACCAGACGCCCCTTGCACATAGCCAAGTTCTTGCCCGCCATTGAGAGGGAGCTCCACTCCCACCTGCCTAATCTCAGTTTCACCTTGGCTATCCATCAGCCAATTCCTGCCACATGTCTGGCTCCTCTCAAATGCTTGTTGCCCGCAGATAGTCAGAACTGATGGTGAAGGGCAGAGAGGTTTGGTTGGGCCCTTGCCAAAAAACATGACTTTACTTGTGTTGTTACTAGCTCTATATCCTGAGGCTAGTTCAAACTAGTTGCAGATGCTGATTAATTTGTGGATCAATCTTGGGAATGAGCAGAAGATGGCGACATTTGTCTTTGTTTCTCAATACAGGATTTACACAAATAATTCAGTAAAACATTAGTGATGGCTTGAAGTAACATTTAATACTGCACGGCAAGTTCATTAATAGTTCTGTAGAGTACTTGGAACTGCTTAAGACAAATCATAATCTATTTATAAACATTTTAGGTGGGTTTTACACAGAACTCAAGTGTAAAACTAATAATTGTTTAAGCATGATAGGAAAATTGTTTTACATTTTTCTTTCTTTTTGAAAGTTAAATATAACGAATAGATGACGTGCATCCTCAATCCACACCAGGAAACAAGGAACATGTTAATTAACTGGGAGTTTGTTATAAACATTCAAGTCTGTGAATAAAAGAAGTACAAAAGTCAATGATTTGCAAAGCAATACCATTCAGAGCAGTTCTCACTTGTGTGCTGAACCACTGTGTTTGTTTTGCTGAAATAATGCTGTTCTGCCTGTTGAAGATATCAGGCTTGCATCACTGTCCAGCTGCTATTGCAACAGCATAATTACCCTTTGTTAGATCTCACATAGTAGAATTACAGAGAGATTTCAGTTTGTGATCTTAATCACTCAAGGTCACCCCCTGGACCTAACATTTAGCTTTTCTTTTCCTTATTATTTTTTCAAGATGTGATATTGTTGCTCAGGCCAATATTCATTGTCCAGTAAGGCCAGGATTCATTGTTCATCCCTAACTGCCCTTCAGAAGGTGATGGAAGCCACTTTCTTGAACAGATGCATCCTTCCACATTGCTGTTAGGGAGTTCCGGGATTTTGGTCCATTAACAATGAAGAGCCAAAGACACATTTCCAAATTGGGAGGAATTTCCATCCCATCTTATCTTTGTGCTTCTTAGTAGTAGAGGATATAGAAACATAGAAACATAGAAAATAGGTGCAGGAGGAGGCCATTCGGCCCTTCGAGCCACAAAAGCCATTCATTGTGATCATGGCTGATCGTCCCCTATCAATAACCCGTGCCTGCCTTCTCCCCATATCCCTTGGCTCCACTAGCCCCAAGAGCTATAGAAACTACACACAAAATACCACAAAATATACAAAATATAGATTTGGGAACTAGTGAATGAGCAGCCTAGCGAGTAACTGCAGTGCATTTTCTGGATGATGAGCCAGGTGGACCAGGTGAACTCCCAAACTGGACATTTGTGAACATGTTATTGATGAGTACGTGCTATTTACAGCACTGTTAATAACAATTATCATTGCTGATCCTTGTAAACAGATTGTAAACAGATTGATTGGATAGTAATTAGTTAGGCTGGATTTGTCAGCTTTTTTTATAAATGTATGTAATTTTCCACATTGCCAGTTAATGCCAGTGTTTTACCTCCACTGGTACAGCTTGACTAGAGGCATAACTATCCTGGAGTGCAGGGCTTCAGAGCTACAGCTGGGGATACTTGCTGTTTGCACCACCATTGGGTCACTGTTGCAGCTAGTCATTTCTTGATATCACATGGAGTGAATTGAATTGGCTGAAGGGGAAGAAGTTAGAAGGAAGCCACAATGGATCATTTATTTGGCAGTTTTTGCAGAACATGATTGTCAATGAATCAATCTTGTCTCAAACAAATTGGTGCTGGGTTTGGCCACTGTTGAGGATAGGCACATTCTGGAGCCTCCTGTTCCCATTAGCTATTTTATTGGGTGGGAGATTGCAACCTTCACGTGGTCTGCCCTGTTTCAACGAATGCAATCAACCTGGCGTGCACAATCAAATAAGATCACCTAGAACAAGTTGTCCTACAACTTTAGGCTGTGCAAGCCATACGCAAGAAGAATACGCTATTTTATTGTTTACTGCCATTCATGACTGTAGAACTTCATTCTGATTTGTTGGTTGTGGGTTTGTTTAGCTCTGCATATTGCATTATGCTTTTCTTCAAACATCTACAGTAGCATAGATACATTACTGGAATATTACATAACCGGGATATGACCAGGAAATTATTTCTTAATTTGAAAGCAATTTATTGACACCAAAGTAATAAAGTTAATTCAGAAATAAACCATTTGCTTTTAAATCCGACCAGTTTTTGTATTTTGGCTCCGAGATTGTCAAAGAGACATTGTGGGGATTTAGTGTGAGGACTTATTTTTCCAATGTTCTACCCGTGGATAACACAAATAGAATAACCTCACACTTGCCAAATGTCCCCGCAGGCGGCATCTCCCAAATTACTTCTGCAAGTTTCTGATCTAGTGCTTTCAAATTTTGCCTTTTCCTAGTTTAGGACTTTAGCTTGAGGACCAGTTTCACCATAACTATTTAAAAACTAATAGAATTATGGGTCACTATTCCCAAAGTGTTCCCATGCTAAAGCCTCAGTTATTCGACCTGCCTTGTTCCCTAATAGCTGGGCCTCAGGTAAGGACCTTTGACTTTTATTTGAAAAAGCTTTTCAGTACAAAATTAAGACATTTCACCCTGTCCAATCCCTGGGCATTAATGGATTACTAGGCTATATGAGGAAAGTTAAAATCACCTACTGTTACAACCCTATTATCCTGACAGCTATTCTCCTTATGAATTTGCTCTTCTAATTCCTGCTGATTATTTGGGGCCTATAATTCAACTCCATCAAAGTGATCATCCCTTCTTATTTCTATGTCCCACACATATAGCTTCACTGGACGATGACTCACAAATACTCTCTGATCTGGCTTTGGCTGCTATTTTCCCGGAGAGGTTATCCACCCTCATAGTATTAAAACTGGGATACATGTTTGAGAGGGGAATAGCCACATGGGACTTCTGTACCACCTGCCTAGCATTTGTTTAGTTTTAGTCTAGTTTATTAGATTAGATTAGATTAGATTATTTAATGGCCACACAGTCAAGCTGGTGGAATTCAGGTTCAGTACAGGATGTTACAAGGTAGGCTGATTCCCGTCAAACATAACATAAAACACAACATCATACAATATACAGTACATGCATGGGGAGGATATGTGCTGTTGTCATAGTGTGTTCAGAATTCGGATTGCGTGTGGGTAAGAACTGTTTTTAAATCGAGATGTCTTGGCGGGCAGTGAGCTGTAGCGCCTTCCTGATGGCAGCAGGTGGAAGATGTGGTGAGCTGGGTGGGAGGGATCAGAGATGATTTTCTTCACCCTTGACACGGGCCGTTTGTGATGGAGTGATTCTATTGATGGAAGGGGAGTGCTGATGATTTTGGATGCTTTGTTAACTATGCGCTGTAATTTATTACGGGAGTGAGTGTCTAAACTGCTGAACCAGACTGTAGTTGATGAAGTGAGCATGCTTTGGATGATGGCTGTGTAGAATCGGATTAGGAGGTGTTTCCTTACTCTAAACTTCTTGAGCTTGCGGAGGAAGAAGAGTCTTTGGTTGGCTTTTTTGTAGATGTGATTTGAATTGATTTTCCATGTTATTGTCATCTGTACTGAGGTACAGTGTAAAAGCTTTTTTTTTTGCATGCTATCCAGTCAAAGAAAAGACTATAAATGATTACAATCAAGCTGTTCACAGTGTACAGATACTGGATAATGGGTAAAACCTTTAATGCAAGATAGAGTCCAATGCATTCTAGACTTTATAGGCTTAAGGTGTGAATGGAGAGATTTAAGTGGGACTCAGAGTCAACATTTTCGCTCAAAAGTTAGTCCATATCTGCAACAAGAGCTATAGTAGTGAATGCCATTAAAACATGCAAAAGACATTTGGATAGGCCTATAGATAGGAAGAGTTTAGAGAGATGTGGGCCAAATGCAGGTAAATGGAAATAGCTCAGAATGCCAATTTAATTGGCATGGACAAGCTGGGCTGAAGGGACTGTTTCCTGCAGCATAGCTCTACGACTACATCTTTCCATGTGGTCACCTATCTACCTGACTGAACCTGAGGTGTGACCATTTCCCTGGATCTACCATCCAATGCACTCTCTGCATCCTGTATGCTCCTGAGTGGGTGCAACTGGCACTCCAACCAATCCACACAATCTGAGAGGAGCTGTTTCAGTTACTATTTCAGTTTAGTTTATTTTAGTTTATAGTCATGTGTGCCGACGTACTGTGAAAAACTTTTGTTGCATTCTAACCAGTCAGCAGAAAGACAAAACATGATTACAATTGAGTCATTTACAGTGTATAGATACATGATAAGGGAATAATGTTTAGTGCAAGCTAAAGTCTGCAAAGTCCGATCAAGGATAGTCCGAGGTTCACCAATGAGGTAGATAATAGTTCAGCACTGCTCTCTGGTTATGGTAGGATGATTCAGTTGCCTGATAACAGCTGGGAAGAAACTGTCCCTGAATGTGGATGTATGCATTTTCACACCTATACCTTTTTCCCAATGGGACAGTGGTGAAGATGGAGTGGCCAGGGTGCGAATCGTCCTTGATTATGCTGCTGGCCTTGCTGAGGCAGCATGAGGTATAAATTGAATCAATAGAAGGGAGGTTGGTTTGTGTGATGGTCTGGGCCGCGACTACAATTTGCTGCAATTTCTTGCTGTCTTGGATCGAGCTGTTCCCAAACCAAGCTGTGATGCACCTGATGAAGTGCTTTCTATGGTTGATGAAAGTTGTAGGGGACATGTCAAACTTCCAAAGCCTGCCAAGGAAATGAAGGCATTTGTGTGCTTTCTTGGTCGTTGCTTCAATATGGGTGTTCCAGGAGAGGTTGTTGGTCATATTGACTACTCGGAATTTGACATTTTCAACCATCTCAACCAGCTGCAGTTGGACACACTTCTGACAAACCTAGCCACCATAGACACCTGCCTTATGAGGTGATTTATGATATATATATATACACACATGAATAAATAAACTGATAAAGTGCAAATAGCAGAAAGTGGTTATTAATAATCAGAGTTTTGTCCGAGCCAGGTTTAATAGCCTGATGGCTGTGGGAAAGTAGCTATTCCTGAACCTGGTACAGCAGCCTTCAGGCTCCTGTACCTTCTACCTGAAGGTAGCAGGGAGATGAGTGTGTGGCCAGGATGGTGTGGGTCTTTGATGATACTTCCAGCCTTTTTGAGGCAGCGACTGCGATAAATCCCCTCGATGGAAGGAAGGTCAGAGCCGATGATGGACTAGGCAGTGTTTACTACTTTTTGTAGTCTTTTCCTCTCCAGGGCGCTCAAATTGCCGAACCAAGCCATGATGCAACCGGTCAGCATGCTCTCTACTGGGCACCTGTAGAAGTTAGAGAGAGTCTTCCTTGACAAACCGACTCTCCGTAATCTTCTCAGGAAGTAGAGGCGCTGATGAGGTTTTTTGATAATTGCGTTAGTGTTCTCGGACCAGGAAAGATCTTCAGAGATGTGCACGCCCAGGAATTTGAAGTTCTTGACTCTTTCAACCATCGACCCGTTGATATAAATGGGGCTGTGGGTCCCCCTCCTACTCCTTCCAAAGTCCACAATCAGTTCCTTGGTTTTGCTGGTGTTGAGGGCCAGGTTATTGCGCTGGCACCATATGGACAGTTGCTCGATCTCTCTTCTGTACTCTGACTCATCCCCATCAGTGATACGTCCCACAACAGTGGTGTCGTCAGCGAACTTGATGATGGCTGTGGGTCTGAAATAATCACAAGTGCAATTTAATCCTTGTAAAATCACTTTTATGTACGACTTGGACATGAGAAATAGGCATGAATGTATCTAATTTCCTGCCACTGCAGCCTGCAGTTGGCTTGAACCCTTGGAGTATTGCTTGTGCGGGATGAGAGTTTTTTGTGATATAATGGATGAGATATGAGAATGTAGGGAGGGTGGACAGAAAATCTCCGACAAACTAATAAGTGGGTAAATGATGCTCCCCAAAAAAATCCTCAATGCCCAAACATTCATCTCCAATCAGTGGCACAAAGTGTAGCAGTTATGCATTCCACTCCTCAAATGCAGTTCATTTGAGATTAATGGAATTAATTTCAGATGAAGTACAACATGGAGTTGGTACCATTTTGATGTCAGCATCTCCACTGATTGGACATAGATTGCTGTTGGGTGACGTTTCAGACTGAGGAAGGGTCTCGACCCAAAATGTCACCCATTCCTTCTCTCCAGAGATGCTACTTGGCCTGTTGAGATATTCCAGCTTTTTGTGTCTATCTTTGGTTTAAACCGGCATCTGCAGTTCCTTCCTACTCAAAGTAAAACAAATCCTGCCCTGTAACTTCTTCTTGATGAATGGCAATGCTTTAACCTACTCCATTAGAATTTGATGCCCAGATTAACCAACTCAAGGCATTTATTGCTCTTTTAGGCAAAAACTGTTCTATTAATACCATGGCAAGGCATGGAAATGTAATCTCATTACATTTTAAAATACAAATAGAGAGCCTGTAACAGCAATTTTCCCTGGTGCATACTCTTTTCTGTGTGTCCAGCAGATTTTGTTATTTATACATGATTTTTCTGTGGGTATAGGTGTGATTTTGGGTGAAGTATGAATTAAGGCAGATTTTGAGTGAAGTCACCAAACATAAATCAGAAGAGCTGCCAGTTTGCCATCTCCCATTCGATACTAATAGGAAGATATTTCAGATGAATACGTGGCTTGAAAATGGTGCAAGGGGGAGGGATTCAAATTTCTAGGGCATTGGAACCAGTTCTGGGGGAGGTTGGACCAGTACAAATAGGATGGTCTGCACCTGGCCTGGAATGGAACCAATATCCTTGGAGGAGTGTTTGCTCGTGCTGTCGGGGAAGATTTAAACTAATGTGGCAGGGGGATGGGAGCATGAGCAGAGAGACAGAGGGGTGTAGAATGAGGGTAGAAGCAATAGGTAGCAAGGTGAAAAGTAAAAGTTGCAGGTAGACAAATCCAGGGCAAAAATCAAAAAGTGACACTTTTCAACATAATTGTATAAGGGGTAAGAGTGGTGTAAAAACAAGCCTGAAGGCTTTGTGTCCCAATACAAGGAACATTCGTAATAAGGTGGATGAGTTGAATGTGCAGATAGTTATTAATGAATATGATATAGTTGGGATCACGGAGACATGGCTCCAAGGTGACCAAGACTAGGAGCTGAACATCCAGGGATATTCAATATTCAGGATGGATAGACAGAAAGGAAAAGGAGGTGGGGTAGCTGGTCAGAGAGGAGATTAACGCAATGGAAAGGAAGGATATTAGTTTGGAGGATGTGGAATCGATATGGGTAGAGCTGCGAAACACTAAGGGGCAGAAAACGCTAATGGGAGTTGTGTACAGGCCACCTAACAGTAGTAGTGGAGTTGGGGATGGCATCAAACAGGAAATTAGAAATGCATGCAACAAAGGTAAAACAGTTATAATGGGTGACTTCAATCTACATATAAATTGGGTGTATCAAATTGGCTGGGGTGCTGAGGAAGAGGATTTCTTGGAATGTGTGCGGGATAGTTTTCTAAACTAACATGTAGAGGAACCAACGAGAGAGAAGGCTATTCTAGACTGGGTATTGAGTAATGAGGAAGGGTTAGTTAGAAGTCTTGTTGTGCGTGGCCCCTTGGGCAAGAGTGACCATAATATGGTTGAGTTCTTCATTAGGATGGAGAGTGACATAGTTAATTCAGAAACAAGGGTTCTGAACTTAAAGAAAGGTAACTTTGAGGGTATGAGACGTGAATTGGCCAAGATAGACTGCCAATTGATTCTTAAAGGGTTGAGGGTGGATATGCAATGGAAGGCATTTAAAGACTGCATGGATGAACTACAACAATTGTTCATCCCAGTTTGGCAAAAGAATAAATCAGGGAAGGTAGTGCATCCGTGGATAACAAGGGCCATCAGGGATAGTATCAAAACAAAAGATGAAGCATAAAAATTAGCCAGAAAAAGCAGCCTACCAGAGGACTGGGAGAAATTCAGATTCCAGCAGATGAGAACAAAGGGCTTAATTATGAAAGGGAAAATAGATTATGAAAGAAAATTGGCAGCGAACATAAAAACTGACTGCAAAGGTTTTTATGGATATGTAAAGAGACAAAGATTAGTTAAAACAAATGTAGGTCCCTTGCAGTCAGGAACAGGTGAATTGATCATGGGGAACAAGAACATGGCAGACCAATTGAATAACTACTTTGGTTCTGTCTTCACTAAGGAAGACATAAATAATTTGTCGGAAATAGCAGGGGACCGGGGGTCAAATGAGATGGAGGAACTGAGTGAAATCCAGGTTAGTCGGGAAGTGGTGTTAGGTAAATTGAACGGATTAAAGGCCGATAAATCCCCAGGGCCAGATAGGCTGCATCCCAGAGTGCTTAAGGAAGTAGCCCCAGAAATAGTGGATGCAATAGTGATAATTTTTCAAAACTCTTTAGATTCTGGAGCAGTTCCTGAGGATTGGAGGGTAGCTAATGTAACCCCACTTTTTAAAAAGGGAGGGAGAGAGAAAATGGGGAATTACAGACCAGTTAGTCTAACATCGGTAGTGGGGAAAATGCTAGAGTCAGTTATTAAAGATGGGATAGCAGCACATTTGGAAAGTGGTGAAATCATTGGACAAAGTCAGCATGGATTTATGAAAGGTAAATCATGTCTGACAAATCTTATAGGATTTTTCGAGGATGTAACTAGTAGAGTGGATAAGAGAGAACCAGTGGATGTGTTATATCTGGACATTCAGAAGGCTTTCGACAAGGCCCCACATAAGAGATTAGCATGAAAACTTAAAGCACACGGTATTGGGGGTTCAGTATTGATGTGGATAGAGACCTGGGTGTCATGGTACACCAGTCATTGAAAGTAGGCATGCAGGTGCAGCAGGCAGTGAAGAAAGCGAATGGTATCTTAGCATTCATAGCAAAAGGATTTGAGAATAGGAACAGGGAGATTCTACTGCAGTTGTACAGCGCCTTGGTGAGACCACACCTGTAGTATTGCGTACAGTTTTGGTCTCCTCATCTGAAGAAAGACATTCTTGCCATAGAGGGAGTACAGAGAAGGTTCACCAGGCTGATTCCTGGGATGGCATGACTTTCATATGAAGAAAGACTGAATAGACTTGGCTTGTACTCGCTAGAATTTAGAAGATTGAGGGGGGATCTTATAGAAACTTACAAAATTCTTAAGGGGTTGGACAGGCTAGATGCAGGAAGATTGTTCCCGGTGTTGGGGAAGTCCAGAACAAGGGGTCATAGTTTAAGGATAAGGGGGAAGTCTTTTAGGACCGAGATGAGAAAAAAAAATTCACACAGAGAGTGGTGAATCTGTGGAATTCTCTGCCCCAGAAAGTAGTTGAGGCCAGTTAATTGGCTATATTTAGTAGGGAGTAAGATGTGGCCCTTGTGGCTAAAGGGATCAGCGGGTATGGAGAGAAGGCAGGTACAGGATACTGATTTGGATGATCATCCATGATCATATTGAATGGCGGTGCAGGCTCGAAGGGCCGAATGGACCTATTTTCTATGTTTCTAATACATATTAACCCCTTTTAGATATAACCCATTTTAAGAATATTTTTTATGTCTGGAACAAGATTTTACATTTTTAATTATCTTGAGGTCAAAAGCCACAAGTTATGGTTTACACACGTGAAGTAAGTGGTCAAAAATCTATCTATCAAAAAAGTTATTTCGGACTGATCTCTAATTTTTCCTTTTAATTTCCTGCAGGTAAATATAATTGGTTATAAATGTGCTTTGCTATCACAAAGCTTTTCTTCAAGACTCTCCCATTCCATTTGAACATGAAAGATTATCCTTTTTTTCAAAAAAGTTGATAAACTGGGAACATTCCAGAATGTCATTATCCCTGGGACTTAATCTGTACAGGTCATGGTTTTGATCTTTATGTGTGAAGAATGCAAAGCATTTGGAATTAAGCATTGTCCCGATCTGCCAAATCTGAGATAATCCTCAAAAATCCTAATTTACTGTAGGTGATAAATGAAAGAAAACTGTTTCAGATGCACTGCCTTTGGTGTAACTGGGAAATTAAGTAAACGTAGGCAACAACAAAAAAATCAGCCTTATATCCGCACAACGAAAAAGCAATTAAGCAGCTGGCTCTAGTGCAAATATAATAACCTTACCAGGAATGTTGCCAGCGAGGGCCTCAGAAATGAATATAAAATGGAAAACTATAACAAGGCTATCGCAACATAATTTCGGGACTGACTTAGCTCCCAACTTGTCTAACCCAAGGGTAACAAGAAACACCAAAGTGCGTACCTTTCAATCAGTACTCCCATTCTTAGTTAGGTTGAACATACACCTTGCTCCTGTGCTTAACCACCCTGGGATATATCAACTGTTGGTTGGATATATAAATAGTACTCCTTAAAAGTCTGTAATGCACGAAAGGCAAGCAAGTGTGTTAACGGTGTTGACGATTTATGGGCTGGGACAGGTTCAGTGAATCCACAGCTGCCTTGTATTTAAGTCCTCTGTCTGCTTTGACCAGTTCATTTCATTTGGGTTGCCAAGCTGCTTTATTTCCAACTCCTTTGGGTGGCTGAAGCAGCTTGTAATGTTTGGCAACAACCATAGCCAAAAGGTGGTATGGAATGTGTAGAGAGGAGACTGACAGCAGATGGTAGTCGGCAGGAGGGCAAGCAGCACAAAATCTTCGAGAGAGCAAACTAGGGGACCTCAACAAAACATTTTAAGGGGTCATATCCTTTATATTCAGAACAATCTGGCAATAGCATATTAATTCATTCTCAAAATGGGAGCATCATTTAGATTCAGACAATTATTGCCCACAGATAGACATAAAATGCTGGAGTAATTCAGCGGGACAGGCAGCATCTCTGGAGAGAAAGAATGGGTGATGTTTCGGTCTTCAGATTCTTGGTTGTCCCGAGAAGAAATGCCACATTTTGTTTGGTCTTCAATGTAATGATCAAATACAACAGAATGGCTAGTGCAGTACTTTGGGAGACAGTTATGCTCCTGTCCCACTTAGGAAACCTGAACGGAAACCTCTGGAGACTTTGTGCCCCACCCAAGGTTTCCGTGCGGTTCCCGGA